>NC_090444.1:1293098565-1293410565 GCF_031143425.1 Pleurodeles waltl | reverse complement strand
TGTTGCAGTGTGTGGGTAAGTAAGTGTGCATGCTTGGGTGGTGGTGGGTATGCATGTGTGCATATGGGTGTGCATACGGGTGTATATATGTGCGGAGGGCAGGAGAGGGAGGGCAGGGTGGGAGAGGATTCTGGGGTGGGGGAGGAGGGCAGGGAGACCCCTATCAGTGCCAGGGAAGTGATCCTCTGTCACTGATAGTGCCTACCACCATGATTTTCGTGGCGGTAAGTTTGGCACGAAAACCATGTCAGTAGGCCGTGTCGTAATCCCGAGGGTGGGATTGTGGCCGGGCTGGAGACCGAAGTCCTGCTTCACACTGCAGCCACAACGCGATCCACGCCGGTGCACCTGACTTCATTAGCCCGGAGTTCGATCCGCAACGCGGGTGAACTTCAAGGGCCCGATGACTCCTGCACCGACTTCGGAACCGACACTGTAACATCAGCGACGCCGCTCTCTGCAGCTCACCGTGAGGATCACGATGCCCTACAAATCCAAGGCACTGTTTGCAGGTCTTCCCGACACCGTAGCTGGCCCGCAACGCCGCAGCTGGCCTGAACT
Organism: Pleurodeles waltl; assembly: GCF_031143425.1. Taxonomy (NCBI): domain Eukaryota; kingdom Metazoa; phylum Chordata; class Amphibia; order Caudata; family Salamandridae; genus Pleurodeles; species Pleurodeles waltl. Next base: position 1,293,410,004 of record NC_090444.1, on the reverse strand, counting down.
GTTGGTTTTGCTGATCACGACGCCTTGATAGGTCAAGGTGGAGCTATCGACTTCAAGGAACTGCATTTTTGAGTGAATCCTGACGAATTCATCTTTTTTTTACTGTATGTTGGATTTTTATCGTATTTGGTCTTGTTTTATATAGATAAATATTGACTTTTTATAAAACTGGTGTGGTGTCCATTTGTGGTGTTTTCAATTATTACGGTGTGTTATGTGCAAATGCTATACACATTGCTTCTGAGATAAGCCTGACTGCTCATGCCAAGCTACCAAGGGGGTGAGCAGGGGTTATCTGAGCGGGTATCTCCCTTATCCTCACTAGAGGGAGGGTCCCTACTAGGACAGGTTGCCAACCAACTGCCAACTAGAGACCCCATTTCTAACATTGGTTGTCAGGGGTGAGGATATTACTTGCATTTTAACTTGACCTACAGTGATTGGTGTACACTACTACCATATCGCAGACCATTGCGAGCCACATACAGTTTTTTGTTTTAGATTTTTTTTCTCTTTGACCTATTTTTGATCTCGAGTTCAAGTGAACCCCAACGACATCACTGAAGTGAAGTAGGGTAATGTTATGAATGCGATGAAATATATCCAGACCAGAATGAGGTGGACGTTTCTTCCAATTTGGTTTATTTCAGTAATACACAACAGGATACAGAAACTTCACCCACACGCAGAGCAGGCTCTGTTCACCAACTGCCTCAATGGAACCTCACACCAATGTTCCAGGCAGAAGCCAAGAGCGCCCACACAAGGGGGGGCAGGAACATACCATAACAGCACATCCAAAGATACAATGTTACAACGGAATGGAAATAAGACTAAAACTAATAAACATTTTAGAAAAGAGTATACTGCACTACCTTCCTTTCCCTAAAAAAACAACCCCCAAAAAAAAATAAACACATATTTAGAAGAATAATCACGGAAGTTTAACAACTCTATTGAGATTTCAAATGCAACCATCATCAACCTTGACGACCCCTTGAATAGTTTAGTAACTTTAAATACCTTACTAAAATGAGAGGCTCCAGCAATTTTTTTCCCAGGCAACTTAATCTTGACCAAATTCCAAACCTGCACATCACTCTCTTTTACAGATTTGCGACGGTCATAAATTATTTTTCTCCTACCCTGAAGATATTTGTTTTTTTCAGAAGCTACTGACTTCTGAAGAGCATAATCAAAATCTTCCTTAATGTACTTTTTCACCCAGGGAGGACACACTTTGGTGTGAGGAACACGCTTCCTCAATAAAACAAAAGGAGATTGGCTCGTGCTAGAATGGGGAGTTGATCTATATTCTTCCACTTTGGACTTAATCATCATCTCCCAATTAACACCCATTTGTTTGGCTAACTGTATAAGCGTTCCACCATTCCGTTTGATTCTGGGTGATATAAAGCACATTAGTTATGAACTATACCTCTTGCAGACAAGAAGTCACACACAAGTTTAGAGGTAAACTGGACCCCATTATCTGTAAGAATGAATCTTGGATTACCCTCCCTGCTAAACACCTCTGAAAGAAAGTTCACTATAGTCTTAGTTGTTATCTCAGTAGTTATTAAAATCTCAGGCCAACGAGACAACATATCCATAAGGACTAAAACATACTTGGAAACAGCCCCACAGGAAATCGGACCCATAATATCAAGGGACACTTCTTCCCACACATCCTTAGGAATTTCTTTTAGAACCAAAGGTTGGGTTCTAAGCTTTAGTGCTTTGTCCGAAAACTTGCAATCAACACAATCTCTCACCTTCCTTTCTAAGAGAACATCCATCCCAGGCCACCAATAAGTGCATCTCATCCTTTCTTTCATTTTAGATATCCCCTGATAACCAGAATGAGCAAGGTTTGTGAGTTGTTCACGTAAAGTAGATGGGGTAATTAGTCTAGAACCTCTCAACAACAGACCTTCCTGAACAGAAAGTTCCCCCCAAACTTTCTTGAAAGCCGTAATATCCTCTTGACCATCAGTTATGACCATGTTAGACAATAGTAAGTTTTTAACAACTCTTCATTCTTACTCAATGCTCCCAACCACATCTTTTCAGAGATGCAACCTTAACTTCATCATCAGACCACCATTGATCATCATTAACATCATCATCAGCAACCAGAGAGTCCATCCTGGACAGGCAATCCGCTGTCCTGTTTTCACATCCTGGAACATATTTAACTTCATAATGAAACTCCTGTAAGCCTACAACCCACTTACAAATGCGTGATGAAATATTATCCAGTCCCTTTTTCTCAAAAAACCTTACGCAAGGGCTTATGATCCGTACACACATGGAAGTGTACTCCCCAAAGAAATTGCTTAAATTTTCTAATAGCCCCAAAAATGGCTAAAGCTTCCTTCTCTATTGTAGAATACCTAAACTCCGCTCCACGTAGACTGCGTGAATCAAACGCAATGGTATTCTCTTTGCCATCGCTGAACTGCTTCAAAACACAACCCAATCCTTTCTCCGAAGCATCCGTAACAAGACAACAAGGCAAACCTGGTTGAAAACTACTAAGAGATTGAGCAGAAGACACCATGTTTTTTAAAGTCAAGAAATTCTTCCTCACATTCGTTTGTCCAAAGAAATTCTGAACCCTTCTTCAGGAGATTTCTAATGGAGCATGACCTTTTATCAAAATTCATGACATACCTGGAATAAAACTCTGTCATGCCTAAAAAAACTTGAACGTCATTCCTTTTCTTTGGCAAAGTTAAATTCACAATAGCCTTAACCAACTCTTCCTTAGGCTTGACCCAATTACCAGATATCTCATGCCTTAATTAAACAATTTCTGACTTCGGAAATTTGCATTTTTCCCTTCTTAAAGTCACACCTTTAGATCTAAATACTTGAAGAACCTCCCTGACTTTTTCTTCATGCTGCTCACGTGTCTCAGTAAAACCAGAACATCGCCTTGAAAAAAAAAACACAATTTATATCACCAAGGATACCATTCATTAATCTTTGAAATGCAGATGCTGCAGAGCAAAAACCAAACGGCATCCGGTTGAATTTATACACGCCAAACGGTGTGATGAAAGAAGTAAGCAATTTGGAAACCTCACACAGTTGTACTTGATGATAAGCAGAAGTCAAAGCAAGTGTAGTAAAAAGCTTTGCATTACTTAATGAACTAACCATTTCAGTAATATTAGGCAATGGAAATTTATCCTCCACTATCTCCTTATTTAAATTGCGTAAATCAACACACAGCCTAATATCACCTGTTTTTTTTAGTAGCAACGACTACTGGAGTATTCCATTGTGCTTCTTCCACTTCCACAATTATGCCATCGCCCTGTAACTTCTGAAGTTCATTTTTAACTTTGTCTCGTACACTTATAGGAATGTTCCTGACTTTGCAAGTAATAGGTTTGGCCTCACTTTTCAAATCAATGCGATGATTATATCCCTTGACAAACCCCACCTTGGTGCTAAAAACATCCGGAAACTCCTCCATCAAGTCATTTTCAAAATCCGAAACCCTCAGAGTCTAAACATGCTGCTCAGGTCTAAAAACCTTCTGAACCTAGGGTTCAAAATGGTACCAAACTCCTTTTGATGTGGCCAACTCAAAATGGTACCACCAATAACGGGAACATATATCTTACCATAGGTCTTATTACCTTTAAATTGAATAGATGCTTCAAAAATAACCTTTCAACTCTATAGGTTTCCCACCATAACTATAGAGAGAAACATCGGGGTCAAGCAGGGTAATATTGCCATTGAATAACATCTCATAATCTTTCACTGAGACTAATGATAATTTGGCTCCTGAGTCCATAATCATTTGAACACTAACTCCATTTAGCTCACAACATCTGAAGGATAATCACAGCAAACTACAGAAACACATTTAACATCATTAACAACTTGTAAGATGAAGTCACAGTCAGAATCCTCATATTCAACTTCATTCACTTTGACACTAGTTCTCGAAGATGCCTTACAATACTTCGCAAAAAGTACCTTCTTCCCACATTTATTACAAGTGGCCACAAAAGCAGGACAAACTTTGTAATTGGCTAGATGTGAAGAAGAACCACATCTAAAACATAACAATTTTGCCTTCACATTAACATTTTGTTTGTTTTTTGGTTTTGTGTCCACCTTTTGCACAGACGTATAAGTTATCTTAGATTTCTTTAAATCTTCGATGCAAGCCTCCGAATGCTCAATTTGCTTAGCAATCAACAACACTTCATCTAGGGTAGGGTTGCTCTTAGTTGAGAGCGCTTCTCTTACTTTATCACTTATACATTCGAGCATGAACTGGTCCCGAATGCGTTCATCAACACTATCACCAAAATTGCAATGAGCAGCTAGTTTACGTAAAGTGGTGACAAAATCTTCAATTGATTCCTCATTGTTCTGTTTACATTTACCAAAGTAGAACCTTTGAAATATAATAGAGTTTTCAGCAAATAATGTCTATCTAACTTCAATAAAGTAATTTCGAACTCATTCAAAGAAGTTTCTCCTTCAGCTCTGTCTGAAAAGATAATCGCAGGAAGAATCTCTAAAACTTCCTGACCCTCTGCACCAAGGCAATGTTGAAGCACAGACGTCTTCCTTTCCGCCGACAAATTGCTTCCACAAACTTTAAGGTAAGTCAAAAAAACTTTCTTCCATTTAGGCCAAGGAATAGGAGGATCACCAGGAACAGAAAGAAAGAAAGGTGGACGTGGAATATTCTGCATACTAAAAAATTTTTTTTTAAATCAGGTAATAATAAAATAAAAATGTAGAAAACTTTGTGAACCTTGAACACCTGTACAGGATCACACAATCAGAATGGAAAATTAACTATATAGTCTATACATTGCTAAATAGCATTGCTTAAAAACTTGTGTAGGATATATATATTGTCATATCATAATACAAAGTGTAGAAGTACAATAAAACTTGACGCGTAGCAACAAACGCTGAAAATGATAATGAAGAAGTTAACAATGAAGCAACAAAGAAGACAGCGTCCTCCACATAGGCAATAATGCTGTTAACTGTAATACCGTATCAACAGAGTGTCCATAAGTTCGGCAAAATTCAAGATTTTGCATGGAAAGTCCTGGAAACGATGCCCGGTGTCCAAAGAGTGCTGACGTAATGAGTAACCAAAGAAAAATGGTCACCTAGAAACGCTCAGATCCTTCTGAGCGGTAACGTGCAGAAATGCGCAAGTGACTTCGCCAAGCAACGCCCAGCCTCCTTGAAACACTAACATTGACGAAGACAGCGCTCATGTGGAAATGCACGAGTGATGTTGCTAGGCAACGCTCAGCGTCCTTCATGCACTGAAGTAGACGAAAACAGCACGTGAACGGTTACCCAGCAACGCTCAGATCCTTCTGAGCACACAAGCACAGGAATGCATGCAGAATGTTGGCGGGCAATGCCCAGATCCTTCTGAGCACACACGCACAGGACTGCACGCAGAATGTTGCCGGGCAACGCCCGGCTTTGCCAGAAAACCACCAAAGGCTTAATACCGTTGCTAGGCAACAAGGACACTTGTACGAAAAAAGTAAAAAAAAAATAACGAGGAATCGCGGATACAAAATGACGAGATTCTCGATAGAAAAAAAAAAATGAAATACAAGCGAGCAGTACCTCACAAAAATAGATGTGTCGAAGCCTCTGAAAGTCCACAAAGTTAGGATCCGTTTCCCAGATCACTCGTTACCAAAATGAAGTGAAGTAGGGTAAGGTTATGAATGCGATGAAATATATCCAGACCAGAATGAGGTGGACGTTTCTTCCAATTTGGTTTATTTCAGTAATACACAACAGGATACAGAAGCTTCACCTACATCCAGAGCAGGCTCTCTTCATCAACTGCCTCAATGGAACCTCACACCAATGTTCTAGGCAGAAGCCAAGAGCGCCCACACAGGGGGGGGCAGGAACATACCATAATAGCACAACCAAAGATACGTTACAACAGAACGGAAATAAGACTAAAACTAAAACATTTTAGAAAAGAGGATACTACAATCATGCCTCAATCAAGAGCATCTCTAGTTGCACCCCAGGATTTGGTTTTTGAGGAGGACAAGTTGGAAACCTATTCCATGACGGAGCTCAAGGCAGTTTGTAAAAACCTCAAAGTTCAGATCCGAGGCCTCACCAAATAGGAGGAGCTGCAGAAGGAGCTGACGGCCTGGGTAACAGCCAGAACTGCCAGCGGGCAGTCTGAGGATCCAAATGTAGAGTCTGCTGACACAAATTCTAGGGAAGATGTACTGAGGGTGCAGGAGCTGCCAGGGGGGAGGTACCCCCTGTGCCGAGCCACGGTGGTGGATCAAAAGGCCTGACTCCAGAGGAGCTGGAGGACAGGAGAGAAGCCAGGAGGCACCAGATTGAATTGGAGAGACTAAAAATGGAGGTTCAGAGGGAGCAGCGAACCATGGAGGAAAGAAAGATGCTTTTGGACCATGAGCTTAAAGTAAAAGAGCTGGATGTGAGGAGCAGGTCCAGCCAGGATGGTGGCAGCGATTCCTCAGTGCAGTCAGACAGAATTGTGCACATTCCTAAAAACATAGGGAGAGAGTACAAGAAAGGAGATGACATACAGAGGTGGTTTCGGGGATATAAGGCATCCATCCACATGAATGGGGTCCCTGAGAAGAATTGGGGAGCAGGATTGTGGAACCACTTCACGGAGGAAGGGAGGGACACTTTGCTAGCTTTGGGTAAGGGGTACAACCTCACCAACGCTGACATGAAGGAGGCCCTTCTCACTCGGTATGGTCTCACTTCTGGCAAGTACAGGGATGAGTTTAGGCAGAGTAAGAAAACTGAGTCCCAGACCTGGTTAGAATGTGTAGATTCGTTTTGCAGAGCACTGGATGGTTGGGTGAAGGGCAGTAATGTGACAGATTTTCAGGGGCTGTACAACTTAATTGCGTGGGAGCACTTGTCTATTCTGTGTTTTGCAGAGCTGCGCCAACACTTGACTGATAGTAAGCTGGCTGAACCCAGGAAGCTTGCTAAGGAGGCGGACCGCTGGGTGAGTACCTGGGTCCACAAGGAGGTTTATGGGGGAGACTTTGCCAAAGGCGGGCAGGGTTCCCAGAAGAAGGAGAGTGAAGTCAAGGGAGATGCAGACAGGTCCCAGGATAAGGAGGGAGAAAAAGGGTCCCAGGTCCCTTCTGACAGGAAGGGGGGAGGTTCTGGTAGGCGGTGGCCCAGAGCACCTCATTTTCAATTCCGGTGCTTGGAGTGTTCCCAGTTAGGACACATGAAAGGGGACTCTGTCTGTCCTAAGACAGCCCACATTGGTGGCCCCTCTACCGAGGTTGCTAATGTGGCCTTAGGGGGAGGTAGGCCCCAGGGGCAGGTCATAGGCCATGACATGATATCCCTTAGTTGGGAGGTTGACTCAGAGGGTGAGTTGATGATCCCTGAGGGTGGGAGTCGTCACTTCCACCAGGTAACAGTGAATGGGGTCCAGTCACTGCTCTGAGGGGCAGTGGGGCTAGCCATACCATGATGGTGGAAAGGCTTGTCTCCCCAGAGCAGTACACCAGCCAGGTGTGTAAGGTGACACCAGCCCATGGGCAGGACTTCTTCCGTCCTATGGCCCTGGTATCCCTAGAGTGGGGTGGGGAGGTGAGCCAGAGGCAGGTCATAGTCAGTCCCCAGATGCCCATAGACTGCCTTCCGGTGAATGAGTTGACCCAGGTGTCAGGGGAACTGGGAGGGGTGGCCCCTGGAGGCACCCTCATAGTTCACTTGTCTGAGGGTACCACTCCAAGGTGGAGGGTACCGGATCCCAGCAAGAGGGATAGGAGGAGGGAGAGCCCACCCCTGTCCCCTGCTCAGCCTGAGGGTACAGACCCAAGGGTGAGTGACCACTCTCAGGACACCACTCCTGAACTGGTGGGAAGGGAAGTGGGAAAAGGGTGCAGGTCACCTAGGGTTACTGACCCCCACTTTTTAAAACCACAGAGGCTAGAGACCCTAGCATGGCCTGGGGCCTGGCTCTTGACACCGACAGCGGTCAGTAGCCTCTGTTGGTTGCTATCCTTGTGGTCACAGCTTTCCCTGGGAGGGGAACTGAAGTCAGACTCCAGGGGTGGAATGGGCCACATCACACTATTGGCCGTGGTGGTACTGCCTGCCTACAGGGATGCATCTGTGAGCAAGGTAAGGTTAGGTGCTGCACAAATGGAGCTCCTAGATGAAGAGAAGAGGTCCCCCAAGGTTAGTTCAGTGGGACCTGAGAGTGTCGACCGAGGGATCAACCGGGGTTCAGAGAGGCGTAGAACTCGCAAGAGCTCCTGCAGTAGTGGGCCATTATCAAAGTTCTATCGCCCTGAGCAGGAAATTCCAGCAAGGTACTGATTGGCCTACCCTGGCTTTAGGCTGGGAGGGGGTTGTGTTGGAAATTGCCCTTTTTTCAGGGTTATCCCCAAACTTTTTGCCTTCTTCCTCCTATTTTTTCAGGTCTGTTTTTGCTGGTTTATTGTCTCTGTGCACTTTACCACTGCTAATCAGTGCTAAAGTGCAAGTGCTCCCTATAGAAATTGTACTGTTGATTGGTTTATCCATGATTGGCATATATGATTTACTGGTATGTCCCTAGTAAAGTGCACTAGAGTTGCCCAGGGCCTGTAAATCAAATGCTACCAGTGGGCCTGCCACACTGGTTGTGCCACCCACATTAGTAGCCCTGTAACCATGGCTCAGACCTGACAGTGCAGTGTCTGTGTGTGCAGTTTTAAACTGCCAATTCGACTTGGCAAGTGTACCCACTTGCCAGGCCTAAACCTTCCCCTCTACTACATGTTAGGCACCCCTAAGGTAGGCCCTAGGTAGTCCCAGGGGCAGGGTGCAGTGTATGTTTAAGGTAGGAGATATGCTAGTGTGTTTTATTTGTCCTAACAGTGAAATGCTGCCAAATTCGGTTTTCACTGTGCAAGGCCTATCCCTCTCATAGGTTAACATGGGGGCTGCCTTTAAATATCCTTAAAGCGCACATTCCCTTTGAGAGCAGATAAAAATGTGGCGTTTAGGGTCTCTGAATTCACAATTTAAAAATAAATCTTTTAGTGAAGTTGGTTTTTAAATTGTCTGTTTGAAAATGCCACTTTTAGAAAATAGGCATTTTGTTGCTTAAACCGTTCTGTGACTCTGCCTGTTTGTGGATTGTCTGTCTGGGTCAGTTTGACAGTTGGGCTGTTGCACCTCTCTAGACAGTAACACAAAAGGGGGCAGGATGTAGCCTGCATAGCCTGATGAGCCATCTGAGAAAGAGAGGAGGGAGGAGTGGTCATTCACACCTGGGAGGACTGTGCCTGCCCTCATACAATGCAGGCTCCGATCCCTTGGTGTGCGTGTGGGGGCCTGGCCTGGACAAGGAAGGATCTTGCAAACATTTGAGACTTTGCTTTGAAGTTTGCCAACTTCAAAAGGCAGAACTGGGTATAAGAAGAAGACCCAAAACCTCAGACTTTTAGAATCTTTCTGGAATCAAGAGGAACCTCTGCAAAGAGAAGAGCTGAAGAGCTGGAGGAGTACTGTCCCTTTGCTTTGTTGGACTGGCCTGCAATTGCTGCTTTGGCCTGAAAAGAGTGCAAAGGGTGAACTTTGCTGTGTGTCCTGCTTGAGAAAGTTCTCCAAGGGCTTGGAGTAGAGCTTGCCTCCTGTTGGAAGTCACAGGGACACCAAAGACTTTAGTTTCCTCGACCTGCAGCACTGGGAACTGTGTGTTTTCTGTTGTTCAAGAGGAGAAACCACTGCGATGCCGCCAACGACGATGCTGGCTTGCACCGTGACCTGCCGACGCCACACGGAGTCTCATTGTCCCGCTTCGCACCGCAACCCTGGTCTCACAGACGCCGTCATTGGACGACTTCACCGAGCCACTGCTTGCACCATGACCTGTGGGCCCGCACTCTGGTATCGACTGCTCACACCGCAGCCTGGGCATCCCCGATGCCGCCGCTCCTGCTGACGCTGGCGCTGATGTCTGCACCGTGGCCTGTGGACACCGCTCGTGATGTGCACAAAGCACCGTCCCATCCCGCACTGCAGCCCCGGTCCACAGACGCCAGCATCATCAACTCCTGTGTCGTCACCAGGCATCCTGCCTGCACCATGGCCTGTGGACAACGCTCGTGAGGGTCACGAAGCACCGTCCCATCCCGCACCGCTGGCTTGGGCCTACTGATGACAGCACTTCAGCAATGCCGCCGCCTGCACCGTGACCTGTGGACACCACACGTCGCATCGCCCCGCTTCACACCGCAGTCCTGGTCTAACCAATGCTGCTGGATGCAGTCACCGAGCCGCTGCCTGCACCGTGACCTGTGATCATCGAACGTCGCATCGTCCCGCTTCGTACTGCAGCCCCGACGGCATCCACGCCGGCGCACCTGACTTCATCAGCCCGGAGTTCAATCCGCAACACGTGTGAACTTCAAGGGCCTGACGACTCCCGTACCGACTCCTGAACCTACACCGCGACGTCAGCGACGCTGCTCTCCAGAGCTCACAGCGAGAATCACAACGCCCTGCAAATCCAGGGTACTGTTTGCAGGGCTTCCCGACACCGAATTGTTGGTTTGCTGATCACTACGCCGTGATAGTCCCAGGTGGAGCTATCGACTTCAAGGAACTGCATTTTTGTGTAAATCTTGCAGAATGAATCTGTTTATTACTGTATGTTGGAGTTTTATCGTATTTGGTCTTGTATTATATAGATAAATTATGGCTAAAACTGGTGTGGTGTCCTTTTGTAGTGTTTTCAGTTATTACTGTGTGTTATGTGCAAATGCTTTACACATTGCTTCTGAGATAATCCTGACTGCTCGTGCCAAGCTACCAAGGGGGTGAGCAGGGGTTATCTGAGCGGGTATCTCCCTTATCCTGACTAGAGTGAGGGTCCCTACTTGAACAGGGTGCAAACTGACTGCCAACTAGAGACCCCATTTCTAGCATCCTGGAATAGCTAACTTTCACACATTTTAGGGTCCAGAGCACAGACACTAGGCACTGGACCACAGTGCCCCAGTGTGCGAAGTCTAAAACCAGCAATAAAATTCAGCAAATTATGGGGCCACCACACAAAAAAGGCATTTTCTCACAGTCACTAAAGAATGTTTAAAATGATTGCTAGTACTCTTCCTGTCTTTTTGGGGCTTTTTTTCAGGAGACAATTCCATGTCAAGAGAGGACGTCCTAGTGACAGTTGGGAAAATGTGTTTTATTAAGCCAGATTTCAGTAATAAACTGAAAATGCAAATTTGATTCAGAGATCAAGTTGTAAATATATAGGCAGGTGTCTCATAGATCTTGAGTTGATTAAAATGGCAGTTCAACCAGGGTTGGATCTGAAAGAAGAGCCAGAGTGGAAGGAATGATGGGGGGGTGAGTTGAGGGGGAAAAGCTGTGGCAGGAGAGCAGAAGACGGGTCGAACTGCTTGGGGCAAGGATGCAAGAGAGAAAGTGGAATGTCATAGGCTAATAAGAAAAGACAGACAAGAAGTATTACAGGTGAGGAAGGAATAGTTTAAGCAAAGTGGAAACAGAAGAGAAGGGGAGAAGAAAGGGAGAATCAGGTGTGAGGAGCTGAGATAACATGGTGGGGGGCAGAGAGTTTTCTAGTAGGGTTGGATGTGTTGGCAGGACATATCTCAGAATGTCACTGACAAAAATTACATAAACACTGTATCCTAAATATCAGTTACCAAAATGTTGTCCCAATGGGTATACCTGTTCTGTTATGCACTTCAATTATTGACTTCAGTGGCGATTTTTAGGATATAGTATTTTGGTCAGACAATATTTAGACCTTGACATTCAAGTAAGAGGCAGTTAATGCGGATATCAGGGGCTGCTGGGATGTGGAGGGTTTTACAAAAAACAATAGAGGTAATGTGTGAAATTTGTGCTGGGATGCTCTGAGATGTGTGAATAGCTATGTATTAAGAGGTGGGGGGCAGGGCTTGTGTTTGTTTGGGACAAGGTTACTAGGAAAGAGAAAACGTGGTTGAGAAGATGGAAAGGGTAAATGAGAGACAGACGTTACAGGATGTTGGAGGGGCAATGTTAAGGATGGCTAGTGGAAGCGGAGGAAGTAGGTGGAGAAAACAATATTGCACAGATGGGAGGGGGGGATACAGAGAAGCAGTGCATAGTGAGGACTAGAAAGTTTTGAGGAGCAATGGTTGAAGGGGTGAGAAAAGGGGAGGAAAGGTATAGCAAGCAGTTAGGAAAGGATGTGAGAGGTCAGGGGAATGATCTATTTCCGAAGTGAGAGCTCATGCTGTTGAGGCAAGATGGAGAGATTTCAAGGGACATTTGATCTTTTTAAACTGAGACACATGATGACACGCTAAGCTATTAAAATAAACCAAGACTTAAGGTTCTATAAGTCCATCGAGGAGCTGCGTTCATGCAGACCAGTGAGGGACACAGCTTCAAAGCTGCAGTCCTTTTGGCAGCCCTTGTACAACAAGTGTAAATTAAAATACACAGGATCCTATCCAGAAAGCCCTGGTTGCCCAAAGGACCAAGAAATAACCTCCCATAAGAGTAAACAGGATATGGCAGCAGCACAAGGGCACTGTGAAATCAAGGACAATAAATAACTATTAAGATGGAAGGTAGGGAAAAGACATGTAACTTGGAATACCACCGCAAAAAATAAAGTGCTGCATAAACACAAACTGTAAAACACAACCAACAACAGCAAAACAATCAACAATACATTTAACAAAAAGAAGGCTTTGAGCTGCATTTTTTTAAAACATTTGTATTTTTTTAACGTTACCACGCTCAGTCAGTCCCATATCCCTATTCCCTCACGCTATGTTCCTTAGGCCTCTTGAGATAGAGAGGAGTCAATAATGGCTAGCCCTGCCAAGTACCATGCATAAGGCATTTTAGTTCTAGTATCTGCTGCATCACACTAAAATGCAGTAGTCAAGCATTTACTCCGCCCCTGGGCCAACACACAAAGAAACGAGCTAGAAAGATTATCACATAATTAATAATCAAGACCTTCCAGACAGTGTGCTAACATGGCGTGCTCTGCAAGCTGCTGCTTGTGACAAATTAAAATGTAATTGTCTCACTGTGACAAGATTGTCAAAAATCAACACAAAGTGCTGCTGGCGGTGTGTAGCCACGGAATGCTGCTGCAGCTCAGCCTCTGAGGGTGCGCCTGGACCACGTGGTCTCTGCTCTCAGCAGTCATGTGAAACTAAGTGAAACAAACATAACCAGCTGCATTGAATATGCTGCTGCCCATGTGGATCCGAGTGGCGCCCTGCCCTGTTTTCTGGTGGCAAGTGTACTATTGTTTAACCAAACCTTTTCCCTCATGCGTGCTTTCACCATTGTCATCCCTAGATGTCCACTGTGTGCCAACTGAATGACCCGCAGCTGCAACCGGAGAGGAATAAGCAATGTGTGTCCTCGTAGGAGGAGCCCATCTGACGTCGAGCTCAATTCATCCCGGGCTCTTCATAGTTTTGTCAGCCGTTCCCTTTCAGGCATGGCCTAGTTGTGCGTGTTCCGAAGGAACAGTTGCCACGTGCCCCCTTCCAGTGCTTGTTTTACTCGCAGCAGCACCTCATCTTCCAGAATGGCTTCTGAGATCTCTTGGGTGCTAAGGGCTTTGGGACAGCTTCCCTGAACATGCGCTTCATTGTCGTCCTCGTCTCCACCAGCCACTTAGGTCTGCTCTGATCGGTTGTCTAGATAGGAAGTCCGCAAAGTTCTTGGCTCTGGGTTGGTACACCACTTCCATGCAGTACTGTTGGAGCAAGATGGCCCACCTTTCAATGCAGGGAGGCGGGTGTGGTGCAGTTCCCTTGAACAACGGGACGAGTGGTTGGTGGTCAGTGACAACTCTAAATGGCCTCCCATGTAGGTAAAGGTGGAAATGACCACACGCCCATTTGATAGCTAGGGCCTCTCTCTCGATCTGCAAGTAGCGCTGTTTGGTCAAGGTCAGAGCCTTGCTGGCATATGCCAGGGGAGCCCACCGGCACAGTTCACTTTCTTGGGCCAAGACCGCACCAAGTTCAACAGGGCTCGCGTCTACAACGAGCTTGTTCTCCTTTTGGGGTCGAAGTAGGCCATAGTGGTCTCACTTAGCAGAGCTTCTTTTAGCACCTGGAACGCTTGCTCCCCTCGGACTCCCCAGGCCCATGGGCGTCCACTTTTGTGAGGGGTCTGAGTGGCTCCGACAGCGTAGCCAGCTGGGGGATGAATCTGCAACAATAGGCCACCATCCCTAGAAAACTCTGCACTTCTGTCACGATTCGCGGGACGGGAGCCCGTCTGATGGCGTTGCATTTTCTTGGGTCTACTTCGATCCCTTCTTGGTTAAACACATACCCAAAGAAGTCGATTGATGTTTGGAAGAAAGTGCACTTATCATTATGGAGGGTGAGTCCATGCTCCGACAGACATTGGAGGGTTGCCTTGAGATGCCGATGGTGGTCCTCGGCAGAATAAATTAGTATATCGTCACTAACGTTAATGACACCTGACAAACCAGACAACGTTTGCCGGATGGAGTTCTGTAATATTTCGTCTGCAGATGATATACCGAACATCAAGCGTTTGTACCTTTGTAACCCAAGGTGTGTTGATAACGTAGTGATATACCGGCTCTTCTCCACCAGGCTCAGTTGATAGTATCCGGTGCTTAGGTCTAACTTCGTGAACCACTTGGAGCCAGTGAGGTCTGCAATTATGTCATCTATGGTCGGGATAATGTGTCTCTCCCTCCTGATGGCCTGGTTGGGAAATCGCATGTCAATACAGAGCCGGATCTTTCCGGGCTGCTTCGGCTTTTCCGCTATCACCATGGGTGACACCCATGAGTGGGCCCAGACACTTTCTCGATGACACCTTGATCTTCTAGGTTGGCCAGCTGGCGTTCCAATAGCGGTCTAAAATGAAATGGTATCCTCCGGTGCCTTAGGGCAATTGACTCCACAGCCTTGTTGATATGAAATTTGACTGGGGTGCTTTGTGGCAACCAAAACCCTTGAACAACTCTGGGAATTGTCGTAAGATCTCATTTACTTGGCATGTCCTTATGCTCTTAGCGAACGAGACCAGTCTTAACTCTTCTGCCGTTTGACTACCCAGGAGGGTGTCCGCTTCCCAGTTAACTACATGAAAGGTCGTGTTCATTTCCTTGCCCTTTGCCTGAACCTTCACGGTCATGGGCCCTTTTAGAGGCAGAGGTGTGCGGCTCCCATACGTGAATATCCGGACGAGGCTGGAGTCGGCGGTATTGTTGGATTCCCATCACGTTCACCGATGCTCCGTATCAATGAGAGCTTTGATGGTAGACTCAGCCACTTTAATCATGCACATGGGCTGCGGTCATCTAAGTTTCTTTAATTAGTTTGTGAACGATATTAGAAACACCTCTTCTTCCTCTTCATCTTCCTCCTCGGGGAGAAGTCTTCCAGGGCGTGGCGTGATCTTGGGGGCTAAGCATCACGTGCCACGGCGTCATCTAGCGACAGTTGCTTTACCGCTCGCATGGGTGGGCATCTCTCCTTCATTCCTCTTCCTCTCGCACCCCCTTTGCAGACGGCGAGAAAATGATTGAATCTCCCGCAATTGGAGCATGTCCTCCCTTGAGCCGGACAGCCTCTAGGATTGTGTTTGTCGCTTCCACAATAATCACACTGACTCCCTTGCTTAGCGGGGACATACTGCCTCAGCTTCCTCCTCGTCGACTGCGTCATCCCTGACAAAATTGAGAAGTAGGGACCTCTTTACTGCAGTGTCCCTCTCGCATGTGGACACAAGATAGTACTTCAGGCGCCCGACCCACACTTTCCATCTGGGCAATGCTGTTGCAGGATCTGCTAACTCACTAAATGGTCGGAGCGCACCTACCATGGTGTGTTGCGACGGTTAGTGAATTGCGGGTGTCGGTTCATCTGCCATGATCACTGCGTCTCTATATTTTGCGTTTGTTGTTGTAGGCCTACTGCTTCCAGCACTTCACAATGTACTGGCCACGTGTGCTGCGTGGTGGTAAAGCATGTACTTGTGGTCTGGCACTGGTTGCAGACAACTCCCCCAGATTGCAATCAGTGGCGGTGTACACCTCGTGTCTGCTCTTGCGTACTTCTTGTAAAGTTTTCAGTGATTTCGTCCTAACAACACCTTTAAAAATATATATATATTTAATCACTTATTAATATGTCATATTTTTCTTCTCTATTGCCGGAATGTAACGTTCACCGCATGTGATGATCCGCAGGGTGTCTACTCTGCGGCCTGACTCCTGCCTGATCTGATTGCTCCTCATTGGGCCAGCCACACCACCCCCGTTGCGCTGTCAGCACTGATGGGCCTCACCACTAGTCCGCCTCTTCAGCAGGTACATGTGGGTTTGAGTCCGTCCCTCGTCGCCAGTGTGCTATTTGTGTTATAATAATGAGGGTGCTCGCTACACGCCTCGCCAAAGGGACACTGAGAATGTATTTACTGTTCACGGGAGGGGAATGATCCTGCTCGGCCATCACCACCTTTATTTAAACCTTCCTGGCCGAACGGAACAAGTTCCTGTCTTCCAGGGCATATTAGGACAGTCTAGTGGCAGACCACTAGACCATTACACAACATTCCAGCAAGCACCACCTGTGATCACACGCAGGAGACTGATTTGCACAAGTGGCTTCCTCCAATACTGGTGTGCAGAAATTAAGCAGCATTTATTCATTAAAGGGTCCACAAGGACAGCCTGGTCCTAGATCTGAATATGAGGCTGAAAACACACAGCTACAGGAGCACGGTCAGGCAAGAAGATGTCTGTGGTGATAAAAGGTATTGTTAGGACCCCTTTTTGTGAATTGTTAAAGTTTGAAGAGCTTTTGTGCCTTTCTCCTGTTAGGGACTGGTGAAGGTGCAGGAGCTGAGAAAAGCACCAAGAAACTTCAGCAAAGGCCTTACAGAGAGAGGCAACTATACAGCATTTTTCCTGATTGTGACTCCTGTAGTGCACCCCAATTAAGCTCAGCTGTGTGTTCAGCCCTAATGCGAGTGCGCAGGCGGTTCCAATGGTGGCCTGAGCTCATCGGCCTTTTACAGATCACACATTATGAAATGTTCTATCAATTCATTTAATTAATTTCTGTGCTTCCCTGCACTATCTGAGATCCATCACGCAAATCAGCTGAGTTCAGCCTATAGTTTGAAACTGACTGCTCATATGTAAAGTTACCATGATTTTTCTTTTTGGGCTTACTTTTGTATAAACAAGAAAATTAACTATTGGATTCTTAAGTGGAGCTCCTCCATCTAGGTGGGATAAAACATTAAACGGGTATTATGGCACTGTCCCTGATGAAATGTTGCACTTTCGCTGATTACAGTTTATGAAATTTCAATTGTGCCCAATTGTGTGTCCTCTGAAGAGAAATGCACGCTCTCCTATTATTTTATGAAATTCGCAGATTTCCTTGGCTGTTATGAAGAGAGTATGAGCAAACTATAACTTTCTTCAATTGTAGTTGTGTTTGATTGCTTTACTGTGTCATTTAGATGTGTGACTCCCCAAGCAGTCGACAGGCAGGCCGGCTATATCTTTACGCTAATGATGATACTACTGTGGTGTGCGCGCTCAGTTCCCAGTCTACTGATTTGAACACCGACTGAGCTGCATCAACTCAGATTTCTGCTGTTGCAGAACAAGCAGCGTGGCAGCACTGGTAAAAGACAGGTTACTTTAGATGACAGTTTGTTTAGTGCTCTAGAGGCCTCATTGTTATCATGGGGGGGTGTAGGAGGCTGGACTGGCTTGTAGTGAGTACCAAGGGGTACTTGCACCTTGCAC
Organism: Pleurodeles waltl; assembly: GCF_031143425.1. Lineage (NCBI taxonomy): Eukaryota > Metazoa > Chordata > Amphibia > Caudata > Salamandridae > Pleurodeles > Pleurodeles waltl. The sequence goes on along the minus strand of NC_090444.1, from coordinate 1,293,392,150 downwards.
CAGGCCCAGTTATCCCTTATTAGTGTATGGGGTGTCTAGCAGCTTAGGCTGATAGATAATGGTAGCTTAGCAGAGCAGCTTAGGCTGAACTAGGAGACGTGTGAAGCTACTACAGTACCACTTAGTGTCATATGCACAATATCGTAAGAAAACACAATACACAGTTATACTAAAAATAAAGGTACTTTATTTTTATGACAATATGCCAAAGTATCTTAGAGTGTACCCTCAGTGAGAGGATAGGAAATATACACAAGATATATATACACAATAGCAAAAATATGCAGTATAGTCTTAGAAAACAGTGCAAACAATGTATAGTTACAATAGGATGCAATGGGGAAACATAGGGATAGGGGCAACACAAACCATATACTCCAAAAGTGGAATGCGAACCACGAATGGACCCCAAACCTATGTGACCTTGTAGAGGGTCGCTGGGACTATTAGAAAATAGTGAGAGTTAGAAAAATAACCCTCCCCAAGACCCTGAAAAGTGAGTGCAAAGTGCACTAAAGTTCCTCTAAGGGCAAAGAAGTCGTGTTAGAGGAATAATGCAGGAAAGACACAAACCAGCAATGCAACAACTGTGGATTTCCAATCTAGGGTACCTGTGGAACAAGGGGACCAAGTCCAAAAGTCACAGGCAAGTCGGAGATGGGCAGATGCCCAGGAAATGCCAGCTGCGGGTGCAAAGAAGCTTCTACTGGACAGAAGAAGCTGAGGTTTCTGCAGGAACGAAAAGGGCTAGAGACTTCCCCTTTGGTGGATGGATCTCTCTCGCCGTGGAGAGTCGTGCAGAAGTGTTTTCCCGCCGAAAGAACGCCAACAAGCCTTGCTAGCTGCAAATCGTGCGGTTAGCGTTTTTGGACGCTGCTGAGGCTCAGGAGGGACCAGGAGGCCGCAAATTGGACCAGCAGAGAGAGGGGACGTCGAGCAAGACAAGGAGCCCTCTCTGAAGCAGGTAGCACCCAGAGAAGTGCCAGAAACAGGCACTACGAGGATGCGTGAAACGGTGCTCACCGAAGTTGCACAAAGGAGTCCCACGTCGCCGGAGACCAACTTAGAAAGTCGTGCAATGCAGGTTAGAGTGCCGTGGACCCAGGCTTGGCTGTGCACAAAGGATTTCCGCCGGAAGTGCACAGGGGCCGGAGTAGCTGCAAAAGTCGCGGTTCCCAGCAATGCAGCCCAGCGAGGTGAGGCAAGGACTTACCTCCACCAAACTTGGACTGAAGAGTCACTGGACTGTGGGGGTCACTTGGACAGAGTCGCTGGATTCGAGGGACCTCGCTCGTCGTGCTGAGAGGAGACCCAAGGGACCGGTAATGCAGCTTTTTGGTGCCTGCGGTTGCATGGGGAAGATTCAGTCGACCCACGGGAGATTTCTTCGGAGCTTCTGGTGCAGAGAGGAGGCAGACTACCCCCACAGCATGCACAAGCAGGAAAACAGTCGAGAAGGCGGCAGGATCAGCGTTACAGAGTTGCAGTAGTCGTCTTTGCTACTATGTTGCAGGTTTGCAGGTTTGCAGGCTTCCAGCGCGGTCAGCAGTCGATTCCTTATCAGAAGGTGAAGAGAGAGATGCAGAGGTTTCCCCAGAGACATAGACCCTAAATAGCCAGAAAAGAGGGTTTGGCTACTTAGGGGAGAGGATAGGCTAGCAACACCTGAAGGAGCCTGTAAGGAAATGCCTCCTTGGCATGGTTGCCCCCTGACTTTTTGCCTTTGCTGATGCTATGTTTACAATTGAAAGTGTGCTGAGGCCTGCTAACCAGGCCCCAGCACCAGTGTTCTTTCCCTAACCTGTACTTTTGTATCCACAATTGGCAGACCCTGGCATCCAGATAAGTCCCTTGTAACTGGTACTTCTTGTACCAAGGGCCCTGATGCCAAGGAAGGTCTCTAAGGGCTGCAGCATGTCTTATGCCACCCTGGAGACCTCTCACTCAGCACAGACACCCTGCTTGCCAGCTTGTGTGTGCTAGTGAAGACAAAACGAGTAAGTCGACATGGCACTCCCCTCAGGGTGCCATGCCAGCCTCTCACTGCCTATGCAGTATAGGTAAGACACCCCTCTAGCAGGCCTTACAGCCCTAAGGCAGGGTGCACTATACCATAGGTGAGGGTACCAGTGCATGAGCATGGTACCCCTACAGTGTCTAAACAAAACCTTAGACATTGTAAGTGCAGGGTAGCCATAAGAGTATATGGTCTGGGAGTCTGTCAAACACGAACTCCACAGCACCATAATGGCTACACTGAAAACTGGGAAGTTTGGTATCAAACTTCTCAGCACAATAAATGCACACTGATGCCAGTGTACATTTTATTGTAAAATACACCACAGAGGGCACCTTAGAGGTGCCCCCTGAAACTTAACCGACTATCTGTGTAGGCTGACTAGTTTTAGCAGCCTGCCACAAACCGAGACATGTTGCTGGCCCCATGGGGAGAGTGCCTTTGTCACTCTGAGGCCAGTAACAAAGCCTGCACTGGGTGGAGATGCTAACACCTCCCCCAGGCAGGAATTGTCACACCTGGCGGTGAGCCTCAAAGGCTCACCTCCTTTGTGCCAACCCAGCAGGACACTCCAGCTAGTGGAGTTGCCCGCCCCCTCCGGCCAGGCCCCACTTTTGGCGGCAAGGCCGGAGAAAATAATGAGAAAAACAAGGAGGAGTCACTGGCCAGTCAGGACAGCCCCTAAGGTGTCCTGAGCTGAGGTGACTCTAACTTTTAGAAATCCTCCATCTTGCAGATGGAGGATTCCCCCAATAGGGTTAGGATTGTGTCCCCCTCCCCTTGGGAGGAGGCACAAAGAGGGTGTACCCACCCTCAGGGCTAGTAGCCATTGGCTACTAACCCCCCAGACCTAAACACGCCCTTAAATTTAGTATTTAAGAGCTACCCTGAACCCTAGAAAATTAGATTCCTGCAACTACAAGAAGAAGGACTGCCCAGCTGAAAACCCCTGCAGCGGAAGACCAGAAGACGACAACTGCCTTGGCTCCAGAAACTCACCGGCCTGTCTCCTGCCTTCCAAAGATCCTGCTCCAGCGACGCCTTCCAAAGGGACCAGCGACCTCGACATCCTCTGAGGACTGCCCCTGCTTCGAAAAGACAAGAAACTCCCGAGGACAGCGGACCTGCTCCAAGAAAAGCTGCAACTTTGTTTCCAGCAGCGTTAAAGAACCCTGCAAGCTCCCCGCAACAAGCGTGAGACTTGCGACACTGCACCCGGCGACCCCGACTCGGCTGGTGGCGATCCAACACCTCAGGAGGGACCCCAGGACTACTCTGATACTGTGAGTACCAAAACCTGTCCCCCCTGAGCCCCCACAGCGCCGCCTGCAGAGGGAATCCCGAGGCTTCCCCTGACCGCGACTCTTTGAACCTAAAGTCCCGACGCCTGGGAGAGACCCTGCACCCGCAGCCCCCAGGACCTGAAGGACCGGACTTTCACTGGAGAAGTGACCCCCAGGAGTCCCTCTCCCTTGCCCAAGTGGAGGTTTCCCCGAGGAACCCCCCCCTTGCCTGCCTGCAGCGCTGAAGAGATCCCGAGATCTCTCATAGACTAACATTGCGAACCCGACGCTTGTTTCGACACTGCACCCGGCCGCCCCCGCGCTGCTGAGGGTGAAATTTCTGTGTGGACTTGTGTCCCCCCCGGTGCCCTACAAAACCCCCCGGGTCTGCCCTCCGAAGACGCGGGTACTTACCTGCAAGCAGACCGGAACCGGGGCACCCCCTTCTCTCCATTCTAGCCTATGTGTTTTGGGCACCACTTTGAACTCTGCACCTGACCGGCCCTGAGCTGCTGGTGTGGTGACTTTGGGGTTGCTCTGAACCCCCAACGGTGGGCTACCTTGGACCAAGAACTAAGCCCTGTAAGTGTCTTACTTACCTGGTTAACCTAACAAATACTTACCTCCCCTAGGAACTGTGAAAATTGCACTAAGTGTCCACTTTTAAAACAGCTATTTGTGAATAACTTGAAAAGTATACATGCAATTTTGATGATTTGAAGTTCCTAAAGTACTTACCTGCAATACCTTTCGAATGAGATATTACATGTAGAATTTGAACCTGTGGTTCTTAAAATAAACTAAGAAAAGATATTTTTCTATACAAAAACCTATTGGCTGGATTTGTCTCTGAGTGTGTGTACCTCATTTATTGTCTATGTGTATGTACAACAAATGCTTAACACTACTCCTTGGATAAGCCTACTGCTCGACCACACTACCACAAAATAGAGCATTAGTATTATCTCTTTTTGCCACTATCTTACCTCTAAGGGGAACCCTTGGACTCTGTGCATGCTATTCCTTACTTTGAAATAGCACATACAGAGCCAACTTCCTACATTGGTGGATCAGCGGTGGGATACAAGACTTTGCATTTGCTGGACTACTCAGCCAATACCTGATCACACGACAAATTCCAAAATTGTCATTAGAAATTCATTTTTGCAATTTGAAATTTTTCTAAATTCTTAAAAGTCCTGCTAGGGCCTTGTGTGTTAAGTCCCTGTTTTAGCATTGTCTTTTAGAGTTTAAAAAGTTTGTTAAAAGTTTGAAATTAGATTCTAGAAACAGTGTTAGATTCTTTAAAAAGTCTTCCAACTTTTAGCAAAATAATGTCTGATACAGAGATGAATGTGGTGGAACTCGACACCACACCTTACCTCCATCTTAAGATGAGGGAGCTAAGGTCTCTCTGTAATATAAAGAAAATAACCATTGGCTCCAGACCTACCAAAATTCAGCTCCAGGAGCTGTTGGCAGAGTTTGAAAAAGCCAACCCCTCTGATGATGACATCACAGAGGAAGAAATTAGTGACTTGGAGGCCAATGTCCCTCCTCCAGTCCTAAATAGGGAGAACAGGACCCCTCAAGTCCTGTCCCCAACTGTGTTAGTCAGAAATAGTGAGTCCCTCACAGGAGGGTCCCACATTTCTGAAATCACTGAGGATGCTCTCAGTGAAGATGACCTCCTGTTAGCCAGGATGGCCAAAAGATTGGCTTTAGAGAGACAGCTCCTAGCCATAGAAAGGGAAAGACAAGAGATGGGCCTAGGACCCATCAATGGTGGCAGCAATATAAATAGGGTCAGAGATTCTCCTGACATGTTAAAAATCCCCAAAGGGATTGTGACAAAATTTGAAGATGGTGATGACATCACCAAGTGGTTCACAGCTTTTGAGAGGGCTTGTGTAACCAGAAAAGTGAACAGATCTCACTGGGGTGCTCTCCTTTGGGAAATGTTCACTGGAAAGTGTAGGGATAGACTCCTCACACTCTCTGGAAAAGATGCAGAATCTTATGACCTCATGAAGGGTACCCTGATTGAGGGCTTTGGATTCTCCACTGAGGAGTACAGGATTAGGTTCAGGGGGGCTCAAAAATCCTCGAGCCAGACCTGGGTTGACTTTGTTGACTACTCAGTGAAAACACTAGATGGTTGGATTCAAGGCAGTGGTGTAAGTAATTATGATGGGCTGTACAATTTATTTGTGAAAGAACACCTGTTAAGTAATTGTTTCAATGATAAACTGCATCAGCATCTGGTAGACCTAGGACCAATTTCTCCCCAAGAATTGGGAAAGAAGGCGGACCATTGGGTCAAGACAAGGGTGTCCAAGACTTCAACAGGGGGTGACCAAAAGAAAGGGGTCACAAAGACTCCCCAGGGGAAGGGTGATGAGACAACCAAAACTAAAAATAGTAAAGAGTCTTCTACAGGCCCCCAAAAACCTGCACAGGAGGGTGGGCCCAGAGCCTCTTCACAAAACAATGGGTACAAGGGTAAAAACTTTGATCCCAAAAAGGCCTGGTGTCATAGCTGTAAACAGCATGGACACCAAACTGGAGACAAGGCCTGTCCCAAGAAAGGTTCCACTCCAAACTCCCATCCAGGTAACACTGGTATGGCTAGTCTCCAAGTGGGATCAACAGTGTGCCCAGAGCAAATCAGGGTCCACACTGAAGCTACTCTAGTTTCTGAGGGTGGGGTGGATTTAGCCACACTAGCTGTCTGGCCGCCTAACATGCAAAAATACAGACAGCAACTCTTAATTAATGGGACTAGAATAGAGGGCCTGAGGGATACAGGTGCCAGTGTCACCATGGTGACAGAGAAACTGGTTTCCCCTGGCCAATACCTGACTGGAAAAACTTACACAGTCACCAACGCTGACAATCAGAAAAAAGTACATCCCATGGCAATGGTTACTTTAGAATGGGGAGGGGTCAATGGCCTGAAACAGGTGGTGGTCTCCTCAAATATCCCAGTGGACTGTCTGCTTGGAAATGACCTGGAGTCCTCAGCATGGGCTGAGGTAGAACTAAAAACCCATGCAGCAATGCTGGGTATCCCTGAACTGGTGTGTGTGAAAACAAGAGCACAGTGCAAGGCACAGGGTGAACAAGTAGAGCTGGAGTCTGGAAGAATGGCCCAGCCTACCAAGAGGAAAGGAAAGTCAGTTGGGAAACCAACTGCAACACAGCAAAAGAAAGGGAACCTCTCTTCTCAGGAAGAAGTTCTGCCCTCTGAGGGAACTGAGCCTTTGGAGCTTGAACCTTACCAGGTTGAGCTCTTAGGCCCAGGGGGACCCTCAAGGGAGGAGCTGTGTAAGGGACAAGAAACCTGTCCCTCTCTTGAAGGCCTTAGGCAGCAAGCTGCTGAAGAGTCCAAAGGCAAGAAAAATGGAACGCATAGGGTCTATTGGGAAGATGGACTCCTGTACACTGAGGCCAGAGACCCCAAACCTGGTGCCACTAGGAGAGTGGTAGTGCCTCAGCTGTTCAGAGAGTTCATCCTAACATTGGCCCATGACATTCCCCTTGCTGGACATTTGGGACAAACCAAGACGTGGGAGAGGTTAGTCAACCACTTCTACTGGCCCAATATGTCCAACATGGTTAAGGAGTTTTGCCTCTCCTGCCCCACCTGTCAAGCCAGTGGTAAGACAGGTGGGCATCCAAAGGCCCCCCTCATTCCACTTCCAGTGGTGGGGGTTCCCTTTGAAAGAGTGGGTGTGGACATAGTTGGTCCACTGGAACCTCCCACAGCCTCAGGAAATATGTATATCCTGGTAGTAGTGGATCATGCTACCAGGTATCCTGAAGCTATTCCCCTTAGGTCGACTACTGCCCCTGCAGTAGCCAAGGCCCTCATTGGTATCTTTACCAGAGTGGGTTTCCCTAAGGAGGTGGTGTCTGACAGAGGTACCAACTTCATGTCAGCATACCTAAAGCACATGTGGAATGAGTGTGGAGTGACTTATAAATTCACTACACCATACCATCCACAAACTAATGGCTTGGTTGAGAGATTCAACAAGACATTAAAAGGCATGATCATGGGGCTCCCAGAAAAGCTCAAAAGGAGATGGGATGTCCTCTTGCCATGTCTGCTTTTCGCTTACAGGGAGGTGCCACAGAAGGGAGTAGGATTCTCACCCTTTGAACTTCTGTTTGGTCATCCTGTAAGGGGACCACTTGCCCTTGTTAAAGAAGGCTGGGAGAGACCTCTCCATGAGCCTAAACAGGACATAGTGGACTATGTACTTGGCCTTCGCTCTAGAATGGAAGAGTACATGGAAAAGGCAACCAAAAACCTTGAGGCCAGCCAACAGCTCCAGAAGTTTTGGTATGACCAAAAGGCTGCACTGGTTGAGTTCCAACCAGGGCAGAAAGTCTGGGTTCTGGAGCCTGTGGCTCCCAGGGCACTCCAGGACAAATGGAGTGGCCCTTACCCAGTACTAGAAAGGAAGAGTCAGGTCACCTACCTGGTGGACCTGGGCACAAGCAGGAGCCCCAAGAGGGTGATCCATGTAAACCGCCTTAAGCTCTTCCACGACAGGGCTGATGTCAATCTGTTGATGGTAACAGATGAGGATCAGGAGGCAGAGAGTGAACCTCTCCCTGATCTTCTGTCATCAGACCCAAAAGATGGCACAGTAGATGGAGTGATCTACTCAGACACCCTCTCTGGCCAACAGCAAGCTGATTGTAGGAGAGTCCTACAACAGTTTCCTGAACTCTTCTCCTTAACCCCTGGTCAGACACACCTGTGTACCCATGATGTGGACACAGGAGACAGCATGCCTGTCAAGAACAAAATCTTTAGACAATCTGACCATGTTAAGGAAAGCATCAAGGTGGAAGTCCACAAGATGCTGGAATTGGGAGTAATTGAGCGCTCTGACAGCCCCTGGGCTAGCCCAGTGGTCTTAGTCCCCAAACCTCACACCAAAGATGGAAAGAAAGAGATGAGGTTTTGTGTGGACTACAGAGGGCTCAATTCTGTCACCAAGACAGATGCTCATCCAATTCCAAGAGCTGATGAGCTCATAGATAAATTAGGTGCTGCCAAATTCTTAAGTACCTTTGACTTGACAGCAGGGTACTGGCAAATAAAAATGGCACCTGGAGCAAAAGAGAAAACAGCATTCTCCACACCTGATGGGCATTATCAGTTTACTGTTATGCCCTTTGGTTTAAAGAATGCCCCTGCCACCTTCCAAAGGTTGGTGAATCAAGTCCTTGCTGGCTTGGAGTCCTTTAGCACAGCTTATCTTGATGATATTGCTGTCTTTAGCTCCACCTGGCAGGATCACCTGGTCCACCTGAAGAAGGTTTTGAAGGCTCTGCAATCTGCAGGCCTCTCTATCAAGGCATCCAAATGCCAGATAGGGCAGGGAACTGTGGTTTACTTGGGCCACCTTGTAGGTGGAGGCCAAGTTCAGCCACTCCAACCCAAGATCCAGACTATTCTGGACTGGGTAGCTCCAAAAACCCAGACTCAAGTCAGGGCATTCCTTGGCTTGACTGGGTATTACAGGAGGTTTGTGAAGGGATATGGATCCATTGTGACAGCCCTCACTGAACTCACCTCCAAGAAAATGCCCAAGAAAGTAAACTGGACTGTGGAATGCCAACAGGCCTTTGACACCCTGAAACAGGCAATGTGCTCAGCACCAGTTCTAAAAGCTCCAGATTATTCTAAGCAGTTCATTGTGCAGACTGATGCCTCTGAACATGGGATAGGGGCAGTTTTGTCCCAAACAAATGATGATGGCCTTGACCAGCCTGTTGCTTTCATTAGCAGGAGGTTACTCCCCAGGGAGCAGCGTTGGAGTGCCATTGAGAGGGAGGCCTTTGCTGTGGTTTGGTCCCTGAAGAAGCTGAGACCATACCTCTTTGGGACTCACTTCCTAGTTCAAACTGACCACAGACCTCTCAAATGGCTGATGCAAATGAAAGGTGAAAATCCTAAACTGTTGAGGTGGTCCATCTCCCTACAGGGAATGGACTTTATAGTGGAACACAGACCTGGGACTGCCCATGCCAATGCAGATGGCCTTTCCAGGTTCTTCCACTTAGAAAATGAAGACTCTCTTGGGAAAGGTTAGTCTCATCCTCTTTCGTTTGGGGGGGGGGTTGTGTAAGGAAATGCCTCCTTGGCATGGTTGCCCCCTGACTTTTTGCCTTTGCTGATGCTATGTTTACAATTGAAAGTGTGCTGAGGCCTGCTAACCAGGCCCCAGCACCAGTGTTCTTTCCCTAACCTGTACTTTTGTATCCACAATTGGCAGACCCTGGCATCCAGATAAGTCCCTTGTAACTGGTACTTCTTGTACCAAGGGCCCTGATGCCAAGGAAGGTCTCTAAGGGCTGCAGCATGTCTTATGCCACCCTGGAGACCTCTCACTCAGCACAGACACCCTGCTTGCCAGCTTGTGTGTGCTAGTGAAGACAAAACGAGTAAGTCGACATGGCACTCCCCTCAGGGTGCCATGCCAGCCTCTCACTGCCTATGCAGTATAGGTAAGACACCCCTCTAGCAGGCCTTACAGCCCTAAGGCAGGGTGCACTATACCATAGGTGAGGGTACCAGTGCATGAGCATGGTACCCCTACAGTGTCTAAACAAAACCTTAGACATTGTAAGTGCAGGGTAGCCATAAGAGTATATGGTCTGGGAGTCTGTCAAACACGAACTCCACAGCACCATAATGGCTACACTGAAAACTGGGAAGTTTGGTATCAAACTTCTCAGCACAATAAATGCACACTGATGCCAGTGTACATTTTATTGTAAAATACACCACAGAGGGCACCTTAGAGGTGCCCCCTGAAACTTAACCGACTATCTGTGTAGGCTGACTAGTTTTAGCAGCCTGCCACAAACCGAGACATGTTGCTGGCCCCATGGGGAGAGTGCCTTTGTCACTCTGAGGCCAGTAACAAAGCCTGCACTGGGTGGAGATGCTAACACCTCCCCCAGGCAGGAATTGTCACACCTGGCGGTGAGCCTCAAAGGCTCACCTCCTTTGTGCCAACCCAGCAGGACACTCCAGCTAGTGGAGTTGCCCGCCCCCTCCGGCCAGGCCCCACTTTTGGCGGCAAGGCCGGAGAAAATAATGAGAAAAACAAGGAGGAGTCACTGGCCAGTCAGGACAGCCCCTAAGGTGTCCTGAGCTGAGGTGACTCTAACTTTTAGAAATCCTCCATCTTGCAGATGGAGGATTCCCCCAATAGGGTTAGGATTGTGTCCCCCTCCCCTTGGGAGGAGGCACAAAGAGGGTGTACCCACCCTCAGGGCTAGTAGCCATTGGCTACTAACCCCCCAGACCTAAACACGCCCTTAAATTTAGTATTTAAGAGCTACCCTGAACCCTAGAAAATTAGATTCCTGCAACTACAAGAAGAAGGACTGCCCAGCTGAAAACCCCTGCAGCGGAAGACCAGAAGACGACAACTGCCTTGGCTCCAGAAACTCACCGGCCTGTCTCCTGCCTTCCAAAGATCCTGCTCCAGCGACGCCTTCCAAAGGGACCAGCGACCTCGACATCCTCTGAGGACTGCCCCTGCTTCGAAAAGACAAGAAACTCCCGAGGACAGCGGACCTGCTCCAAGAAAAGCTGCAACTTTGTTTCCAGCAGCGTTAAAGAACCCTGCAAGCTCCCCGCAACAAGCGTGAGACTTGCGACACTGCACCCGGCGACCCCGACTCGGCTGGTGGCGATCCAACACCTCAGGAGGGACCCCAGGACTACTCTGATACTGTGAGTACCAAAACCTGTCCCCCCTGAGCCCCCACAGCGCCGCCTGCAGAGGGAATCCCTAGGCTTCCCCTGACCGCGACTCTTTGAACCTAAAGTCCCGACGCCTGGGAGAGACCCTGCACCCGCAGCCCCCAGGACCTGAAGGACCGGACTTTCACTGGAGAAGTGACCCCCAGGAGTCCCTCTCCCTTGCCCAAGTGGAGGTTTCCCCGAGGAACCCCCCCCTTGCCTGCCTGCAGCGCTGAAGAGATCCCGAGATCTCTCATAGACTAACATTGCGAACCCGACGCTTGTTTCGACACTGCACCCGGCCGCCCCCGCGCTGCTGAGGGTGAAATTTCTGTGTGGACTTGTGTCCCCCCCGGTGCCCTACAAAACCCCCCGGGTCTGCCCTCCGAAGACGCGGGTACTTACCTGCAAGCAGACCGGAACCGGGGCACCCCCTTCTCTCCATTCTAGCCTATGTGTTTTGGGCACCACTTTGAACTCTGCACCTGACCGGCCCTGAGCTGCTGGTGTGGTGACTTTGGGGTTGCTCTGAACCCCCAACGGTGGGCTACCTTGGACCAAGAACTAAGCCCTGTAAGTGTCTTACTTACCTGGTTAACCTAACAAATACTTACCTCCCCTAGGAACTGTGAAAATTGCACTGTGTCCACTTTTAAAACAGCTATTTGTGAATAACTTGAAAAGTATACATGCAATTTTGATGATTTGAAGTTCCTAAAGTACTTACCTGCAATACCTTTCGAATGAGATATTACATGTAGAATTTGAACCTGTGGTTCTTAAAATAAACTAAGAAAAGATATTTTTCTATACAAAAACCTATTGGCTGGATTTGTCTCTGAGTGTGTGTACCTCATTTATTGTCTATGTGTATGTACAACAAATGCTTAACACTACTCCTTGGATAAGCCTACTGCTCGACCACACTACCACAAAATAGAGCATTAGTATTATCTCTTTTTGCCACTATCTTACCTCTAAGGGGAACCCTTGGACTCTGTGCATGCTATTCCTTACTTTGAAATAGCACATACAGAGCCAACTTCCTACAGAGCCTATCACAAGGAGTCTCTGACGTCACCTGGTGGCACTGGCCACTCAGAGCAGTCCAGTGTGCCAGCAGCACCTCTGTTTCCAAGATGGCAGAGGTCTGGAGCACACTGGAGGAGCTCTGGACACCTCCCAGGGGAGGTGCAGGTCAGGGGAGTGGTCACTCCCCTTTCCTTTGTCCAGTTTCACGCCAGAGCAGGGCTAAGGGGTCCCCTGAACCGGTGTAGACTGGCTTATGCAGAATTGGGCACATCTGTGCCCAACAAAGCATTTCCAGAGGCTGGGGGAGGCTACTCCTCCCCGGCCTTCACACCATTTTCCAAAGGGAGAGGGTGTCACACCCTTTCTCAGAGGAAGTTCTTTGTTCTGCCATCCTGGGCCAGGCCTGGCTGGACCCCAGGAGGGCAGATGCCTGTCTGAGGGGTTGGCAGCAGCTGCAGTGAAACCCCAGGAAGGGCAGTTTGGCAGTACCAGGGTCTGTGCTACAGACCACTGGGATCATGGGATTGTGCCAACTATGCCAGGATGGCATAGAGGGGGCAATTCCATGATCATAGACATGTTACATGGCCATATTCGGAGTTACCATTGTGAAGCTACATATAGGTAGTGACCTATATTTAGTGCACGCGTGTAATGGTGTCCCCGCACTCACAAAGTTCAGGGAATTGGCTCTGAACAATGTGGGGGCACCTTGGCTAGTGCCAGGGTGCCCTCACACTAAGTAACTTTGCACCTAACCTTTACCAGGTTAAGGTTAGACATATAGGTGACTTATAAGTTACTTAAGTGCAGTGTAAAATGGCTGTGAAATAACGTGGATGTTATTTCACTCAGGCTGCAGTGGCAGGCCTGTGTAAGAATTGTCAGAGCTCCCTATGGGTGGCAAAAGAAATGCTGCAGCCCATAGGGATCTCCTGGAACCCCAATACCCTGGGTACCTCAGTACCATATACTAGGGAATTATAAGGGTGTTCCAGTAAGCCAATGTAAATTGGTAAAAATGGTCACTAGCCTGTTAGTGACAATTTGGAAAGAAATGAGAGAGCATAACCACTGAGGTTCTGATTAGCAGAGCCTCAGTGAGACAGTTAGTCACTACACAGGTAACACATTCAGGCACACTTATGAGCACTTGGGTCCTGGGTTACCAGGGTCCCAGTGACACATACAACTAAAACAACATATATACAGTGAAAAATGGGGGTAACATGCCAGGCAAGATGGTACTTTCCTACAGGGGGACGCTTGCTTGAATGCAACATTAGGCCTGCAATACTCCCCCTGCCATTCTCCCTTGGACCACTGGTCAGCCTCACCTGTAATAACCATGATTGAAGGGAAGACACAACCTGCTGTAAATAAATTGAAGCTGAAGGCACAAACTTCAACACGTAAATGCTTTTCTTATGAATGTCCCTTTCTTCACTTTGCCCACTACAGTGGTGTAATGAAACTTGAGGAACCCCCTCCCCTGCAAAGTACATGGAGGGACCCTCCCCCTAAATTCACTCAGGAGCTCTCAGGACAGGATACTGTGCTGTGGGGGCCCCCTGGAGCTCGTCCCCATATCGCTAGGGTTGCGGGGCCTTTTTTGCCACTGGCCCTCTAGCTGTGAGATTGCACGAAACGCTCCTGGTTGGTGATTTACCAGACTTGTACATTTCTGCTCATGGATGTGCTTTGTCCTCTGCGTAGGAGAGGAAGGTGTCCGTTGTTACCGAGAGGTGGTACTGCTGTGCTACACAGCAGTGGAATTAAATTTGTTATAGAACCAAATGAGCGCATCAAACATGAACCTTGCAGCGGTATCAAGGTCCTTTCCAGACAATTAAATAAACAAGCATTTGCAATGCGATAGGTCTTGCATGTGCTTGAGGTAGAGCTATTAGCATTGTAAATTAATAACTGGACTTTTCTTGCCACATAAATTGGTCAACCCTGTCTCATAATTTTGTATTTTCCTGTCATATAATTCCAGTGGCCCTGCATATAACTAAAGCACTTCCATTTACCTTTCCTCTATCTGCAGCAAAAAATGAGAATGTTGCCATTTAGCATCCTAATTTAAATCTGCCATGCTAATTCCAATAGAATACCACTTTCACCACCCTACCATTAGAGCTGCTGGCTGGCTAACACAATTCCCCAAAAAAGGAAACAAATCAGCCACAGAGATGAAATAAACTAGTGGGGTCAACCAGATATATCAATAGTGTTAAAACAGTCGTAGTGTAATAAGGATGTTAAATTGGCCTGAATTATGGTCATAAGGAGAGATTATTAAACATATATAATTATCACTTAAACCTTTATCAGAAATAAACTTTGAGCATTAGGCTTAAATGCTCAAAATATCCCCCAAAAGGCACTATAACAAAAACATTATTTGTAAGAAACATGGTCATGTAAGCTTATGGTTAGCTCCTAGAGAGCATAACCCCATGAAAAAAAAACACAAGAGAAAGTAATGCAGCGTCGGAGTACCAGAACTTTTTTATTTTGAGTGGGAGAGTACCTACACTTTTTGGGAAACAGGTAATACTTTTAATTAGAGAGTACTGGCACTTCTCAGAAACAAGCGGGTACTCTGATACAGAGTACCTGCACTTCTATTTTTCCATTTAAAGCACTGAGCATAACCATATGCTTAGCCTGTAGAGAGTGTTTCAAGGGCTAGCAGGCCTATTGGAATGATATTATAAACAAAGCCTTTAAAACAAAACTGCTCCCAGCTGTAAAACAAAAGTACTAGCCATGAGGAAACGTATAAGATACTGAATGGTGGGAGAGGCTATTATTTTGGAGTCCCCACTAGCGTAGTGTGAGTGCCCAGAGATGATTTAGACAGAAAGTGTGCATTGTGGTCAATGTTCTGAAGGTGGTCCCATTGTCCTAGGACCACCACAGGCTGAGTTATGAGTAAAAATGTTTAGTACAAGTAATGGCCTGCAAAGCATTATGGGGCAGGTTTCCATGCCACTTAAATCAGCCCCTAGAGGACATGACAATGAAAATAGCATTTATAAGCAACATGGTCATGTAACTATATAGTTAACCCCTAGAGAGGATAACCACATAAAAAGAAAATGGCAACAAATAATGCAGAGTAGCTATATACTTAGCCCCTAGAGGACACAGTGCATGATATATATTCAAGAGTAGCAGGCCTATAGCAATGATATTTCAAACGAGACCTTCAACTACAAGCTATTCCCCAGCCATAAAAATGCTTAAAAAGATACTGACCAATGGGAGGGGTTATTATTTTGGGGTTCCCACTAACCTAGTTTGGGGACCCATAGATAATGTAGACAGAAAGAGTGCGTCGTGCTGAACATTTTGATGGTGGCCCCATTGTCCTAGAACCGTCAGAGGCTGAGTTGTGGGCAGAAACGTTTTGTTTTGCAATAGCAATTCCCTGCAAAGCCGTATGGGGCGACTTTCCTATCTACAGTGAATATCGTAGTATCGGTTCTCCCGCTGTGCTGGGAGAGCCACTTTCGCTTCGAGGATTTCTGTTTTATGTAAAGCATTTACCAATTTCAGGTTTTTAAGGAAAGAACCACAAGAAATAACTCTGATTAGGTAACTGTGAACAATGTGACCAGCGCTTCATTACCACAGATCGAGTTCACACTGTGGTGCCTGTTTGCGCTTTGAGCGCCATGGCTGCCATGCAGCACAAAGGGGAGAGACAAATAAAATAGTTTGCCTTTGCTGAATTATGTCGCCTATTGTGCTATTAGCCATGTAACAGGGGAAGTTTGCAAGGCGTGACAAAAACAGCATCATTGAGGGACAAACGTAATCTCAAGGACAGGAGACAAGACCGTATGGGTCAACAGCGTGCTGAATCATGGTTAAATCACATGAACCCCCTGGCTCTCACTGAGCTCAGTTGAAGTCAGTAGCATGCACACTAAGGGTGGCTCTGTTCTGCACTCACTTTGCAAATACAGGTCATTCCAACACTGTCTTCATGAGGGAAGAAGTTAGCACTGGAAGTAGATGGTAACATTCCATTTCGTGGGTTCTGATGCAGTTTCAAGGAGTCTTTAGAGCTTCTTATTGCTCATGAACTGGTCATTTCTGATATATATATTTTTTACATGGGCTTCATTGTTAGGGCTTAACCCAGCGCTTAATTTGTAAATAAAAACATGCGGGTGCCCAAATCTCTCATCTGAAACATAGGGCTGGTGCATTTAAATGTGCGAGCACAGAATGCTGAGGCACTGTAATCCTAAAGCCAGCTCGGGCCTCTTTAATTCATTTACAGCCACTCTCTGCCCCTTCAGCTCACTCTTGCAGCTTTCTGCTTTCTCCCTTTGCAACACTTTTTTTATTATTCTCTTCCTCCGCCTTTCCCATCTGAGTCTTTTACTCATAGTAAATGCCTGATGCAGAAAACTAAGTGCCGGCCCTCACAAATAAGAGCCTCCACACAGGGAACCACAGGCTCAAATTAAGCACTGGTTTAATCCCAACACAGTGACAACCGAACTCTCACGTATGTAGCCGTAAAAAGTCACATTTGCTCACACTGAAACCAAGCAAATGTTACACATAAGAAAGACGAATATTTGCAGCTATGTATGGCCTTCCGAAATTGAGAAGTGAATCATCGACCTTCGGAGCATCGTGGCGTGAACAGCCTGGATGAAAAATACACACCATTAGAAAGAGAACGGAAAAGTATAATAGAAAGCGTAAAATAATCAGAGGCTTTAAGGAATAAAGAAAAGTTAATCGACCTTGGAGAAAAGATGCCCGAACGGGTACACTATAGAATCGCATGTAAGTGGCTGCGAACAGCATGGCATTAAACATTTCTTTACGGAAATAAATAGACATTTCAGAGGTAGCATGGGTTAGGTGCCAGGAAAACCTTTTAAGCATGCACACAATTAACGAGTGGGAAGGCCTGCCTTGGTGGGTGAGTGGGAGGCCTTCCGCCTCCACGGGATTTCATTGCATAGCCTAGATAGGGCAGCGCTGTTTCCAGGGCGCAGATCAATGCGGATCACTGCGGGGGCTGGGCACGTGCATGACAAGGCGTCTTGCCACGCGGCGTCGCGCGGCCCCATGACAGGCGTGCATATCAAAGCAGGTCAAACACAGCGTTATCAACCTGCACTCCTTTGTGTATTATTAATAATGTTTCTAGAAATGTACACGAAGCCGATTCTTCGTGGTACACAAGGTACGAACAGAGAGACGCTAACCTCACGGGTGTTCGACGGATTAAGGGATGCGTTTGAACGAGGCAGATTACATAAACCGGATGATTTTAGCGTCGGTAAAAGCGGCATTTTTATGGCTGCACTGCAGCGCTACTTTGTAAACGTCTAATCACTCACAAGAGACTCGAGACATGACAATCATGATACTACTGATTTAAGTGACTGACTATCCAGTAATTTTTAGATCGTTTGTTGAGTTTACAATAACCTTCTTTACTGAAACTTTCTTTTAATCTTTACCGAAGAGTGGAATGTAAAGTCTGAAGTACAGTTCAACAAAAGTTTCAGGCAATACTGCTTGTAACTAGTGAACCCTGAAAGCAATTGCTGCATCGTTTTGTGATTATTTCTTAAGGACCTGATTTTTGTACAAATAATTGCCATTGAAACGAGGCATCTAAAGCACACGCAAATTAAGGGGTTTGAAAAGGTGGGCCTTAGTCAATCAAGACGAGCTCTAGATATTTGTATATTAAATATTGACAATAACGAGGGCGATAATGACGGTACCCTCCAGAAATGATCTGAGGCACTTCAGTTAAGGTAGATGCTAGAAAAACTAAATATCACTACTTAACTGGCCACTTAAGCAATGGTGTAAGAAACTGGGTTATTGGTTAAGGGGGTGTAAAACCTCTCTCAAGCAACAACCACAATCTTTGTCAGGGTGAACTACAAAAATCAATATATTAATCTGTGCTTAACACTCTGATAGCTTGGCACAAAAGCAGTCAGTGTTAACTTAGAGGCAAAGTGTTAAATATTTATGCAGCACACAAACAGTAATAAAGTGAAAACACAACACAAGAAAAATCCCACACCAATTTAGAAAAAAATAGCAACATTTAATAAATAAAATGAGACTGAGTCAACAAAAATCCAATCAGTAGAACCAGAGAGATGCAATCTCAACATTATAAGAAGATATAGGCCCTCATTCTGACCTTGGCGGGCGGCGGAGGCCGCCCGCCAAAGTCCCGCCGTCAGGTTACCGTTCCGCGGTCGAAAGACCGCGGCGGTAATTCTGACTTTCCCGCTGGGCTGGCGGGCGGTCGCCTTCAGACCGCCAGCCAGCCCAGCGGGAAAGAGGCTTCCACGATGAAGCCGGCTCGGAATCGAGCCGGCGGAGTGGAAGCTGTGCGACGGGTGCAGTTGCACCCGTCGCGTATTTCACTGTCTGCGCAGCAGACAGTGAAATACATGTAGGGGCCCTCTTACGGGGGCCCCTGCAATGCCCATGCCGGTGGCATGGGCACTGAAGGGCCCCCAGGGGCCCCGCGACCCCCCCTACCGCCATCCGGATCTCGGCGGTCCGACCGCCGGGATATGGATGGCGGTAGGGGGGGTCGGAATCCCCGCGGCGGTGCAGCAAGCTGCGCCGCCGCGGAGGATTCAATGGGGCGGCGGTACACTGGCGGGACCCCGCCAGTGGTGCCGGTCCGACCGCGGCTTTACCGCCGCGGTCGGAATCCCCATTGGAGCACCGCCGGCCTGTCGGCGGTGCTCCCGCGGTCCTCCGCCCTGGCGGTCAAAGACCGCCAGGGTCAGAATGACCACCATAGTGCCTAAAAACACAAAGCGCTATTTGCGGTCATCTGGTGGTGCTAGACAAGGGAAAGTCACAAGTGCAGGCCAACCGCAATGTAGCACAGGCCGGATACAGGGACCGGGTTAGTCCAGCTGAAAAAGTTAACTCGTAAAGTCCAGCGCAAAGAGTTGAGTTTGCGGTGCAGGAGGACGTTAGGGGCAGGTAGAGCATCTCAGATGGTCGTCATCGTAGCACAAAGAGCAGGCATTTTGTTGTGGACAGTCATCCATATAGTGCAGAGATCCAGCTGGGTGTCGTGGACGGTTGCTGCTTAAACTTCACCCTGGCAGTCACCAAAGGCTGTCGTTGCCGAGGTGCTAGGAACTTATAACTAAACCAGATGTGCCAATTGAGTGTAAAACAATTTTACTATGTTTAGAAGAGAGAGTACAACCACTTTAGCACTGGTTAGCAGTGCACAGAGTCCTAAGGCCAACAAAGCAGATTTAGCAAAACAGGAGAAGTAAAGACAAAAAGTATGGGGGAAAACCACACCAAGGACGTCAGCTCTAAGGTGTATCCCCTCCATGTGAAAGCAGGTTGAACTACTTGCCTTCATGGAGGTTCACATTGCTAAGGCGGAAGAACATGGAGAGACCATGAGCATTGGAGCGGTCAGACTCCTGTTGGTGTTTCACATTAAAGTCCATTCCTTGCAGGGAAATGGACCACCTCAACAGTTTGGGATTCTCACCCCTCATCTGCATCAGCCACCAGAAGAGTCTGTCGTCTGTCTGAACCTGGAAGTGAGTCCCACACACAAATGGTCTCAATGTCTTCAGTGTCCAGACCATTGTAAAGGCTTCTCTTTCTATCTAACTCCACACATCTGTTCCCTAGGAAGTAGCCTCCTGCTGATAAAAGCTACAGGTTGGTCTAGGCCCTCTTCATTTAGTTGTGAGAGCACATCACAGCCCTTATGGGCTACCCAATGCCATACTCTGAGGCATTTGTCTGAACATCGAATCCTTTAGAGGAGTCAGAGGCCTCGAGAACTGATGATGTATACATGGCTTCCCTTTATATGTCAATTGCTTTCTGGCACGTCTTCATCAAGATCATCTTTTTTGGCTGCTTTTTGGAAGTCAGCTCCATCAAAGGGTCAACAGCGGTGGCATATCCCTTGCCAAATCTCCTGAAATACTCTGTGAGTCCTAGGAAGGCTTTACCTCTGTCTGGGTCTTGGGTGGGCTCCCAAGCCGGGATGGTTGGATTTGTGGGTTGGAGGGGACACACCTTGCCCCCAACGACCTGGAGACCCAAACATACTACTAAACCCTGCCCTATTGGCACTTACTGGTCTTGATAGTCAGCCCTATCTACTGCAGGGCCTGAAACACTTCTCAGAGGTGGAACAGGTGATTGTCCAAGCTAGCGCTTTAGACCGCAATGTCGTCCAGATCGGCAACACTGAAGTTCTCAAACCCAACCAGTTGACTAGCCCCTGGAAGTTGACAGGGGCATTCTTTAACCCAGAGGGCATCACTTTAAAATTGGAGAATGCAGACCTCTCCTTGGCCTCCCTGGTTACACAATCTGGAAGTACCCGGAAGCCAAACCGAAGGTACTCAGGAATTTGTCAGCTCACAGCTGGTCTATCAGCTCATCAGCTTGGATGATGGGGTGAGCATCAGCCTTGGGGACTGAGTTGAGCTCTCTATAGTTCTGAATTTGCACACTGTGGAATGGCTTTAAGCACCAGCACCACTGGCCTGTACCATGGGCTGTTGGAGTGGTTAAGCACCCCTAGCTATAGTGTCTTTGATACTTCCTCCTTGATGCTGGCTCTTACTTTACCAGCTAGCCAGTAGATCTTATTCTTGATAGGAATACTGTCCCCACTATCAATGTCATAGGTACACCAATTGCACTCCTTAACTTTGCATGACCCAGCTCACCTGGCCTGTAAGATCTGGATTCAGTTGGCTATCACCCACAGTGTGACCAGGCTGAATCTCAACTAGTGGTCATTTGGTCATACCAGAGTTTCATTACTTTCTGGCTGGCAACCGAGTTCTCAGAGGTGGTCTTCCAGAACTGCAATGGTGCGGGCCAGCTACAGGACTTGCTTACTCCCATTGTAAAAGTTACCTTCTAAAGTCCAGTACGCAAAGTTGGGTTGGTGGTAGAGAAGGCTGCGAGAAGTAGGGGGAGTGTTGTGGATGGTCATTGCTGTAGTGTGAAGAGCAGGCCTGGTGTCATGGACAGTCATCGCTGTAGCTCTAAGATCTTCTCAGGCATCATGGATGGTTGATGCTGGAGCTTCACACTGGCAGTCACCTTTAGCTGTTACTGTTTTAGCACAAAGTGCAGATCTCGTGCTGCTGGTGCTCACTGTAGCGCAAAGAGTCAGGTTTACTGGAGCTTCATGTTGGCGAGTGGCATGTGCAGCAGAGTCTTTTCATGAACTGGCTCATTCCTAGTCACAAAGAACCCAGAACTTTGGATTTTCTCCCATTTCTTCAGAGGAGTGCACTCAGATGCCAGGCAGGGGTTCAGAACTTGGGGAGGCACCTCTTGGGAATCAGTGACCCACTCCTGCAGAGCTCAGGCAGGTGGAGTTGCAGCAGGTCAGCAGGGCAGTTGCAGGGGTCCTCTGGAGCTTGTTGCATCCCTGTATCTCAAAAGAGGGGGTAAGCCATCTGATCCTTTGTTGGAGATGGCCCTTTTTAGGGGATTTCACTGACATCTTTGGCTTTTTCCTCCCAGTCTTTTGCCAACTCTCTTTGTGTGGCCTGAGGACTCTGGGCACTTTCCCACTGCACTGCAGTGTGAAAGTGCATATGCCCTGCCTACACATGCTAGAAGGGGGTGCTCATGTGATTGGTTCAGGTGTGTACCCTGAAATGCCGTGTATAAAGGTACACTACATAACCCTGGCTACTAGTGGGACATTGCACTGAGTGTGCCACTCACTAAAATAGCCTAAGAAGCATGTATCAGGCCTGCCAAGGCAGGCTTGTGGAGGCGCAGTGTGCTTGGTCTTAGGTTAGCCCTACTAACGTTGTAGTCATTCCTGAGGGGACCCTCTGCTACCCCTAGAGCAACTCCTGAAGGGCAGGGCAAATGATAGGCGGGAGGCTGGACAGGTACACAGGGGTGTCCCATGCCCAGTAGGAAGAACATCCATATGGGTTCTCCTTACCTAGGGAGGTCAGCTCTTCCCAATGGTTTTTGTGGATTCCCTCCCTGGTGGCCATGGGGCCCTTTCCCCCTGTCAATACAGTATGGAAGTGGGCACACCTTCCTACTTACATGAGGAAGTGTGTGCACAAATGCCCACTGGTATGCCAAACGTGCTTGGACTGTCATGGCAGGCCTGAGTGTACACTTGCTGCTATGGTGTGTTTGAATATGTATCCAGCCGGTCATAACAGGCCTGAGTGTGCGCATGAGCACCTATGGTGGTTTAAACCTATATCTAGCCTGTCGTAGCAGGCCTGTGTTAGCACTAGTACCTAGGGGGTCTTAAATATGTATCCAGCCTATCATAGCTGGCCTAGGTGTGCCTACGAGCACCTATAGTGCTTTAAACATGCAATTCGCCTGACTTAGAAGGCCTATGTGCGCACTTGCACCTTTGGTGCTTTTAAACATGTGTCCAGCCTGCCACTGCAGGCTTGTATGTGAGCAAGTGTCCTATGTCCGGACAGTGAAGAATACCCATGTGTGTTTTCACTGCATAAGAAAGCTGCTCTGCCCATAGCTTAACATGGGAGAAGTGTTACAATTAATCCTAGCTGCAACAGTGGATTGCAGGAGAGCAGCCTCATATTGGTTACCATCATTGGATTCGCCTTGACAAACCACTTTCTATGGTAAAAGTGGTTTTGTCAACAAATATAATGGGGTGTAATAACAGGGGATTAATGGCGCTCCAGGATACCAATTGGCCAAGTAATTGCTTATGGTTTTGTCAACAATCACAGAGAAATGTAACTTCTAGAAAGTGGATATTTCTCCGCCCTAAAACGCTTTGTGTGCCTTTTAATTTGACTTGAGTCCACACTGGGGGATGGAGGAGCACATCTGCGCATTCCCCAGTGACGGCTTTAAAACCAGGGCACGCAACTGGGATGAAGACCTCTGCCATTTGTGGGCCTGGATGGATAGATTGGAGGGAGAGGTTGGATCATGGCTTCACTAAAGATTAAGATCTGCATTCCACAGCCCCATGGCAGACAGGACTGAAATTTATGGGAGACATCTGTGATTCAAAGGGAAACACTCTGAACTGCCTCCAACTTCAAAGGCACACTACAGTATAACTACTGGGTCCCCACTGCAGGAGAGTAGAAATACACTTGCAGGAACTTGGTGCACACTGCCAGAAGAATCTGTTGTGCACAAGGAGTAACTACTGCCCTAGGAAGGGACAGCACACCCTTCTTGCATCGTGGCTGGCTTGACAAACTGGTTTCTGCTGTGTGGCACTCTGAAGTGTGCTCTCCAAGAGCTTGTTGGCATACCCCCTGTTCTCTGGTGGAGGTCTCAGGCACATCAAAAACCTCCAACAAGGGATCTACAACTTCTACCTGTGTCATTTGGAGAGTGGTGCCTTCTTAAGTGCCTATATTGTCTGCTGGAGGCCACCAAGCAGCAGTGGTGCGGGCGTGGAACTAATTAGTGCACCTGGAGACCAGATCTGCCTAGAGCAGAGCTTTCAAGGTACTACCCGCATTCAAGGATTGTGGCTCTTCATTGTAGGGCCACAACATGTTTAAGCGTCTTGTTGGTAGTGAGTGCATTCACCAGTTGCTGGACCCCGCGTGGCTCACATTTGTCAAGCGTGCTGCATTTCTCTTATGCGACACCTGCCTTCATGATCATTGTGTGCAGTGTCTGATTCACTGGTTGTGACCCTCGGAGGGGGGGCATACCTGGAGCAGTGTCGTATTCTACCTCTTCCGGCACCGCTGAACTTGCATCTCTGTGTATGTGACCAAATTTGTCTGATGTGAGACACCAGACATTGTGCTTCTTTTCAGGGAGGGACGGCATTAGTAACTTCCGTGTGTGACAGGATTTGTCTGGTGCGACCCAGGTCATCGCCCACCAGCCTTATTCCAGGGAGTTACAGCATTGGTTACGTGTGTGATCGGATTTGTCTGGTGCGACTCAAATCATCGCACACCAGACATTGTGCCTCATTCCAGGGAAGTATAGCATTGGTAACTTTGCGTGTGTGCCCGGAATTGTCTGATGTGACTCAGACATTGTGCCTCTTACCAGGGAGGTGGGGAATTGATAGCTATCTGTATATTGAAGCACCTGGCTGGGCGCCACTATGAACAGGTGTGTCCCAGAGTGACCCTCCCCTGTGCTTGGCAGACTGGGGCCCACGCAGAAGGCACGGTGCAGAGACCGCAGAGTGAACTCTCCGAGTGGTGGCCAGATCTCCATTTGTCGACTAATGCCTGATCAGCCATTATCTCTTTGCTTCCACCCACACCTTTGCCACGGGATCCTGAATAAGTGTAATTCCAGCCGTGAGTACCCTAGTATCCGGGGAAAGGGTACTATCATCTACAGCTCATGAGGGAGCAGGGGAGTAGGAACTGGTTGGAAGGTGGAGTAAGGTTTTGGCCCAATGGCGGGGTCTGCGAGTGCAGTGACCACTAGCCTGCCAGTTATCAGTGCAATGCATTAGGGTGCTGGGAGCCAGTGTGAGCGAGTGCATGTTATACTAGCCTGCCTGATATCCTTGGCACCACATAGTGGTGCAGAGTGAATGAGAGGGAGTGACCGCCTGTGACTAACTACACTGCACGGCGATGTGGCGTACACGTTGTTTTTTGGTCTGAGGACTATCACGGTTGACATTCGATTTTACTTGAGCAGCCTGGGCCGTGGACCTATCTAAAAGAGCTGCTGTTCTCTGCATGTACACATTGCTGCTATCGTTGTGATCCGGGATGCATCCTAGAATCATGTGAGTCTGAACTGGGGAAATTGCTAGGGAAGGTCTCATGCCGACAGTGTGTTGGCAGCACACGAGGGTTCTGGGAGGGAAAGTATTATTTTTCTCACATGTACATACTGCTAATGTCATTTTAACACAGTTGGGCTTAGCACTGCTAGTGATATTTACAAATGTGATTTATGCACAAATTTATATGATGTCATGTTGTGTTAATTGATGAATGTGTTGAATACAACTTAATTTACATACACCCCAAGTGAAGTCTCTTTTGTGATGCTCACTGTATTTATTTGTTGTATGGTAGTACTGAGTCAATGCTTTACACATTGCTTCGGATAAGCCTGACTGTTCTGTGCCAAGCTATCAAAGGGTGAGTGCAGGTTATACAGTGAGTGTAATCGCCCACACCTGATGGGAGTGGTAGATTCTGCCTGGCTAGGGCCTCGCTTCATACAACCAGAGTGGGCCACCTCCTGCCACTTCCTGCACTCTTAGATCCACTTAGTTATCCTAGGATGAAAAGAGCAGGTCCATTCTTCCTTCACAGATAGCAAGGCAGTCCTCAAGCAGCAGGTCAGCCCTTCTGTTTTGTCCACATGTCCAGGAGTGTTCTGAAGCATTTTTGTCTGAGGGTCCAATTTGTATACCTGGTGCCAGCCTTTGAAGGGAGGGGTCCAGACTACCCCCCATATCTGGTTCTGGAAAGTTCCTTCCTTCCCTGCCAAGGCTCCAAGGAGTCTAGGGTGACATGTCTGGTGTTAGGTTCTTTGTATTTGCTGTCAGCAGCCCCTATTGAAGTGCAAGTTGGGCAAAGAACAGCTCCTCCAAGACCCTTCCTGCCATTTTGTCTCACCCTGCCTACACCTAAGCCCTTTGTCTCACGGTCTGGGAGAAATACACAAAGCCCTATAGCAGGGTCATGTGACCAAGGACACTGGAAGCAGGCACAAAAAGATTAGGACAAGAAAATGCCAATTTTCTGTAAGTGGCATATTCAGTATTGGGACTTAAATTCAGATTTTACCATTAAAGAGGATTATAATTTACAATTCATTAGAATTTAAATATGACATTCCTACCTCCCAAGTCAAGAGTTATCCCTTATTCAATGTAATAAGGTAACCCAATGTAAACCTTACAATAGTGAAAAACTAATTTAGGATTTTTCCACTACCAGGATAGGTGAAACTTATAAACCATGTCCAGTTTTTGAATACTCTGCTCACTGCCCTAGTGTCTGCTTAGGGCTTACCTTTAGGGTGACTCATAAGTATTAAAAAGGAAGGTTTAGGCCTGGCAAAAGGTCTGTTTTGCCAGGCTGGATGAGCAGTTTAAAACTGCACACAAGCAGCTGTGACAAGCGTGAAACATATTTTAGAATGCTACTTTAGTGGGTGGCACAATGAGTGCTGCAGGCTCACTAGTAGCATTAAATGAACAGCCTAGGGTACCTATAGTACAATATACTTGGGACTTAGAAGTGAATTAGATGTTACAATTGGATGTAAGTCAATTTTATAATGCAGAGTCTTAAGACCAACAAAACGGATTCAGCAAAACAGGAGGAGTGACTACAAAACATTTAGGAGGAAAACCACAACATCTAACAAATGGCATCTGTCATACCTTTTCTAAGAGGGCGAGGAATGGGTGAATTCTATGTTAGGACTGGAGGCTACGATTATGCTTTCTCTTTCATTTACTGTCTCAACACAGCAGCCAATCAAATAACAGTAAAACAGAAAACATCAATACCCATGACGCTTTACAGTAAATCACATGTTCCAATCACATCTTAAGACCCCTGTCCATATAAACCATGACCCCTTAAGTCACTTCCTCTTTCTTTGCTGCTCCACAGCAGATAAGTACTTGATTACTTCTATTCTGTTTATGCACGCTTGTATTTTCAAGGTATTACTGTCTTTTTCTTTACCATTGGTGAAGCGATTCAGCTCACCTTTATAATTTTCTATTTATAGCGCTTTGCACGCTCTGTTTTATTTCACGATCGGCTTCATTGCCGATTTGGTCCATTAGTGGAGAGGGAGTGGGAGTGGACTATGCAGATCTTGCGTAGTCCTATTTCTATTTTTACCACTTCCCCTTGTTGCATCACTTTGCAGTTTTACAAGCCAATCTTTTTCAGAGTGTTTCCTCTGGGAGATTGGTTCGTTCTCTGTGGCGCAAGCACATGGAAGACCCCTCTTGCAGTTAGTGTGCTCTCAATAGGCCCTGCTGCTTGGAGCGCTTCGGCTGTAATAAACTAAAAGGCTTTGCCTAGAGTGTTTATTTTTTCACAGGCTGCTCCCTACACATTTTATTGTCCTGTTAGGGGTTTTTACACTCCCCCTTTGATATCTCCTTTCTTTCATATATATATCAGGAGAATGGCTCAATGGGATGAGCATGAATCAGGGTATGGGGACCTTTTTCTGGTCAATTATTTGACCACGCTTGTGCCCAGGGTTGAATGCAAGAGCCCCAGACTCAGGGTGAAGGGTCTAAATCAAAATCAAAATCTAAGAACATAGGTAAGGGATTGGATTCTGCATCGGTAGACGCCCCGGCTGACACTTTTGAAAAACTTTGCCGCAAACGAGCTAGTGACCATAACTATAGTGCCAAAAAAGACTCCATCTTCTTCATACAAAAATTCCTCATCTGAGGTTTCTGATGACGCTGATGTCCCGGGGCCTAGCAAGAAGCCTAAAAAATAAGTTTTCCCTCCTAAGGTCCTAGATTTTGATCCCACAGATATTATCCACCCCGGGCATCCAATTGGATTCCCCCTCCAAAGTGGCGAAGTATGTACAGTCCAACATTTGCAAGAGTTTCGATAAGGAGGTGTGGTTCCACCCTCGAGCAGAATGCCCTAGACCATATCTAGAAGGCAAGGTTGCAGACACTCCGGAAATTGACCCCACTGTGGTGACCTTTATGAAAAAAATTGCTAGGGACCCTAAAAAGGGTCTGGACAGGTCGTGGCGTAAGCTGCCAGGACAAGCTGTTGGATATGTCTGGTCCTTTGACGAAGATTCTAGAATTGGCCTTCCACGCCAAGGAATCAGGGACCCTGGTGGACACCGACGTTTTAATTTGTTGGGCACAAACAGCCATTTGTCAACTTGGCAATACTAACTCCGCAATCTCTTTGGAACGCAAGAAGTCCATACTTATGCTTATCAACCCTAAACTCAGTGATTTGGCCACCTCAGAGGCTGGTCCTTCGGCCGATGGATTGCGTTTTGTGGCCTCATTCATTAAATAACTGGCTAAGTTCTGTTCTACTTATTCCTCCCTCCACAAGGCACAGATGTCCCTCAAAAAGGTTTTTAAAAGAGGCCTTTTTCTCAGGGCTGGTCATTATGAAGGACGAATGTCTAGCCGAGGATCTTTCTCTAGTCCTCAGAACTACTACTCAAGAGGAAGAGGAGGTTGGAATGGAGAGCAGTCTTCAGACACCACCTCCTACCCCACCCGCTCCAAAGGAGGGCATTCAAGATTCCGTAGAGGGCCCCGTCGGGGACAACAGGGAGCAATTCAAGATGCTGGATATTTCAGTAAGGATTATACCACATTCTCAGACATTACTGGGAGGGCAGATTGAGACTATTCCTAGACTATTGGAAACAGATTTCTGGGGAACCTTGGGTTCTTCAGATGGTATTAGGTTTCAGGTTGGAGTTTCTCAGTACTCCGAAACAATTGCACCCTCCTCTTCAAATTTATTTTTCCCTTGCAGATCAGTCCTTCATAGACTTAGAGGTTCAAACCCTGATCGACAAAGAGGCAGTAAGTTTTTCCTCCCCTCACCTGTACGGTTTTATCAGCCCCATTTTCTTAGTAGACAAGAAAGGTGGGTGTCATCGCCTTGTGTTAAACCTGAAAGATTTCAGTTATTGGAACTTGTACAGACACTTCAAAAATTGAAGCTATACACATGTTGAGAGATATTCTATTAGAAGGCAATTGGTCCACCTAGACCTAAAGGATGTCTATCTCTCGATTTCCATTTTTCCTCCACATAGGAGATATTTACAATTCCTGTGGAAGGATCACTGCCTGGAGTTCAATGCTCTCCCTTTCGGTCTGTTGTCAGCCCCCTGGTGCTTCACAAAACTGATGAGACCAGTGGTGGAAGCACTTCGAGCCAAAGGGGTGAGATTGATCATATATTTGGACAACATATTATTGACGGCTCAAGATGCACAGACTCTCCTGACTCATTTAGAATGGACTATCCATCTCTTACAGGAGCTGGGCTTCCTTATCAATGTGCAGAAGTCACTATTGAGTCCGCCTCAGGTGACAGACTTCCTGGGATTCAGGACAGATTCAGACCGATCACAGCTTATTCATCCCTCTCAGAAAATTTGCAACATCAAGAGAGAATTTAGGTCTGCATTAGTCAGCCTGACTGTGTCGTTGAGGACGATTGCCAGGTTAGTAGGTCTTCTGGCCTTATCTATTCAGGCCATTTTTCCGGCTCCCCTTCACTATCATACTTTACAGAGACTCAAAATCCAACACCTGTGGAAGGGTCTGAGTTATTCAGAACAGATTCCGTTATCTGACGAAGTGAGGTCAGCAATTCATTGGTAGCTAGAGCATATGGAGGCTTGGAACGGCAGAGCCATTTTTGGTTCTTACCCAGAAGTGGTGATCAAATCAGATGCCATTCGTTGGGGCTGGGGGGCTCGCTGCGGTTCTTTGGTGACAGTGGACCGATGGTCGAGATCGGAACAGAATCTCCACAACGACTGCTTGGAGCTTCTGGCGGGCTCATTTGCCATAAAGAGCCTCTCCCCTCAGAAGACTGAATGTTGCATATTATTGAGGATGGACAATCTCAGCAGTCCGGTATGTCAACAAATTGGGGGGGATGAAGTCCAGGATCCTGGCAGAAATTGCCAAGGAATTCTGGCAATATTGCCTCAGCCATTATCTGGTTGTCCTAACAGAATATCTTCTGGGTTCCCAGAACACCATTTCGGACTAGAACTCTGGATTTCTGAGGGATTCCAGTGATTGGAAACTAGATCCAATGATTTTTCACCAGATAATCAAAGAGTGGGGTCCAGTATCTTTTTGCTCACATCTCAACTCTCAGATAACGACATTTTTCAGCTGGCGCCCGGACCTTCTGGCTCTAGCGACAGATGCCTTTCTTCAGGATTGGACGCAGTTTTGGGGGTATGCTTTTCCAGAATTCTGTCTCACATACGACGCAGAAGGTGGAGATTGTTCTGGTGACCCCATTCTGGAGAACCCAACCGTGGTTCCCGGTAGCTCTACATTTAGCTTGCGCTCCTTCGCTTCTCATTCACCCTCATCAGAATCTTCTGATGAGTCTGAAGGGCCTTTAACATCCACTGGTCTTGTCAGAGAAACTGATATTGATGGTTTGGATGGTTTCAGGTCAAGATGGAATTCCCCAGGCATTTCACAGCAAGCTGTAGATTTAATCAAACAGGACTATGCTGCAGGCACTCATAAGCAGTACACCTCAGCCTGGCGCACATGGAGTAGTTGGTGTGACGGGTGGGGTTTCGATCCTGTGGGGTCGGACGTTGAGTTGATTGTAAATTTCTTAGCTGAACTCGCAGGTTCAGGATTGGCCTATAGAACGGTCAATAACTTCCGATCCGCCATCTCTGCTGGTCATAAGCCTATTGAAGGTAAGCCTGTAGGGGAACATCCTCTGGTTTGTAAGGTTATGAAAGGTATCTGCATGTTGAATCCTCCTCAGGCCTGGTATTCTTCTTTATGGGATGTGGATATTGTATTGCGATTTTTAGACAATTGGCCTTCTGATAGGTATCTTTCTCGCAAACAGATTTCGGCAAAATTAACTAGGTTACTCTGCCTCATTTCCTGTAAAAGAGTGTCCGATGTCAGGGCATTGGATGTAGCAGGGAGAGTTTATTCTCCGGAAGGTGTTACTTTTACCATCACAAGAAGTACAAAAACTAATTGCAAGTGAGTAACTTATCTGATGTTTCCTGATAATCCCAAAATTGTATATTGTTTAATGACTGAAACCATCTCAAGTGGCCATTGAAGAATTCAGACAAGACTCCAGGGGTCAATTATTGATTTTGTTACAGAAACCTTTAAAGGCGGTTTTGCCTGCTACATTATCTAGATGGATGAAATGGTTAATGAACGAAGCTGGTATACAGAAAGTTTGGGCACATTCGGCAAGAGGAGGCATGGCTTCCAAGACGTATACCTTAAATTCTCGTTTAGAGCACATTATGAGGGTGGCAGACTGGTCTTCTGAGTCTACTTTTCGTAAGTTCTATCACAAATCTGTTGTTGATGTAGCTACAGTGGTAATTGGACAGCTTTAAATGAGCATAATTGGAACCTCCGGTCCTGACATAGAATAAAACATTTTCTAGCTTACGCGTCAATAATGTTCGATTCTATTAAGGACACGGAGGCGAGGATTATCCCTCCCATATATATATTTTTATGACTCTTATCAGGATTTAATGTTAAGAATCTTTTGTATTTTATTGTTATGCATGTTTATAGATTTTGCTCTCCCTTGTTTTTATAGATTTGCTCACAGAAGTGCTGATATTTGTATATCAATTTTTGGGAAATATTAACTTCAGTTTTTTGCTATTTTAGGGTCTGATCAGAAGACACTGTGAAGTATGAATCTTCCACTATTCAGTTTTCGGAGGAGACAGCTCTGTGGACTTCGTTCTTGTCAGAAGGCTTTTACTCCATCTGGATATGGCTCCTGTGGAGCTCGGCTTGTGGTTTTCCCAGGATTTCAGATCTGGTGGTCATTGGAAAAGTTCATCTGTAAGGAATTTCGTTTCTGATGTTTGACATTTATCTGACTTGGACAAAGAAAGAGGTGACGACTTAAGGGGTTATGGTTTATATGGACAGGGGTCTTGAGATGTGATTGGAACATGTGATTTACTGTAAAGCATCATGGGTATTGATGTTTTTTGTTTTACTGTTATTTGATTGGCTGCTGTGTTGAGACAGTAAAGGAAAGAGATAGCACAATCCTCACCTCCGTATCCTTAATATAATTGAAAATTCTTGCCTTGTAAGCCAGAAATGTTTGTATTTGTTCTCTCATGAAAATAAATCAGCGTCACCATAAGATCGCCTCTTCCCAGCGTCAGGGGGATTCTTCATTTTCCAACATCACAACTCCATCAATAACTGGGCAGGTTTTATTTTATCCTCAGATATAAGAAGAATGTTAACTGCTTGTGTTTGCAATATAGAACTTGTTTCACTACAGGCATACCACAGCCAAGAACAATTATATTTAGAATGAAAATTACACAATGTGTTAGGTTCTACCAACCAGAGTGAGAATCTGGAAGGTATGAATAGGCTATTGAAGGAGGCACTTATCTGCTATAGAGGCCATGTGTCATAAGCAAACAACAGTGTGTTCTTCTCTTAAGTACTCAACAGTACATGTTGAAGCATTGGACATTATGCTCTATCAGGAGCGTTTTAGTAGGATTTTGTGAGGGTCGGACAGATGTTAACCTTGAGTATGTTTCAGGAAGGAAGTACTTGAAACCCTTAACGGATGCTGAAAAGGACTAAAAAAATAAAACTCAAACAAAGTAAAAGAGATTAGCAGCTTTACCTGAAAAAACAAGTGACTAATACTCCAACAACAAATATGTTGTGTTGTGGGTATCGCAAAGCGTTTCAGCTTCTAGATAGTTAGTCATGAAATGGAACGGAGGTAAGCTGCATTTGCGGGAACCACTGAGGTGCACATATGATACATAAGGTCTCTAAACAAATGTCTAAGAATTACTAAGTTAATTATTCTGTTTCTAGCTCAGGGTATAATGGAGTGTCCATTCAAATGTTGTGGAACTTTAGAGGAGGTTGAGTGAAAGATAAAATTTACTGCTGTTCATGTTAGTTTTAGCTGTGCCTTAATTCTCAGATGCTACACCGAATCACAATATGGTGTCTACTTAAGCCCTCCACTACAAGAGAGGCAAAAAGGTCGGAAGGAAACTAATCACTCAAAGCAAGTGAGCCTCTATTCTAAAAGGGTGTGAATGGGAATTTTAGGATTTGAAGTTTTATAATTGCACATAAAAAGAACTGTAAACCCAGCCAGGTGGTGGTAGCAATGCATCTGCAAAGCAAGCGACCAACAAACTACTACCTGCATTTTTCACAAGTCACTGCAGCTCAAGACCTTTCCAAAATAGAATAACAGCTGCAATAACCCCAGCACTAGGACAAAATCATGTACAAGAGCCTTGTGTCCCTTTGAGAGGAATTCGTTGTATTTAAGGGGAGAATGGCTGAATACAAAGAGGGAGGCGACTAGAACACAAAGGACTGGGCGAAAGTAGCACACAAACCAGCAACTCTCCTTCTACAGATGCCCTCTCCAGTCCCAAAAGTAGTGAACAAAAAAACAATCACCAAGTGTATGAAGAAAATAGTCTCGAAACCTCACCCAAGTGCAACCGTTACCGATCAATTCTCCAAAATCAATATAACGCATCGCGTCTGTCCAATGCCCTATGAGAATGACATGTCAAAGCAGCACTCCGCACTGAACTCTCCGACATACGCAAGAGTACAACCCAATATCGCACAGCACACATTTTCAGGACCATCACATTTTTAGATACATTTGTCAGCAAGAATTCCTGTCCAATTACGCTATTATTAGCCAATATGAATAACAAAGGGATAAGTCGCCAGCTATTTGATACTGAAGATAAGATTCATTCAAGCTTTTATGTCTTTATTTAATCCCATTAGGATGTGGCCATTGCAATACACTACCTCAAAGCAACACACATTTTTAAAATGCACGGAAGAAAGCTCAAAGTCAGTAATTGATAGCGCGTATATCCGATAAAGATGAAAGTGGATTACTGCTACACTATAACAGTACAAACAACTGTGGCACAGTACGGTGTAAAAATATCATTATTTTCATGTCGTATGTTGAGATATCTGTATAGCACAACATACACCACATTGAAGATTTCTTGGTGCTTTCTGTAGAGGCTTGGGAGTGTGGGGGCCCTCACGCATATATTTTTTTATTATAATACTTTATTGACAAATGTGCATATTGTTAACATAACATGTGCATTTGAGTATGATACACAACAGAGTCTGAAAGCAAGACGGATGGACTAGCGCATACACTAACTGGCTCGACCCTAAAAACCAATACCATGTCACATTGTATTGAAACTGGACATCTCAGGCTAGCAGTGACATGAAGTGAAGTACCAACACTGATCGTGCCATAAATGCCAGTGATTTCTTCTGTCAGTGGCACCTTATACATACCCGATGATCGGCAATACTTTGTACTGTGCTTACGACAACAGTGAATGCTGCAAAATGCAGCTCCTGCATTCGGGGTCTGTTAAGACAAACTGTTGGCGTCTCCGTGCAGCCTCACGGTGCCATTGGGCTGCCAGGCTGGAGTTGCTGCTATGACCCTTCTTCCAGGGCTTCAGCTTACTAGCTGTGCCAGAGCGCAGTTTCCCCGTCTTCCCCATGATGTCTACCGGCTGCAGGGTACAGAGCCAGTGGGCAAAGGAGAAGGCCCAGGCTACCACACACACAGGCAAACACTAAAAGGAGGATCGGCGCTGCAATCCTTGCCACAGCTTGTAAAGTAAAAAAGAAAAACATGGAGCCATTTTTCAAAACGGCAATATTGGTAGTTCAGAGGAACAACTTGGATAGGAAAAACAAAAATCCATAAAGTAATTAGTTTACAAGTAAAAAGGTTACACACTAAAACACAGATTTGACATGTTGAAATATCTTTAAAAGTAGGAGCTGCTTGGCAGAAATGTCAGATTTCGCTTTTAATAAATAGTCTATGCCCATACCAATATTTTAAAACTATTTGGCACGTCTGAATAATTTGGAATTACTTGATGCAGACAATGTTAATTATAGGTTTGCTTATTTCTCTGCCTATCTTTCTTTAATATCAAGAGGCATACTCTTAAATCCAATATAGCCTCTGTATTTTCGGTAAATTACCGTCCAAATTACCGTGTAGGACTGGTGAATGCAATTGGCCAGAAGTAGACACCTTGGAATCACGCTCCTTATTAATGCTGAATGATTAGTTCCGCCGGCGGAGTGAAGGATTTTATTATTGAGTCTGCGTTACAACAGTAACACAGAATTACTAAATTCCTCCAATTCTGCCAGCAGAATGAAAAATCTGCCCACCCCTACTCTGAACAGAAGGCTTTCTTCAAATAGGTAACCCAGATACAGGGAAAAACAAGAGTCAACTCATACTCAAAATTCTTAGGCACTGTGTGTGATCCTTGACAACGGTTCACAATGAGCGGGGAATTTTGCAGTACTAGGACAGCAAGAAATAGGGGGATCTGTGGAACATGGGAGAAACATGGGAAACCTCTAAACCTTTTGCAGGGGTTGAGGAGATGGTGTCACCATCCACCCCAACCAGTTGTTCCTCTCCTAGGTTCCTTCCAATGAAGTACATATATCCTGTAGGAGTGACACACAACAGGTTTATTATCTACGTCCTCAATTACCGTACTGGGTTAAGATGTGAGTGTGTGCCATGATTTTTCACAAACAGTAAATGAAATCCATATTAAACCTAAAGTGGTACAGAGCTGCTTTTAAACCTCTGCCGGTATAGGATTATTTAACAGGATGTCTTTAAAATGATGGTCAAGAAAATGATGGACAAATGCATTATTTGCTGGTGAAGTAACCACGAGATGTTCAGCTGCAAACTCAGCACATGGCCCACGCTCACAATATATCATAATTTTAAATATATTAGTAAGTAAACAAAACTGAAAAAGTGAAGAAAGAAACTGTTTTCCGAGAGGACTGGTGGTAATCAAACTGTGTATTCTTAGAAAGTGGATGAATAAATGAATGCCCTCTGTGGATATGTGGATTCAGGAAATTATGGTTATGGTACGCCAAAAAAGAATGTATTTTCACTTTTAAAGTGGAGTTTTGGGGTACATTCCTTCAGCTTTTTCGTGTCATCTATTTCAAATTACTTAAGGATTGATGTACAAAGTAAATCTGTGAATGCAAACTCGGCCATTCAAAAAAATCATTAAATTTGGAACCACAAAATGGCTTTCTGCTATGTACTAAACCCATTTTGTGAGTTGGAAATTACGAATTGCAAAATTGGTTTACCAGCCTATTATGAATTAGGTAGGGGTGAGAAATGGGAGTCCTGTCCTAGTTACAATTCGCAATAGTATGTATCAACGGTGCAACCCATTGAAAAATGAACTACTCCTCAAAAGAAGGTGGTAACAGTTTCACAAAGAGGAAGCAGGTGCCATGGGACAGCTTTCCCTTTGGGAAACATGTCAGGTGGCCCTTGGCGTGGAGACAGTGGACCACTGCCTGCACCTCACTGAGTTCTCAAACAGGATATTTTTAATAAAGCAGCCAGTCTCCTTTAAGGAACACTGACTGCTTTTTTGTTTTTAAAGTTTCCTTTTCATGAATGCAAAGTAAGGGTGAGGGCCTGCTGTTCTTTGTAGGCCTCTCTATCTCTCTCTCTAGAAAATCACGGGGGAAGTGTGCGACAGGAGAGAGAGACTGGTCACAAAATGTTGATGCACAATTTACAACCAATTTTTGCCAACAGTCTTTTTGTAATTCATTCCCTTAGTCATCTAATGAGCATTAATCTTCGACAAATATAACTGGCTGTTAGGTTTACTTGATTTAATTATTTGCCAATGGGTTACTTCCTTACTTTTTTATATTCTGATTTCCTATAGTCATCCAGTGATGTGATGGTACATAATGTATTTATACATATCATAATGTATCCTATTTTTGGAGAATAAAATAGGTCTAAAAGAAACAATAACGTTGGCAACATCAATCGGTCTCGCCTTTAAAACGCCAAAATACTGGCTTTTCCTCTGCTTCTTTGTGTTGGCCTGAACAAATTCCAAAATGACTGCCGGGGTGTGGCACTGCATGAGGGCATATGGATGGCTATCTTGGAATGAGGTTTATTGTAGAAAAAAAACATTCTAGGATGGCCGCTGGTGCATATGGATGCATTGGGATGCACCAATGGCCATTTTTAATCTATCAGTGTATCATGGCTAGTGGCCATTTTAAAACTGTTATTTAAAAATAGATACAGTGTACGGGAGCATGATAACAAACAAGTTAGCAGTAGCGCTGTTCAACAGCCAATAAAAGAATCATGATGCAGCGGGTGGGGAGGAATGGGGAGCAATGGACAAGCAGGAGGCGAAGGGGGTGCCAGTGAACAGATGGTATGATAAAAGTGAACAAAATTCATTGGGTAGATTTTAGGTCTAGGAAGACATTGATAATTTACCCCAAAACAGAGCTGTTTGTCCACTAGGCATTTACAAAAGTTTTTACGCCTTGTTTGGAAGCGCAGCTGTCTGCACGGCATATTACCACCCATTTTTAGGTCGAGCATGCAAGACCTCTTGTATATACTTTAGTATATACTTCCCTTGTGGGCTTGAAGCCATCCGCCTGCTTGCCATTTGCGTGTATCAGTGTCCTTAAAAATCCTTGTTTGCTAGTGGTAACTCCTGCCTCTTCGTCCCATCTTTTTTCCCTTTCATTCTGCCCATGGAGCAGGGACTAACTACTGTAGCCTTACACTTTGTCTGTTTATCTGGTGTTTTGTGGGATTCTTTTCTTCTTTGATTATTGCTGGTGCCTGTTTGCAGAGTCGAGTTCACTTAATATCCCAGTGTCTACAGACTGAGGAATGCAGCATCTGGATCATTGCTCCAGGCTTCCCCCATAAACAGGCTTGTGAAGGTTGGTCTTTTCTCCTCACATTTACACGAGGGCACCAGCGCATGCTAGCAGTCCAGCAGAGAGTAAACACTGCCAGCTGCTGCAGAGCCCTCGACACAAGACATCTAATAGTCTTGTCTCCGCGGAAGCCTCGTCAATGTGTTTTAATTTTCTCAGTGGAAGCAGAAAACTCAGGAAAGGCAGCAGCGCATGAAAGTCATTTTT
Organism: Pleurodeles waltl; assembly: GCF_031143425.1. Taxonomy (NCBI): domain Eukaryota; kingdom Metazoa; phylum Chordata; class Amphibia; order Caudata; family Salamandridae; genus Pleurodeles; species Pleurodeles waltl. The sequence goes on along the minus strand of NC_090444.1, from coordinate 1,293,354,219 downwards.
GTTCTGGGACAGAGGAATAATTCATAGGCCACATACATGCCGCTGTACTTAATCTCCAGTAGAACTGCCCCATCGCACACCCTCTCTCCTCCGCACATAAGTCACACAAGACTTCCACTGACCTGGTCACATCTGCTAGCTGCAGCCGGATATGATCTTTTATTACATGCACTCGTTAACTGGCATTATTCCACGCATCTCACACCGAATATTGACTCTTTATAAACTGTCAGCACATTATAAATAAAGAACGGGTGCGACATCTGGCAGTGAGAAAGTTCTGCCCCTCTGATAGGGCTACAGCTGCACATTTGGACCAGCACCAACATACCCAGACAAGGCGACTGCTGCATATATCCGGCTCGCGTGTGCTTGTGTGTACCTGGACAATGAGGTACTCACACCCCAGAGTGTGTCCTTGACAGAGGGGCAGTGACTTGTGGGTCAGGGCTGACTACGGATTTGTTGACCTGCACTCTCAGGAGGTCTGCGTTTTTTTAGCGCCTGGCAGGAGGGCTCGCCTTTATAGCACACCAGAAGCAGGCCACTGGGATGACTATGGTACTTTATGAACACAAACATATGAAAAGCAGGCACTAAAATGCCAGCAAAAAAGCCCCTGAGGAAATCAGCTGTTTTGTTTGTAGTTAGTGGATGGGCAGTCTCTGCAATAGATGTGCAAGAAGACTTTCAAAGCTGGCTATGAAGAAGAACCTGCAACTGCGTGCGTGTGTTTGAGGTATTTGCTGTTTAGGGAAATATGTTAAGCAGCCATCAAGAGTCACCATAATAACACCCAGAAGAAACCATAAAAGCACCCAAGATGAGGCTACTTACTTTTCACTGGACAATGAACGTAAACATAAACTTCGCACTTGTATAGCACACTACTCACCCGTTAGGGTCCCAAGGTGCTGTACGCATACCGCTGTGGAACCCCTCCTGGCTTTTCCCTGTGAGGGGCCCACTCCTGGGAAACCCCCAGGGTGAAGCCAGGCATCCAAGTGCGGTCAGGACTGTTGTGGAGATTAAGGGCCATATGTACGAACACATTTTCCCATAGACACAGAATGGGCAGAACTGCTTGCTACATCTGGCCCCAAGCAAGCTATTGCCCAGAGTTACAGAGTGGGACCCATTAATTAGATTAGGCACCGAGGCAAGAATGATCTGGTCCAAGGGAATTGAGCCCAAGACCCGCAGAGGCGGGAATTGAACCCTGGTTCTGGGTCAGATTTCTGCATCAGGGTCTGCTGTTCTAACCATTGTGCCACACTTCTCAGTGAGGCACAATCAGGGTTTACTTCAACCGGGGATACATACAAGTGATTCAAAGGGACTGGAAATATTTGGTGATTGATAAGTGACACCGCAAGCTCTTTGTTTTCAAAGATACACATTTTGTGCCATTTTATCAAGCACAGGATTAGGATAATTTACAGGTGAGCGCATTACTATCTTGAGTAAATGCAAGTATCTAGTGTTTGTGCTGTTTTCGGCTTTATACACTCCGAAAAACAGTGTATCGTGCACTACAGACAAGCTAGCACAGCACACGTGTCTCCTGTGTGCTTCAAGAGCGTTACAAAATTATTCCAGATGTAACTCTTTGGTTTGTGTCCACAATTATTAAATGTCAACAAAGCTTAATGTAATGTTTTTTACTTCATTTAAGAGTGTATGGTGGAGTAAACATTATGTGAAAGCCTTTGCAAAGGTTTAAGGGTTCAGTGAAAATAGAATCCCGTTCACTGAGACGGTGTAAACATTACCTTAACTAAACCACTGCAGATGTCTAGGGTCTGGGTAGCATCTTTAGCCAAAGCCGGGCACGTTTATGAAAGCCTTTGGAAACATTAATCTGCTTGTTTGTTTTGAAGGCCTACACCTCAATGCCAGTGATGCCTGATGCTCCCACAGTTACCCCTGACCGCCGGTTATCATGCACAAAGAATGTCAGCTTTTGCTCTTCCTACATACCACCACCCTGGGCAGTCTCAGATGTGCATGGTTGCCTTTCCTGCTCTATCTGGCCCTATAAATAGTTTATCCTTCATATTAAATCTTTTGCCCAGCCATAGTCATGTACAGCAAGCAATATTCAGGTGTGAAGTTTGAAAATTTACTATTTTAATAGAGGTCGGTGCAAGTCGAGAGAGAAACAACTTTAAAACGCATGGGACTCGAAGGGGAGTAAGAGTTAGGACAGCTAGGAAAAAGCTGGAGACTATGTTCAAATGTTCACTTCTGCACGAGGTGGTGGTAGCAAAGTAGAAGAATCGCTGTTTGATGGAGGTGCACCATTAGATTACTGTGATTCACACTGTCAGACTATGGTCCTCCCTAAAACTTTGATGCACAAGGCATCCTCCCTGTGCTGCCTCGGTATTTTCAGAATTCCACTCTAGACTTTGTGTGCTTAAAGCAGGTCTATAGTGGCTCAAGTGACATGGTGGCACTTTACAAGGCACATATGAAATACTTCACATGTGGGGGGTTTCAAAGTTGCCAAGTGACAAGAGCTAATTCATATGTATGCTTATGAGACATTACACCCCACACACATACACTGACACATGCTATCACTCTCTTGCGCACACACAGCCCATTTTCTTCAGCAAGTGACCAATAAAATAACAAAACGTGTACAAATAAAATTGGTTGTTTCACACATGGATTATTGCTTTGCTTCTGCTTCCCTGTTTATTTCCATTAATATTGTATTACCTCCTCTTGTCATCCTATTCCCAGTCCTTACTTATAAAGCTGTTGTCTTGGAGGGTAGACCATGGTTCTCTTTTTTTTTTTAACAAAATATACTTTTCAGCCTACCTATGCCCCACTCCAATCCAAAACAATCTACCCCACTCCAAACTGTCCCACTCCACTCCAAAACAATCTGCGTCACTCAAAACAAATAAATCTCCCCACTACTCCAAACCAAAACAATCCACTCCAATCTCCAATATGTCCCGCTCCAATCCAAAACAGTCTGTGCCACTCCAACCTGCCCTACTCAAATCCAAAACATTCTGCACCACACCAAATTGGCCGACTCCAATCCAGAACAATCTGCCCCACTCCAATCCCAAACAATCTGCCCCACTCCAATCTGTCCCGCTCTAATCCAAAACAATCTGCCCAACTATAATCAAAAGCAATCTTCCCAACTCTAATCCAAAACAATTAGCCCCACTCCAGTCTGCACCACTGCAATATGTCCCACTTCAATCCAAAACAATCTTCCACACTCCAATACACCCCAATCTATCCCACTCCAATCCTGCCCAATATTGGAGCAAAGCTATACCCCAAAATGTAACCTTATCCAGTTCTCCCACAGGTTAAATCATGCGTTAAGGCATCCTCTAAATATCAATTACGAAAATAAAACCAGCTCAAGCAGGTAATAAGGCCCATTCAATATTTCTTGAAAATATAGCTCACCTTCTTCAATTGGCACTACCCTGTATCATGGCAGCTACTATGCAGTGCTTCCAATGTAGTGTATGAGGGATCTCTTGTTCATCTCAAAAACACAAAGAATCATCACTCTTTCATTTATTTCCCTCATGGATTAATTGAAAAGAGAAAGCAATTTTTGTTTGTTTTGTTTTATTTATTTTTTCTTCACAGCAGCTCACGTTTCACTAAATTCTTTAGTCTTGACCCCAAATGCTAGCATGACCTATTGGCTTTGTCTGTGTTTGTGTATAGCAAGCTACTATTACATTTCCTGTGTTCATTAATTAGCACAGAAGCCCAACCTTTGGTGTGTGTGATGTTCACCACTGGCACATGAAGTAACAGTAGATGTTGTAGCACCCAAGATAATGTGCTGCATGGCTAAATTCTTACGGCAAGACCTATTGGCTATGCCAATGCTTGTTTACATATGCTTAGACCTCATACTATCAGTCTGCCTTTTTGAGTGCTTAACTTGCAATACACAATCAACCGTTTTAGATCTAAAAAAAATACACTCAGTTTTCACACACACTGGTTTTTTTAAAATCTCATTACATGCACTGTATTTGAAAATTCATCTTTTGTATATGTTCTTTCCCCCAGAAGAATAATTAACATGTTTTTATCAGGTTTTGAATGTCAGCCATTATTACTACCATTACCACCACATCACCAGTTGCAGCTTCATATTACCCTCCTATCACCACGACATTTGTGCACACTTGCATCTGCATACTTTACCACATGAAAGCAGACCTATTGTCTTTGCCAATGCCTGTTAGAACATGTTCTTTGGTTCCTGCTGTTCTTCTTGACCTGTATCTATCGAAATATCTGAATCCTCGGTAAAGACGTATTTGTCTCAGCTGAAGAAGCTCTAGAAATTATCACCATACATTGAGACAGGTCCTAAAGCTGGGATAGTTAGTTCACAATCCTTTGTAGCATAGGCAAGTTAGAGTTGTTCACAAACAGCACATGTGAGAGCCTTCAACACAGGAGCGGCTCACGGGCTTTGTTGGGCCAGGCAGCACGCTTGGTGTGGAAGAGTTGAGGGGGGAGGGCGAATTAATAAAAAACATATTTTTTTAAATCACTTACCTGCTTCTCCGCCGCGCCTCTCCTGCACTGCAGGCACAGGCTCCCAGCCTGCCCTGCAGCCAATCCTGACGCTGCTAAAAGCAGTGTTCGGATTGGCTGGGTGCACCCAGCCAGGGTGCTCCCAGGCAGACTGAGAGCCTGTGCCTGCTCTCTACAGCCCAGCAAATGTGTTGCTGGGCTGGATAGAGCCTAATGCGAATGTATGTTTGGCTGGCCCGAGATGACCGGCCAAACCTGCATCCCCAATGCCGAAACATGGTTTATTATCGTTTTGTTTCTTAAAGGATTTGCAGTGGCTGCTGCTGATGGGGGGGGTGGGAGGACGCATCCCCACCCTAATGGAGGAGCAGTGCCTGCTTCAACATAAAGGCAAATAACTATGGCAGTGGAGTGAACATTTCTAGATTTCCTGCTCAGGACCGTCATGCGAAGAATGGTGGTACTACTGGTAACGGCAATCAATGAATGGCCCCCAACGCACAGGGCGAAAAGCACCTGAGCAACAGAGGCATCATTTTTCATTCTCAGCATCAACCCCCACTTCATAGATTTGTGTCTGGAAAACAGAATTATTTTTTAAGTACCAATAGGCACAGTACACATCCCTCAATGCAACCACTGCCATGACAGGTGCAACGAAGCCTTAAGAGATTGCTCTCCCGGCGACAGGGATCTCATTCTGTGTTGGGTTGACTACTGAATGCTAAATGACAGCCTTAGGCTTTTCCCAGGCATTCTGCATACATCAGACTTCCCACCAGGTTCTTACATAATCACTTACAAACTCCTATCGGAAGCTTCTATATGAATCGACTCATTAGCTGTGGTTTAGTATCCTCTGAATACTCTATTATGATCGGCACTACAGGAATAAGTGGCATTAGCGCAGTAAGTGTTGTGGAACTGATGCCCAGGGTTGCAAGGTGGGCCTCCGAACTTCAAATATGGCTACCTTTAATAAATCAACAAGGGGCGGAGGGGGGGTATTTTTCTTAGCAGGAAATGTGGGCCACTCACTCTTGCTACAAGATACTGTGCAACCATTCTTCTATAACAAATCAAATATCAAATGACCTACGATCAGATTCCTCTCACCAGGATCCAAGAGTGTTTTTACCTATTCATACTGTGGAACTTAAGCCAGAGAATATGCTGATTTATGGCAGCCCTTTGGTCTTCTGTGACACCTAAATCTGCATAGTGGGTGCTAATTTAGGTAAGCACAGCTTACAATGATTTATAGTTCAGCAACGCCAAAAAAGTTTGCATCGGACACGTTTAACATGGAAGATGCTTTACAAATATCATCAACTCGAGAAACCAAACAGAAAGGAGAACATATTATTGCCAATAGCTCTAAAATGGCGTCCAATGCTTTGTTCTCCTCGCATAGTGATGGTATCTTTAAAAAAAATATATATATATATCATACTAAAAGACGTAGCTTTTTACCAATCACAAGTATAGCCAACACATGTTACATGCACACTTCAATCTACTGCATTCGGTGCTAATAGAAAAAAAATTATCGGGTACGAAACTTAAACACTTCAGGAAAGTAAGAAGTTATATCTTGTTACATAAACATAAAATAAACTTATTTTAGAAAGTAATTTACCAGATTACGAAACAAATAATCTGTTAATAAACAAATCATCTGTGGTTTCAAGCAAACGGCCTGATTTAGAGTTTGGTGAATAGGTTACTTTGTCACACACGTGACTGATGTCCTGTCCGCTGTATTACAGGTGCCATATGATATATTAGAACATTGGAATGCTGGAAGCTCCATTGAAAACAATGGAGTGCTGCGGGCTTTTACTGGCCGGTAAAAGCCCGCAGCGCCAACATTCCAATGTTCGCTTTGTTCACAGCAACAGCTGTGAACAAAGGCTCACGGAGCCCGAGGGGATCTTAATCCCCTCGGGCTCCGTGAATTTTTTTTTTTTTAATAGAACATTCTGCCCTGTGTGGCAGAATGTTCTAATAGCCTTAGAACCCGCCGTAGCAGGCTCTACCGGCTATTAAAGTCCCTCTCCCTTGTTAAATGCCCGAGCCGGCGGGTTCTAAGGCTATAATGGACCTGTAATACAGCGGGCAGTACATCCGACATGTTTATGACGGAGTTACTAGTAGAATGGCGGGCTCGATATCGTACATGTTTCTGACCGAGTAAGCAGTCTGCCAAAGTTTGGTGCAAAAGCATGCGAACATAATCCAGTTTCTGTACCTGCCTTTTATGGGGATCTTTCATTTATTTGTGTGCTTTTGAGACCCTTTGCTAACCACCGCCCAGTGTGCTTTCTTTGAGCAGATAGATTAAGATGCTGAAGCAGATCCAATTTTATATGTGTAAATAGGACCATGGCCTTTTGTGCCATAGCGCCAGGTGGAAGAAAAATGTATCCCACCCCGAGAATAAAAGCCGTGCAAATTCAAACGCTGTACTTCTCCTATGCCACTTCTCTTTTTTTTTGGCAAATAACAAATATCTTTTTGAGCCACTGAAAGTCTGAAAATTAAGGTAATGGTTATCAGCTGAACAAATCACTCAAAATCCAAATTTTCTCATTGAGTTTTTTTCTAGTGAGGGCTATTTCCTATTTTAGTTTGAATAGAGTGGTTTATTTGAAGCAATAGATGTTATAAATGTTTTGGCTGTGCAGAGCCAATCCTTAAATAAAATAAAAAATGGATGGCTAAAAATGAAGATGTGTTTTGTGCCAAGTTTTGTAAGGTTGTTCATCTAAAAATGGTCCTTTAATTTTGTGATAGTCCAAACTGCAAGGGTAGGGTATAGAATAAAAAAGAGGGTCTAAACTCCATTTAACTCTCCTAAGCCAGGAACAGAAACACTAGTAAGAAGTGTAATAAGCTACCATTCATTTCAGGAAGCATGCTATACAGTTAATTATACCTTTGCAACATGAATCAGCAAGTGTGCCCTAACCTTGACTTCTCAGCATAGCTTCTATAACTAAAAACTGTCTGTACCAGAAGTTCCTATAAAGAACTGAAGAGCAACGTAAACCCTACACGGCAGAGCTGTGGTACTTCAAATACGACAGAAGTGGCATTTCTCAGGGGAGCTGATAGGGATATAATAGGGCACTGAATGCGCCCACTGCCTAATTTAAAAAAGAATAAGTGCCAGGGCGACCGTTTTGCTCAGAGGTTTACAGCTGGTGCTCTCAAATGCGAAGATGCTGAATACCAAGGCTACATCATCTTGATTCTATCTCATACCTCTTTAATCCACCACCAGGATCTCCCTGCCCCTTTTTCTCACTCTTGCAGCTTCTTTTTCATCACCACTTTGTCACTCTTTTTCAGTCTTTCCCATCCTCCTTTCCACCTTTAGTGTTTTTCTCTCTTGTTCTGGGTCAAAGTCTGATGAGTGAAAATAAGTGACAGTCCCTAGAAATGAGTGGCAGTGGACCCCCACCTGCAACCACTGGCTCAAATTAAGCACTGGTTGTAGCTCTTAGCAGTGGTGCCATATTTTAACTTGTATAGTATAGTTACATTTTAGCAGGGTTGTTTTATTTTAAGTGGGAATGTATGGACATTTCTCGACTAATGTGGCCATGCTGCTTTACAATATCAGCCATCACCACATGTCTATACGGTCTGGTATTCTACAATGTGGCCTTTACTATGGATAGTCACTACATATTATAATAGTAATCTATTATTTTACCTATACCAAATGTCTACACTGCAATGCTTTTTATGATGCAATTCTTTTTTAAATATTTTAAAAGATATAACTACTATTCTAAGTTTAAAAGTAATCTTACAATAAAAAGCTAATTTTGTATGCGTATGTTAGAAATGGGGTCTCTAGTTGGCAGTGGTTTGCACCTTGTCCAAGTAGGGACCCACACCCTAGTCAGGGTAAAGGAGTCACAGAGCTATAATAACCCCTGCTCACCCCCTTGGTAGCTTGACTCAAGCAGTTAGGCTTATCTCAGAGGCAATGTGTAAATTATTTGTACACACACACACACAGTAACAGTGAAAACATCACAAAAGTACTCCACACAAGTTTAGAAAACTAGCCAATATTTATCTGAGTAAAACAAGAACAAAACAACAAAAATCCAATATACACAAGTAAAGATGCAAATTTTCAATGACTAAATGTAGGATAGCGCTTAGGAACACAATAGCTCCAACTGGGGCTTTCACAACGACTTGACGGAGTTGCTTCCAATAGTCTGCTGCCACCAGTGAGTGAGCATGGCCAGCCATGGAATAGGGTAGACCCCAGCTAGAGTACCTTGGAAAACAATGAGGAAACCGTGGACGGAGTCGGAGGTGAAGCGTCAATGGAGCCAGTGCAGCGTCAATTCCTTACTGCCACTGGGAAGGGGAGGCGTTGGTTCCTTACCGCTAAGCAGGGGACGTGAGGCATGGGTTCCTTATGGTTGCAGAGGAGGTGATGCAGCGTTGGTGGCGAGGCATTGGTTCCTTGCGACAAGGTGCGAGTCGATGAATCCAGCAGGTCAAGATGTGAGGCTTTGACTTTGCAATGTTGGGATCACACCACGGGCCATAGGTGCTGCAGAAAAGTTGGAGTCGGGGGCCACGGATGTCGGTGACACACCACTCTGGACTCATGCTGGTGGGGGCTTCAGAGGTGCTGCTGCGGCATGAAGCCTGCGTTGTGGGTCATGATCATTGCACGCAAGAGGGACCAAGGCTCCAGTGCAGGCAGCTGCACAGAGTCAGAGAGTGGCACCGATCCTGGAGTTTTTCAGGAAGCTGACGTACTAGTTTCTTCCTTGTTGCACCAGAACTCACTCCCAAGGATCCAGGAACTGGATTTGGCAGCACTTGGCAAGTAAGGACTCTCAGCAAGAGAGCTCAGGAGCTGACAGGTGAAGTCTTTGATGTCCCTGAGACTTCTTAATAGGAGGCAAGCTCCGCCCAAGCTCTTGGAGAACCTTAGGAAGCATGATGTAGAAAGCCAATTCCAGTAATTTCACTACCAGGATAGGAGCAGTCCAGCACAACAAAGCAACAGGCAGAGTGGCAGTCCCTCCTACAGCACCTAGATCTTCTTCCTGGCAGGATTTCCTCAGTCCAGTAGGATTCTGTCGTGTGAGATGCCAAGTACTTATACCCAGTTCTGTCTTTGAAGTAGGCAAACTTAAAAAAAAAAGTATTTGTAGTGCACAAGACCCTGCATTTCCCTGCACTGGCACCAGACACACTCCAGAGCGTTGGAGACTGCTTTTTGTGAGGATAGGCACAGTCTAATTCAGGTGCAAGTTTCAGCTCCTCCCACCACTCTAGCTCAGAAAGACACATCAGCCTGGTGATGGGGCATCAGGATATGCAGGGCACACCTCAGTTCCCTTTGTTTGACTGTCTACAGTGAATGCACAAATAGCCCAATTGTCATCCTGACCCTGACGTGTATTCAGCAGACAGACAGAGGCACAGAATGCTTAAGCAAGAAAATGCACACTTTCTAAAAGTGGCATTTTCAAATTCACAGTTCAAAAACCAGTTCAAAATGTATTTTTAAATTGTGAATCCAGAGACCCCAGACTCCATATCTTTATCTGCTCCCAATGGGAAACTACACTTAAAATATATTTCAAGGAAATTCTCATGTTACCATGTGGGAGATTGTCCTTGCAACAGTGAAAATCAAATTCAGCAGTATTTCATAATCAGGACATGTAAAACGCACCAGTAAATGCCCTACCTTTTGAATTCATTGCACCCTGCACATGGGGCTGCCTTGGGCCTACTACAGGGGTGACTTGCATGTAGTAAAAGGGAAAGGTTGGGCCTGGCAAGTGGGTGCACTTGCCACATCGAAATGGCAGTTTAAAACTGCACACACAGATACTGCAGTGGCAGGTCTGAGACATGTTTACAGGGCTACTCATGTGGGTGGCACAACTAGTGCAGCAAGCCCACTAGTAGCATTTGATTTACAGGCCCTGGGCACACTTAGTGCACTTTACTAGGGACTTACCAGTAAATCAAATATGCCAATCATGGATAAGCCAATCTACAGTACAATTTAGAGAGGGGACATTTGCACTTTAGCACTGGTCTGCAGTGGTAAAGTGCCTAGAGGCCTAAAGCCAGCAAAAACGAAATTCAGCACAGGATCAAAAGTGTTGAGGTCAGAAGCAAAAAGAAGAAAGGGGAAGCCACGCCAAGAGCTGGCAGGTGTAACACGTACAGGTACAAAAGGATATCAATGCTACATTCAAACATAGCAGGTACAGTATACACAGCAGCAGAATGAAGCACTTCATCACATCCTGTTCATTTCCTTACTCTGCATTGCCCTTCCAGTTTACTTAGGACTGAATAACAGCCGAAGTACAGGCACTTTCAGAACATTGATTATACAGATGAGCTGTCTGCCTGACATGGGGCATCTTGAAATCTATGTAACCTTTGCAAGCCATAAAGCCGCAGTTAAACATAGTCTAGCGGGCCAAAATGAATACATGGAAAGATATTGAACCTCTATGTCAGAGAGAACGTCTTCATCCTGACCTCTTGAGTTTATTTTTGCCTTATGTTGCACTGTGAAGGCAGCAAATGATATGAGGATGTTGGGACGTCAAATATACTATTGTAAGTCTAGTGCTAGAGTATTTGGGGAAAGTGCAACTGGAATACTTTGAGTAAAGTTAAACACTCACCACTTTAAAACGGTTAAAATTCAGTAATTTATCATTGCAAAAGCGTCTGCTGCTTGAGATCAGCACCAAAACCAGAAATCTTTTAATTTCTTATGTTTCTTTGTGTTCTAGTACGTACGGTTATATTGGTTCATTATAAACACAGAAATACAAGAAGAGACACGCAAATCTAATACAATACGTACACGCTGGCGTGACTAAACATGCTAGTATGCCAAAAGCCTGATTGACTACAGTAATAGTTTCCGATATTTGAGTGTCAGTTGAGTTGGCAGGTTTGTAATATGTGAAACGAAAAAAAAAAGTGTCACTTGACATATATATTATTTCTTCTGTATCCTTTGGGGCAGTTACAATTTGAACAACCCACGGAAGGATGTGAAGCTTTTGGCTTTATATGCAGATTTACTACATTTTTAATGACAAAATTGCTCTCCTTTCCCAAACACCGCTGACACATGCACCACTTAACACTGTGGCAGGTTGCCTGAGAGGTACAGTCACTCTGATCCACCTACCTCCACCTTGTGACGGCCTGACGGTCGGAGCTTAAAGGATGCAAAGGAAGGGTGAGGGGCGCTAAAGGAACTGCAAAGAGGGTTAAGAAGAGAGCATTTGTCCATGAGGAAAGTTAAAGGAAAATAAAGGAACTTTGCTTTAGCATCTCTGGACTTGATGCCACCTATTGTGCCTGACGCCTTAGGTGGGTGCCCTGCCAGCCCATGCATAGGGCGGGTCATGTGTTTGAATAAATCTTGCAAACAACGTTACTAAATTAGAGGGTCTGAGCAGAAGATATTCACATCCACTACATACTTGCATTAGGGGTGTTAAGCCATAAAGTTTCTGTTAGACTTTTCATCCTTGACATGGTCCCCTTAACTTTTTGCATCTGTTTCCCAGGTTGTTGATGTGTTCTGGACTCTGTTTTTGCTGTTTTTGTTTCTCTGGGCATGTTACCACTGCTAACCATTGCTAAAGTGCAAGTGCTCCTTTACAAAATGTGTATGTAATTGGCTTATCCATGATTGGCATATTTGATTTACTAGTAAGTCGCTAGTAAAGTGCACTAGAGGTGCCCAGGGCCTGCAAACCTAATGCTACTAGTGGGCCTGCAGCACTGGTTGTGCCACCCACCTAAGTAGCTCTATAATCATGTCTCAGACCTGCCACTGCAGTGTCTGTGTGGGCAGTCTTAACTGTAAATTCGACTTGGCAAGTGTACTCAATTGCCAGGCCTAAACCTTTCCTTTTCTTACATGTAAGGCACCCCTAAGGTAGGCCCTAGGTAGCCCCAAGAGCAAGGTAGGACATATAGTAATGTGTTGTATATGTCCTGACAGTGAAATACTGCTAAATTCGTTTTCCGCTGTTGCAAGGCCTGTCCCTCCCATAGGTTAACAGGGGGGCTACCTTTAAATATGATTAAAGTGTAGATTCCCTCTGGTAGTGGATAGACATGTGGAGTTTGGGGCGCATTTAAAAATACATCTTTTAGTAAAGTTGATTTTGAGATTGTGTGTTTGAAAATGCCACTTTTATAAAGTGGGCATTTTCTTGCTTATACCATTTCTGTGACTCTGCCTGTTTGTGGGTTCCCTGTCTGGGTCAGTTTGACAGTTGGGCAGGTTGCACCACACACTAGACAGTGACACAAAGGGAGCAGGGGTGTAGTCACACCTGAAAGGGCTGTGCCTGCCCTCACACTATTCAGTCTCCAATGCCTTGGTGAGTGTCTGGGGCCTAGCCAGGGCAGGATTTCACAATTAAAAGAGACTTAGCTTTGAAGTAGGCCTACTTCAAATAAGAAATGGGTATAAGAAGGGCACCCAAAACCACAGACTATAGAACACTTCTGGAAACCAAGAGGAACCTCTGCCTGGAGAAGAGCTGAAGAGCTGAGGAAGAAGAGCTGCGCTGCCTGTGACTGTGCTTTGTGGAGCTATCCTGTAGTTGCTGCTTCTGCCAGAGTAAGAGGGCAAAAATGGGCTCTTTGTGCCTTTCATCTTGTGAAGATCTCCAAGGGCCTGATTTAGAGCTTGCCTCCTGTTGTTTGAAGTCTCAGGGACAGCAAAGACTTCTCTCTGCCAGCACCTGGAGTCTCTGGAGAGACTCCTACTCTGCCCTGCGGTGCCCATCCAGTTCCTGGGACCCTGAAAGGAGTAGCTGGCAGCCTAAGAGGAAGAAATCCACGCACAGAACGCTGTGCAGGGAAAAGATTGCCGCAACTCCAATCTGCAGCTGAAAACTCGATGCGCCACCGGCTTTGCAGCTGAAAATCGATGCTCGCCTGCAACGCGACCCGAAGATCGACACCCGGGGCTGGAGAAATGACGCACAGCATCACTGACGGAGGCTGGTGAGATCGCAACCCGCGCTGCGTGGTTTTCGGATCATCGTGCGGCTGGATTTCTGACGCTAACACCGCTGGGCATGTAAAAACAACGCTAGGTCTGCCCAGATCTGAGAGTGCTGACTGGATCGACGCATCGCTCTCCTGCGAAAAAACTACGTGCCCCGACCCGACGAAAGGAGAAACGATGCAAGGTCTCTCTGATGAGTGAAATCGGCGCATCACAAGCCCTTTTTAACGCACACTCGCCCTTACGGGGTTATTTTTGACGCACCCAAGGTACATTTTCACACTAACAGCGTTAGTGTGTGTTTAAAATTACATGAAGACTCTTTTTGCATTTTCAGTGATAACTTGACTTGTGTATTGTGGATTTTTGTCGTTGTGGTCTTGTTTTGTTTAGATAAATATTTCCTAATTTTCTAAACCTGTGTGGTGTCATTTTGTAGTGTTTTGATTAAGTTACTGTGTGTGTTGGTACAGATACTTTACACCTAGCACTCTGAAGTTAAGCCTACTGCTCATTCCAAACTACCAAGGTGGTAAGGAGAGGGTGATTCTATTCTACTCTGACTAGAGTGAAGGTCCTTGCTTGGACAGGGGGTAACCTGACTGCCAACCAAAGACCCCATTTCTAACAGTTTCATAGGACTGTTCTAAGAGGAGACGTAGGGTAACTGCACACCTCTGCTTTCTGAACCCTGCTATCCCACAATACCTCATTGACTGTATCTTCAGCTCTGAGCCTGTCCAGTGTGCCACTCTTTTGGCTAGATTCTCACGCTATGCTAATGCCATAAACGTACATGTAGACAGACGATATTTAAACCTATGACAGCCTCTGGGCAGGAGTGGGCTTGGATACCCTGCAGCAGTCCTACACATGTGCTGTGTTGACTTTATATTATAATATAATACACTGTTCCAAAACTGGTGAACGGGAAAGGGGAGAAGTCCTGATAATCAGAGGCACAAGTCCTCACACACCACATTTGGTGTCATGCTTCATCATAGGACAGCTCCTCGTCAGGCCGGCACTGCAATGCCTGACGGGCACCCCCCGAAGGGGGGCTCTTTGCCGGAGATCTTTTAGTTAATGATGAAGCCGCGGAACCACATGTGGGTCCGAAAAAGAGGAAAGAAAAAAGACAAGAAGAGGATAAAATTGGCTCAAAACCCTCACTAAATAATTTATTGTTCGCTGTTGGGAATTGGTCAAGATTAAAAAAGTAGCAAGGGAGTGAAACAAGAGGTAATGCTCAGACACTCGTACAAAAATCAAGACAAAGGAAGACGGTAATTATCCGAAGTCCCTCAGTATAAGGTCAATATACGGTCGACATGTTTCGCGTCTCTCATGGTCCAACAGGATCCCTTGACGCTTCTTCAGGACCTATTTATTCATTGGACTTCTCCAATTGAAAACAAAGGAAAATTCATCAGCTCCTGCAACCTAACGCTCACAGTCAAGACGTCATTGGTCACTTACTAGAGGTAAACCGGACTGGCTTCCCTTTCCTATTAGTCACCCTAGATACAGGGAGAAAAATGAGATTAATAAATTGCATAACTACTTCATCTACGCTCTGGGAGTAGTACATATAAATGAAAAGTGAAAAATAGTGACAAACTGTGCAACTCATAGTGATAAAGTGGATGGTAGCAACCCATGCTCGTGATATATAGGAGGGCTTACCATCTCTATTTAGAGGAAGTGTTTCATGGGATCACGCAGGCCTGTTGCCCGGTTCACAATGAATCTAATTGCAAGATAAGCATAAGCAATGACAAAAGGACAAAATGTCTCCGTTACTAAATCATCAATAAGATCTATAACATGGTCACTGGAAGTAAGCAGAAATTCATTATATAGTAAGTGGTGCAACACTGGGTACAGATAAAGTGTAGCATACATCCATACGCACATAATAAAGCCGAAATATAGCAGTATAACTACAAATATCTCATCATTAGTTACAAGGTGATAGTGATAATAACCCTAGTATTGGGTATATGTCCAAGAGGTCTGTAAATAGACAACCTTCAGGGAAAGAACTACAACAAGAGAAACAAGTCCTAGAATTACTAAAGGTCAGAGAGCAAGTGTGTAAAGGACACTCAGTAATAAGTGTGAATGGCAGTGATAGGGGGGCCAGGATATACTATCTGTACTGGCTACCTTCCTATTATATGCACAATCACCTTAACATGTAAATAACACAAAGCCCAGGTGGTAGGGGGATAAATGTTACATAATGGATAACAAGCCGATTACTGTTCCGAGTAGCTAGACAAACAACACTCCCCAGCCAGGCTGCTAAGGGACATGAACGGGAACAATATCTCTAAGTATCGCGTCCATAACGCTCTAAACGGACCTGGAGCACTTACTTGTGAGGTTACCGGCGTGCAATGAGACACCTACCCCCGAGGCTGCGTTCCCGAATATGAGACGAGCCTAAGAACTCGAAGTATAAATAACCCGCGCGCGGAGCGCGCGTTGAGCAATAAATCAATTTGTTACCAAGCAACTATGTCAAGCTTGGTAAGAGAGATCTCAAAAGGGAGAAAGGACTTCACCTATGAGGTCGCTGTAGTCTTAACCACTGCGGCGGCCATCTTAGACTGGTGAATAATCACCAGAAAAGCAGATAAATATACCAGTCACAAATTCTGAGAATAAATTGATTACTCTCCACCCACGTGACTTCTGAGGACAACGGTCATCAACTCCTTGTATAACTACAAGAAGGCTTCTTTTAGAAAGCGTGGAAAAATAAAAATCACAACTGTGTGTTGTGATCAGGGACTCTGTCAATAGTCATAATGCATCAGTCAAGACCAGGGAGGGGTTCAGCCTGGATTTGTCAACAACCAACTACATAGAGAGATTGAACCAAGGTATGTCATCATTCAATCCTCGACGGTGGGTATTAAGTCTGTATACCCAACGTTGTTCAAGCTCAAAGAGAGGGCGAGTACCTGTCAGGGCACAGGTCTGTAGTACTACCCACCACATGTCATCTGGTGTATGATTAGATTCAATAAAGTGGATGCTAAGTTCCGTCGTGGCGCGTCCACAGCGAATGTTGCTGCGGTGTTCGTTTATCCTTACTTTCACAGATCGTGTGGTCATCCCTACGTATCGCAGATTACATGGACACGTGATCAGGTAGATACAGTTGCGAGTATTGCAATTGGTATGTTTCATCAATCGCCATGTTAGTGAGGGTTCTAGTTCAAGGGTATCTACCCGTTTGGTTAGAGAACAAACATTGCAATTTCCACAGGGGAAGTGGCCCTTAACTGGAGGGAGGTCCCAAAGTGACCTTTGACTGGTCGGAGTGATGGTGGGTCTTGGTCGAGTATGTACCAGCATATCTTTAATATTGGAAGTTCGTTTAAAAGCAAAAACAGGCTTGGGAATGTTCTCGCCTCCACTGCAGAGGACCGACCATCTTTTGTTAATTATTTTTTTGACTGCATTGGAGAGTGGTGTAAATGTAGATACACAGGTAAGTTTGGTTTCCGCGGATTTAGGAGTCAACTGTAGTAGGGATTCTGTGTCACTGTATTTGGCTCGCTTGTAGGCTGTGTTAATAACCCTCTTCGGGTAATTACGGTCATGTAGTCTGGTCTGTAAATCAGTTGCTTGAATAGTAAATTGCTGCAGGTTACTACAGTTCCGTCGGAGGCGTAAAAACTGCCCATACGGTAAATTGTCTCTTAACGCCTTTGGATGGTGGCTGTCATATAATAACAAGCTGTTCCGATCCGTCACTTTATGGAAGGTTCGAGTTCTCAGTTGGCCTTCCTCAATACTAATCAGTAGGTCTAAGAACGAGATCTCTGTAGTGGAGATGGAAGATGTAAAGTTCAGAAAGGGGTCCAGACCATTTATCCATGTGGTGAACGAGTCTACTTCAGATGTGGGGCCGTGCCATATGACAAGAATGTCGTCTATGTATCGACGCCATAGTTTAATGTTGTCAAAAAAGGGGTTGGACTCAGGCAGGATGAAACGTTTCTCAAAATCATACATATACATGCAGGCCAGGCTCGGGGCAAAAGTACTTCCCATTGAAGTACCGCGAATCTGGTGGAAAAGTTTGTCCTCAAACTGGAAAAAATTCTTAGTCATGGCTAGGCTAGCACAATGCATGATGAAGTGAACTGGAGTCATAGAATTTAGACTAGCAGTCAAAAGGGATGTCTCAACTACCTTCAGTGTAGCTGCCTGCGGGATATTAGTGTATAAAGCCTCAACGTCAAGGGTAATGAGGGCATTAACGTGGACTGTTGAGTTGATGGACTCAATAAGATTAAGGACATCTTTGGTGTCTCTAAGATAAGTAGTAGATTGTTGTACAAGAGGTCGTAAAAAGTGGTCACAAAATATGGATAGTGGTTCAAGGACGGAACCGATCCCTGAGACTATCGGGCGTCCAGGGGGGGGGAGATCTGCCCTTATGGATTTTCGGGAGACAATAAAAATATGGAATACGCGGATCCTCAGTGTCCAGAAATTCTGCTTCTTTCTGAGATATCCAAGTATTACTATAGGCCTCCTCTATCATACCACGGATCTCTATTTGCAAACTAGCTGTAGGATCCTGATCAATCCGCGCGTAGTAAGTGGAATCACCTAAAAGGCGAAGACATTCCTGTCTGTAATCCGCTGTGTTCAACACAACAATCGCACCTCCCTTGTCCGCTGGTTTGATGGTGATATTGGTATCAGCGGATAGGTCTCGGAGTGCGTCATTCTCAGCTTTAGGTATGTTGATAAATCTGTGCTCTGGTCTTATCTTCGTAACGTCAGAGGTAACTGCTTTTTCGAAAGCCAGGACCTCACAGGGCATAGAGGAAGTAGGAGGCATGAACTTGGAAGGTCGTCTGAGACCAGAGTCCTGGAGAGAGTCATCACTGGATCTGTCTTTGAAAAAGAATTGAAGACGAATTTTTCTGAAGAACCGAGAAAGTTCACATTGCAAACGGAAAATGTCGGTCTTAGGGGTGGGTTCAGTGCCCTTGTTTCATAAAGGGAGAGAGGCCTTGAGGACAAATTCACCACTAGATCTTGGTTGGGGGGGTCTTGCCCTGGCTCCTTGTGACCATCTGTGGTTCTTCCTGTGACCAATGAACTCTCCTGCCTCTTCCTCGTCTTCTGCCTCTTCCTCTGCCCCTGCCCTGGCCTAAAAAACGCATATATGGTGGCATGGGGCGTGGTTGATAAAAAGGAAAGGGATGTTGCCAAGCCATCGGGTGACCTGGATGGTATTGTGGGAAGTTGTAATAAGGTTGTGGTCTCTCGTCTTCAGTGCTCCATCCATCAGAGGATGAGCTCTGACTGAATTTGCGAGGTCTTCTACCAGATGAAGATTCATCTGATGAGACGGAAGGCGTGTCTGTCGTGTAGTCTTCCTTGATATAAGGGTAGACCTTCTCTCTATTGAACTTGTTGATATCTTTCTGTAACTTAGTAATCTTCTGTTGTGTTAGAAACTCTTTTGTTTCATTTAAATCAGTATTGATTTCTGCTAATCGGCTCTTAAATGCTGCTATAGAGATTGTAGTTTTAAGTGTATTCTCCATAAAAGTGATCTGTATAGCCATGGACTCTGCTAGTCGTCTAGATGTATTAATGATCAGGACTAGCCAGTCCCGAGTGCACTTCCATGCAATCTGGGCCCAGTCCTTCCTAAAGACAAGGTCATGTAGGAAGATCCTGGGCATGTTGGACACAAGTAGTCCATTGGGAGCTATATTGGCTCTAAGGTATTCGGTCATAATGGTCCCATGTAGAACTGTTTTTATTAAGTCACGTTTAAGTGAGGACAGTTTGTCCCATTCTTCCTTGGTGGGACCAGATGGTCCTGCACCATCGCTGGTAAGAATGGAAGGGGTCTGCAAAATAGCAGACACAATATCATCGTCGAAGCTGAGACCTTGGAAATTATCCATATCGAGGATCTCAAAGAAATTATCTAATCAGTAATCCCACAGCAGGCCTGCTGTTCTAAATACTTCAAATAAAGAGAAGGGATCGGAGGATTTTATGGTCCAGTGTACACCCTCCAGTCAAACTGATAATATAATATAATACACTGTTCCAAAACTGGTGAACGGGAAAGGGGAGAAGTCCTGATAATCAGAAGCACAAGTCCTCACACACGTATTATATTATATTATCAGTTTGACTGGAGGGTGTACACTGGACCATAAAATCCTCCGATCCCTTCTCTTTATTTGAACTGTGTTGACTTTACACTAGTGAAAGAGAGGAGGGAGCAACAGCACATAGCTAATCAAGAGGAATGTGATCACAGCCAGGGGGATGGCTCTAAACCAGCTGGAGACCTGGACCTATAAGTGCACCATAGCCTGCCCTAGTGGGCAGTTTGACCCTGCTTGAGGAATATAAAATAATTAGAGTTAAGGAGGGGAAGAAAGTTAAGGGATTGCATGAGTGAATGTTTTTGACAAAATGCAGTGTGACTGGTGAGAATGCCAATAAAAACATCATATCCCTGGAGCCCTAATATCATAAGGCCTATTCTATTTATAGGTCTAATTTTACCTGCTCCTCTGTGGATGAAAGCAGCCGTATTACTTAATCAAACAAGGGAACGTATTGTCCGTTGCAAAGTCAGGCAAAAGTGCAATTTGACTGAGATTGTAAAAATTATTTAAATTCATGTTGACAGAAATGCAATAATTTAATTTGGATTCAAAATATGTGAAGATTTACAGTGATGTCCACGCATCAGAATTCGGGCTAGTTTATATCTGGACTACCTGACACACCATTTATGGCGACCATTCTTACTTTACGGACTTTAGGTCAGTCTCCGTCATTTGTTAGCTACTTTTGCTCCAGAATCTTGCGCCACTGGCTGAAATAGCGTCATTCACATCCTGGATCAGACCACAGGAGTACTTCTAGTCTCATGATTTTCTATTGGTCATTGAACTGTGTTCCTCCTTCAGCTGGAATGCACATGGGACTATTTCACATCGGAAATCAGTCAGTGAGCAGCCTGGTAGCACTAACTTCTGAAAGATGGATGCTAGAGAAAGCAAGTATTGGCAAAGCAAATAGGTCTCAGATGTAAAATGCTGAGCTACTGCTGTTAGTATGATATTTTTCCTATTGCGTGAGTGCAAGCATCAAGACACATGCATATGCATGGCTTGCAATCTTGAAATATGAATAGCATGCGTGTGTCATGACACAAGATTACCAGAGAGCTTGTGCATACGTAGTAACAAGGACATTTTTAGGACGTTTTATGTAATAATCAGAACCATGCATTATTAACAATTTGCAGAATATTGATCTACACTCATATTCACATGTATACAATGACATGATGCTATTGCGTTTGAAACGATTTTGAGAAGACCTGTTTTAGTGTATTTGCATGGCTTATGCCAATTAAGCATCAGTCAGGCCTCAATGCCATCTTGTTCAAAATGGATGTCTCATTACATTCATGCTCTGTTTATTATTTCCGCAGCACCTAGTCAAGCAAGTTATGTTTCTTTATTTCTGAGGGACACTGTTGTGGAATTACACTCTCTGAGCATGAGCTCAGTAATGTAACATTTTTCCATCGTTCTTCCGCCTGCATGCAGTACTGCATTCACTTATGATGCTTCACTGTTGTTTTTGTAACTAGTTTGTTCTGACAGCTCTGGATGACACTAGGTCAGGGGGGCTGAATCATTATTTATGTAGTGGTTAGTTGGTAAGGCTGTATGACAAGTCTAAAGTCTTTATCCATGATTCTGCATGTTCCATGATGTTACATGGAGAAGTTTCCTATATAAACCCTCAACTTTGGAGGTCAGCCAGAGGATTTTTGGGTTCTAGTTCTACTAGGGATGCTGTCCATTTTCTTACTGATTTGCTGCTCATTTTGGACAGCATTTTTCTCAGATTTTTTTCACTTTCTGTACTGATGGCCTTTATGGTAATAGGTTTCTATTTATTTCAGCAGTTTCTATTGTACCTTTTACATTGCTTTAAACAAATCTTCATAAATTTGTAATTCCGCCTAAGGAGTCGCTTAATGAGTCATGCTTTTCTTATTTTTGACTGTATTTCTGATATGCTGATATTGTACCATATCTTGGCATGAAGAGCCTCAAACTGTGGCTAATACCCTTACCCAATCCACCCAATAGTTTGCGTGCCTTTGAGGTGACTTTAAGATTGAAGATTTTAGGGTACAGCATGTCCACATTTGTAATCTACAGATCTAATATGGCCAAAGGACATGTTTGAATTGAATGGCAATTAAAAAAATTAAAAACTTTAAAACAAGTTCAGCCAAGCACAAAACTCAAGCAACTGCTGTGACAGCACTTTCCAGCTGCGAGGTCCCGCTAAAAATATAAATAAATTAAAAAATAATAATAAATTAAATATATATATATATATATATATATATATATATATATATATATATATATATATATATATATATATATATAATTTCAATGCAGGATGGGGACCAGGATGGGCAGAACCAGGGAGCAAGAAAGTGCAAGCAATCCAGCTGTCAGGCACTCATGAAAATGAAACAAAGATTAAACTAAATATTTATGAAGAGTGGGTCACGGAGGCAAGCTAGAGTGTGCATTTAGGAGGAAAAGTGCTAGAGAGCAAGGAAACCCATGCACTACTATATACTGCTTAAAGCAAAATATAAAAAAAACACTCCCCTCAAGAATTCAGTGAAGGATACAACGTATCCAGTTAGGTCACTGTGAGACCTCTATGCTCCTGGTGGGAGGGTGAGATAAACACAAGAACATGGGGGAGCACCATCAAATCAGTATCAGGGAAGCCAGATAGACAACAAAGCTATCCAATCATGACCAAAGAACTGACACAAAACCCACTCGAAGCATCTGTAATGTATTGGAGATAATGGTTCTTGTCAACTGGCAGCTAAGGCATTCAATATCGGAATCTAAAAAGAGTTATTTTATTTTCTAGGTACTGATTGAGAGATGCCATTTTCAGCGCTTGACCCCAGAGCTGCTGGACAAACAGGCATTGACAACGCCAATAGGTTAGGAATTTGTAGAGCTTGTCCAAGCCCGATCCATACACCATACAAACATAAAATCTACTGTCAGTGCAAATGGTTGTCTTTCATAGAATAAAGGGGCACTTTTTTACAAAGGTGGGAACAAAAATGGACGAGGAGGGCCATGGGACATTTCGGATAGAATATAAGATTCGTCCATTGGCAGCATGAACTATGATTTACTTACTCAGCTAAAGTATGTGTGCTGAGAAATGTAATACAGAATGCTCGCATTCTCTCATTTTGCTTAGTATCCTTCCATGCACTGTAAATTAAGTGCCCAACTATGAATGAGCACCACAACTATGTGTAAATAAAGTGCTCAACTATGTTGAATGAACAACTGAAAGCTTGAACCAGGCTTGAGTCAGAGGCCTGGCTCTGGTCTTCTTGGAACACTGAGCACAAAGAAAGTCAAACTTTCAGTAAAAGAGATGACACCTAGTGGCTACAGGAGCCGACCTTATAACATAGGGAATCAGCTTTGAATTTTTGCCTTGGTTTAGCATCAGATGAATCACAGCCAATCTCGCTGTGCTGAACAAAAATTGTGTAGCAGTCTGTGGCTGTTGGGAAGTGCTCTTATGCCCTTGGGCAAGGTTTGTGCCATGTAAAACAGCCAAAACTAACATATGGAGTCTGCGAGTCACACATCCTGCCATCTAATCCTCCAGTAATTAAGAACAAAGAATTAACCTTTAGTGTCAGAAAGAGGTCCCCATCTAGAGGCTGAAGTGCACCATATGAAACTGGAAAATGTGGGATCAATCCTGGCTTTCCTGCATTAAGAAATTGTGTGATCCTAGACAAATACTTTACTTCCTGAGCCTCCTTTTCGTTCATTATCACATATCAGAGCACTTTCAAATTGGTAGGTTCAAGATGTGTGCTGTACAAAAACCTCGTGTGTGTGATTAACCTATAATGTTGCTTCATCTATTATATGAATCTAGGCCACATATAGGGTACAAGGCTATAGCATTACCATCAGTGCGGGTGCAGGAATGTTTCTCCGTTTATGTTTAAAAACTGTGACTTTCAACAAATACTCTGAACGCAGTGATATAATCTGATGTGTTAAGGTGAAGGTACTGCATGCAGAAATTCATTTTTTTGAATTTTGAAGGCCAAGCAACATAATCGTTGTTGCCTGATTTACATGGCAAATATTTTTAAGGCATTGCTTGTGCACATGCTCTTAAACCCAGCTCTGGCCAGCGTCGGACTGGCCTGTCGGGCAACGTGGCACTGCCAGATGAGCAACCCCAACAGGCCAGTGTGTGGGCTGTGTTCTTTCATCCTGAGGGACAATTTTCACCAGTACCCACCCTCTTCTGTTACCGCACCCCTCAAAGACCATCAAGAAGATACATCACTAAGTTTATACCGGCCACGATTTGCCAATGAGGGCCACTGTTTTTTTAGTATGTAGCTACTTTTTTTGGTGCCCGGGGGCTCCCACTGTGTACCAGTCCAACAATGGTTCGGCTCTCCTCGTTAATTTACTGGCTCGCCCACCTCTAAAGCAAAGTTTTCTTAGTTCCGGCCTATCCTCCTAAGGAGTGAGACTCTCTGAGTCACTTCTAAGCCCCGCTGAGACTACTCTTCAATTATTTTTGTCACTGTTGTGACACACCGTCGACAAACCCACTTCAATCAATCCAAACCGTACCAATAACATGTTTTACAGCGTGTTGGCGACGCCTCCACCTCCAGCGTCCTTTATAAAGAGGATGGAGGCAGCAGGGCCCGATTTGCAGCATTTAAGCTCTACATTCAAGGTAAAAGGTGCGCAAACAAAACAATTAAGGGTTAGCAATGGAAAACTGCTGAGATTGCCAATCGCCCCATATAGCCTAGCAATCTTATGGGACTGACAGGGGGCTGGACACAGTGCAGTCATGGCTCCGGGAATCGAGCAAGATAAGTGTGTTTAATTAACAATACACGTCTGTATGTTGCTCAGTGACCCAGAGTCAACTCACATCTGTCTACACGTTCAGGCCTCGAGTACTCATTCAGACTCAAGCAGGCGCAGCAGATATTCAGATCTGGGCCCTCCCCCGAGTACACATGGGCATTGCGTTAGCACGCGGTATCCTGGACCTACAATTAAGCAACAACACCTGGCGACATGTCAGGTGATGGGAAACAGAACGCAAGAAGCTCAAGAATGGGCCTGTGTGTCACAAGAAAACAGGTGCTGGGTCGCCCTGGGTCCCTCCTGCTGCGGGGGATTACATCTCTTCTCTCATTTTCTTGCACACACAGGCTTTTAAAAGCAGCTCATTAATCTAAACACAATTCCAAGTGGCAGGTGCGGGAGGTACAAGCCCTGGATGAGGAGTGTGCCTATTGACAGAACAAGCCATTGCGATTTCCAAGCTGAGACATGTGCTGCTCTATAAATCAAGTTATTATTGCCTACTTGCACTTCAAATAAAATGTGATCATGGCGTTTAACAGTACCTTTAACAAACTGCAAGTAAAATCAAGCTGCTGGGAGCATGGGGGGCAAGTGCGGCTAACCTTCAACTCCTTCCTACGAGCGTTTCAAGCTTTATTTTTCAATAGAAAGTATTACCAATGATTGTCATTGTTATAAAAGATTTTAATTGTTTTAATTTATTTTTAACTTTGCTAAACTGCATCCCCCTACGTTAAAGCAAAGCGCTGTACAATAAACCAGAGTTTAAGCCAAAAGAGAAATGATCAACAAACATAGAGCAGAATAAAACACACAACACAACAAAAAACACATTACAACATAGGAATGAAAAGGGGGAAATATATAAGGTTAACAGAAGGTTCAAGGTCATCCAAAACAACATATCACATTTCCCAAGCATTCATTCAGTACACTTCTGGATCTGTGGATACTCTCCTAAGAGGAAGGACTGCTGTGCTGCTGAAGGACTGACACTCTGATGGACGGCACTCTGCTGGACTCCTGCTTTGCTGTGCTGACCTGCTGCATGCAGCCCTCTTGCCTTAGACTTGGATTTCTTGAACCAACGGCTAGTTGGCTGGCCTCCTGATCTGAAGCCTTCGGGACATAACAGCCTTCCAACAAACTTGCATCTTCCCCTGGACTCTGCCATCTGTTAGTCTGCCCTGCCAAATGGTGGCACCCCAATCCTGGACCCTTGAAAGTGAGCTTAAGGTGCTTTACCAGCCTCTGTGAATCCAGCCGAAACTCTGCTGCATGGTGCAACCCCAAGGAAAACCGATGCATCTCCTCTGCTGCATGGATTGAACCTGTCGCAAAGACCCACATCTGCACCTGCGGAACCGTAATTGCACGATGGATCTTTTACGCAGACGCTCGCATCTCTCATTGACGGCAGCCCAGATGACGTCGGACTCCACATCGCAGCCCTTTGGAACTGACGTATCGCTTTTACTGTGCGCCACATCCTCAATGCCAGATTTTGCATTGCAAACCCCATTAACGGAATCCTTGATGATGATGCAGGACCTCACACTGCAACCTTGCAGCATCTCAGAATGCATCACTTTGGCTATACGGCGCATCTTCAACACTGATCCACGCAAAACTTTGCAACCTAGGATTTAAGGCACTTTTGTTCAGAGTGCCTAACTAGGACTCTGTAGCCGGCATGCACTCCATTGTGGTCGGCCTGAACTTGAAACTTTGTCCTGGTTTGGCTCAATCAGATATCCACAGTTGGCATTTTATGCTTTTGGTACTGTTTGTTTTAACAAATTTATAATTCAGTATCTCCGGTTCTACTAATTGGATTTTTGTTGTTTTGATCTTTTTTTTTATTAAAGCAACCTCTATTATTCTACCCTCATGTGCGATCTTTGTGTGGTGTTTTCACTGATTTACTTTTTGAAGTGTTGCACAAATACTTCATACCTCGTCTCCAAGTTAGGCGTGACTGCTATGTACCAAGCTGCCAGATGGTTGAGCACTAGTTAATTTGGGGTTTGCTTGTTTCTTGCCCTGACAAGGATTGTAATTGCTGCTTCACCAGGGTTCAGCCCCATCAACGAGTAACCCAATTACTTACAATAATAATCGAGACTGAGACTAGAAATGGTGTGGCAATGCTCTGATACTTTCTGGCAATCTTCATTACCCTTACTTATACTCTTCCTCACAATCTGTTGTACATCTTGAACCACGGTGCTTCTCAGGTACTACTAAAAGGATTTCTAAGCAAATGTGTGGGATTTTACAGCCTCAAGTCAAATGCAGTTGCAGCTCGCTGTGCTCACAAGTGGCGGGTGCGGAGTGTGGGGGATGAGGGGGTAACATTTAATTATAAA
This sequence comes from Pleurodeles waltl, assembly GCF_031143425.1. NCBI lineage: Eukaryota > Metazoa > Chordata > Amphibia > Caudata > Salamandridae > Pleurodeles > Pleurodeles waltl. The sequence goes on along the minus strand of NC_090444.1, from coordinate 1,293,327,220 downwards.
AAAATATAAAAACTTACCTGATCCGCTGCCACACCGCTCCTCCTTCTCCTGCCGCTGCAGGCACAGGCTCCCAGCCTGCCCTGCGGTCAGTCCCGACTCTGCTCAGAGCAGCGTCAGGATTGGCTGGGAGCGCTCAGGCACAGCGCTCCCAGGCAGACTGAGAGTCTGTGCCTGCTCTCTCCAGCCCGGCAACACAATGCCTGGCTGGAGAGAGCACACTGCGCATGTGTTTGGGCGGCCCGAGACGGCCAGCCAAACACACATGCGCTCTGAGGGGAGTGCACAGTGCACTCTTCTTATTCCTGTCACCCCCCCCAATGGCCTGCCCCTTTCATACTAAAAGGATAATAAACACGGTTTATTATCCTTGCGTTGTGAAAGGTTTTGCAGCTTATGCTGCTGGCGGGGGGTGACGCTCCTCTGCCCTAATGGAGAAGCCGCTGTTGGTCAAATTCTTTTGTGAAGTTTAAAGGGGTACCATGAATGCGCTTCCTCGACATGACTCAACCTGATAACATAAGGACTATGACAAGAAAGACTATGGGGGTTATTCTAACTTTGGAGGAGTGTTAATCCGTCCCAAAAGTGACGGTAAAGTGACGGATATACCACCAGCCGTATTACGAGTTCCATAGGATATAATGGACTCGTAATACGGCTGGTGGTAAATCCGTCACTTTTCCGTCACTTTTGGGACGGATTAACACCTCCTCCAAAGTTAGAATAACCCCCTATGACTCCACGCAATGAAGGTTGAGGGTAAGTAATTACTGAATTTACCAAGATGTGTTTGAAAAGGAATTGAATGAAGTGTAGCACCTAAAAATGGATAGATGAAGAAGAAGTAGGAGCAAGTGCAATGGTGGAAAGGATGGATAACTTGGCTTGCAGTTTGTAATGCTGAATAATCCATACAAACTGCTACTATTTTCACATTATTTTCCTCCAAATTTATATCATTCTTGAAAGGATGAAAAGCTAAGTGTGGGGAAGAAAAAGAACCCTGCCTGACTCTGCAGTGTGCCCACTCCTTTTCTACGCTTCCTATAGTGAATATGAGGATAATTTTCAATTTTGGTCTCATCCTACATGACTATTGTATGTGCGTGGATGGCCCATTGTTGCATGGAATTCAAACCAGAGCAAGGATCTGTGGTCTGGAGGAACACATGTGCCCCCTTCTTTCTGGAGCATGAGTACCATCAGCTCACCACGCTGTACAGGACTGACAGTGGTGGCAGCAGCTGACTGTGCATGTGAGAGACCTTTTCCTGATGTCTGTACAAGGAGAATTGCCTACTGGGTTTACCTGCTTAAGTTACTGTCACTCCAATGCAACTGGGTCCTTTGTTCCATGCATGCAGGACATCGATGATCCATATATGGTTACCTTCTATATGTATAGTATGATGAGCATGGAGTGGCAGTGCTATGATGTGCTTGACTGTTGCAGCCCCACAATCACAATGATTGGAGCCTGAGTGATCCGGGAGGAATACACAAAAGTCCGTAACTACCTGAAACTGGCCCAGAGCTGGAATTGTGGAACAAATAATCTCTCTCTGCACACTTGCAATAAATACATGGGTGGTAAGTTTTGAATCATGCAAATAGGAGCGGACTTGTGCTTACCTTGTAAGAAGGGGTCCATTGTTTGGTGAAGAAAGGTGCTGGAGATACTCTTGCACAAGGAAAAAACTGCCAAAAAAGGAGGGCTGCCATGAGGAGCTATACAGGAAGAACTGATGTTGGCTTGCTGAGGGAAGAATCTGAGCTGCCTGGTCGAATGGCGAGGCTTTATGTCTAAGCAAGATTGTTGCCTTCCCTAATCTGTGCTTGCCTCTGGTTCTCATGAACTCCCTCTTTTGGTCCATAGACCCCTTCAGAAAGCAATTGGAGGTGATGGAAGTGCCACCCGAAAGACAAACATCAATCAGCAGTTTATGTTCAACCAAAAGGAACAGCGCCTGTGACAACTTATCACTACAATTATTCACAAGTACAATTTGCAGTTGTTTGCATCAGCAAGATCACTGCTGCTATCAGGGTGGGCTGAACATTTTTTGGGTGGTGGGTTTTAGCTTTGGGCCTGAGGAAGATCCCACAAAGAACATTTCCTCCCTCTATCCGGTGCAACCATTTGTTTCCAGTGAATACGCTGCCGCTGTTCATTTGCCCGAATTCACAACAATCAATCAATCAATCAATCAGTCAATCATAGTATTTGTAAAGTGCACTAATCACCGGTAAGGGTATCCAGGTGCTGTATTGCTGTGCTGTTGGTCGAAAAGTCATGTCTTAAGGTCTCTTCTGACCTCTGGATAGAGGGAGACGCCCTTAGGTGTGTATAGGGGAAAGGGGAGGAAAGACACTGTTCCGTGCCTTTGCTGCTAGATATGTGAATGAGTGCCCCCTGTAGGTGCTGCGTCGAACTCTTGGGTAGGTCTGGGCAGAGCTTTAGAAGTTTGACCCTGCAGAATTCCACATAGTTACTGAAAAACTGCACCAAATTCTGCAGAGTCTCATGAGCGAGCTGAGTTTTGTTCAGCCACCCCTAATACTTAAATAAACATTGGCCAACAACACTTATTCACCATATGTACATATAAGCTCACATGCATGGACTGGGCAAATCCAGCAACACATACCAATGTACACAATTTATCCTGGCATGCCCTAGAATCTATGGTGTTATATCATATGATGACATGTTTGGAGGAGCTGCACTGTGGCTGGACCTGGGACATCGTTCGTATGACAGACACTGCGTGACTAGGTGCTAAGAGACAAGGCACTGGGTCATGAGGCACCTGTGGGTGAAGCGAGAACTTGAGAAGCACGAGCCATGAACCTGAGGAGACACAAGGAGGGAGCTGAGAAAAGCGGCGCCCAGCAGGGTAGCAGCAGGTGCACCAGTCAGGCGCCTGAGGACCAGGTAGTGCGAGTACAATCACATGGGTGAGCTCCCTTCCTGCCTCTCTCCGTACCTCATTCATGCGGCAATGAGTTGCCTTCTCTGCTTCTGCACCCATCTGCTTATTAGCTAGCTCTGCACGCCACACATTTCCGTACACACCTTCAGGCGAATGCCCCATGCATTCTTGTCTCTGTTTCCCGTTTTCAGTGCATAAGATCTCCAGCTCTACATTTCCATCTACTGTATGATTGCGCACACACTCTGAATTACTAATTAAGGCCGGCTATAGGACTGGTGGCGCCCTTTGTGACAGTTTATTGTGGCGCCTCCCCCCACCACATGACCTCCTCCTTGGATCACTCACTACCACCCGTGCCCCTCATCTCTCCATTGCTCCCCTTCCACATACATTCATGTGTTTTAAAGCACTTGTAAAGGCTGGCTTTACTAATCCACTCAGCTAGCCACATAAAATATAGGGGCATACTTAAGAGCTCCTAGTGCCATTCTAATGCCACATTAGTGTCATTTTTTAAGCTAATGTGGCGTTAGAAGGCCAAAAATGCTGTGCCATATTTACAAAGTGTTGCAATGCATGCATCGTGCCACTTTGTATCCCTTTGCGCTACATTATGCCTGCGCCAGGCATAATGTATGCAAAGGTGGCATTCCCCCGTTAGGGAGGGCCAAAAAAATGATGCAAAGAAATCTGACAGATTTCTTTGCTCCATTTTTTCTGGCACTTTTAATGCCTGCTCAGAGCAGGCGTTAAAAGGAGGCGTCTGTTGGTTACAATGGGCCTCTGGGTGCTTTGCAGGATTAGCATCAACATTTTTTATGCTAATCCTGCAAAGTGCCAGACGAGCGTCAAAAATTCTGACACTAGTCCCCTAACTACCACCATGTTGTGCCATATTTTAAATACAGCGCACACTTGATGTGTTAGGGGAGCTCTAAGGGGCGCAAGAAAAGTGGTGCAGCACTATGTGCAGTGCTACTTTTTTCAAATATGCCCCATAGGGGCATATTTAAGAGCCCCTAGTGCCATTCTAACGCCACATTAGTGTAATTGTTTTTTTAAGCTAATATGGCGTTAGAAGGTCAAAAACACTGTGCCATATTTACAAAGTGGCGCAATGCATGCATTGCGCAACTTTGTAACCCTTTGCGCTACATTATGCCTGTGCCAGGCATAATGTATGCAAAGGTGGCATTCCCCCGTTAGGGAGGGCCAAAAAAATGATGCAAAGAAATCTGACAGATTTCTTTGCTCCATTTTTTCTGGCACTTTTAATGCCTGCTCAGAGCAGGCGTTAAAAGGAGGCGTCTGTTGGTTACAATGGGCCTCTGGGTGCTTTGCAGGATTAGCATCAACATTTTTTATGCTAATCCTGCAAAGTGCCAGACGAGCGTCAAAAATTCTGACACTAGTCCCCTAACTACCACCATGTTGTGCCATATTTTAAATACAGCGCACACTTGATGTGTTAGGGGAGCTCTAAGGGGCGCAAGAAAAGTGGTGCAGCACTATGTGCAGTGCTACTTTTTTCAAATATGCCCCATAGGGGCATATTTAAGAGCCCCTAGTGCCATTCTAACGCCACATTAGTGTAATTGTTTTTTTAAGCTAATATGGCGTTAGAAGGTCAAAAACACTGTGCCATATTTACAAAGTGGCGCAATGCATGCATTACGCAACTTTGTAACCTTTTGCGCTACATTATGCCTGAGCCAGGCATAATGTATGCAAAGGGAGCATCCCCCCGTTAGGGGGGGCAAAAAAATGGCACAAAGAAATCTGACAGATTTATTTGCGTCATTTTTTTCCAGCACTTTTAATGCCTGCTTACAGCAGGCATTAAAAGGAGGCTTCCATTGGTTACAATGGGCCTCTGGGTGCTTTGCAGAATTAGAGTCAACATTTTTTATGCTAATCCTGGAAAGCACCGGACTAGCACAAACAAATTCTGACGCTAGTCCCCAAACTACCGCCCTAGTGTGCCGTATTTTAAATATGACGCACACATAGTGCTATTGGGGGGTGCTAAAGGGCGCAAGAAAAGTGGCGCAGCACTGTGTGTAGCGCCACTTTTTTCAAATATGCCGCATAGGGCAGTGTTTAATTTGTAAATAGAAACGTGCTGGTGCCCAAAGCGCTCTTCTTAAACACGTGGCTGCTGCAATTAAATGTGTGAACACTGAATACAGAGGCAGCATAATCCTGAAGCCATCTCGGGCCTCTTCATTCCATTTACAGGCACTACCTGCCCCTTCAGCTCAGCCTTGTGGATTTGTGACGCTTTTTCGTTTTTCTCTTCCTCCGTCTTTCCCATATGTGTCCTTTTCTCGCAGTAATTACTTGAGGGAGAAAAATAAGTGCCGGCCCTCAAAAATAAGTGCCGGTGCTCTGCACCGGAAACAACAAGCACAAATTAAGCACTGCCATAGGGGTATATTTAAGAGCCCCTAGTGTCACTGTAACACCACATTAGTGTCATTTTTTTACACTAATGGGGTGTTAGAAGGCCACAAACGCTGCGCTATATATACAAAGAGGCACAATGCATGCATTGCGCCACTTTGTAACCCTTTGCGCTACATTAAGCCTGCGCCAAGCATAATGTATGCAAAGGGGGCCTCCCCCATTAGGGGAATCAAAAAAATGACACAAAGAAATCTGTTATATTTCTTTGGGTCATTTTTTTCCAGCACTTTTAACGCCTGCTCAGAGCAGGCATTAAAAAGAGGCATCTTTTGGTTGCAATGGGCCTCTGGGTACTTTGCAAGATTAGCATCAAGTGCCAGACGAGCATAAAAAATTCTGATGCTAGATCCCTAATTTCCGCCATGGTGCACAGTATTTTAATTTGACGCACACATTGTGGCGTTAGGTGGGCGCTAAGGGGTGCAAGAAAAGTGGCGCTGCATCTTTTGCAGCGCCACTTTTCTTAAATTTGCCCCACAGTTCTGTTTTTTGCAGCAGGCATATTAACCCTCTATGCTACTTTATGTTGAAACAAAGCTGCCGCAAAACTCCCATCTCTCTCCCTAGCAGGAATATTAATCGCAAGAGGTATCTTGACATTTTAATTGTTTCTTGAAGGCTTAGACGCACAAGGGACTTTTCAGGAGGTGCTTTTAAATCGCAGGTTTCGGAAGTTATTAATAAACACAGCGCCCCACTCATGTGGGGGCCCGGTGCAGTCGCCCTGTTACTAATGTACATTACATGACCGACCTGCTCTCTGTCTCTCCTTTCTTCCTATCCCTACCTCGTTCTAGCTCTCGCTCCTTCCATCAATTAATTTTCACCTCGCTATTTGCCCACACACTGCACGGAGTTTATTACATCTGCACTCTGCAGCCCCTGACTCGCTCATACTAACACTCCAGTAATCCTCATTTGAGCTCTGGAAGGAGAGAAACAAACCAAGCCAGCAAACAAACAGCGCAGTGGGTTGTGGAAGAATAAAGGGTATCCCCAGGGATATCTGTATTCAAAGTTATCACTGCACGGGCTTACAGAGCCTCTCAAGGCATGTCAATATTTGTGTCTCACTGCACAGGATACAGAGCCTCTCGAGGCATGTCCATTCCTCTGTTTCAATACGCCACCATAGGTTACATATTTCCTACATGTAGCTCATGTGAGGTCCACCGTGGAGGTCGCTGTTGTTCTTCTCACATTAGTTAATTAAAGAAGCTCCATGTTTCATCTGTTTGCAGGCATGCCTGCGTCCTCCCACGCTGCTATCAGGATTGAGCATCTAGGCACCTGAGATCTCAATCATGGCATGCCGGGAGATGTAGTCTTTTGATCAAATTGCATTTGCAATATGCATTACGATTGGTTCATCTGCTTGGAGACCAGCACACTCCAGTAAGCTCTGCTCCGCTGCCGGTTGGTGGAGTCGTACCTCTGTCTTACCTGTGCTGAGTGTCAGACATCTGCCCCTCATCCATTTTGTGATGCTGTTCATGCAGTTGTAAAAGTTGTTTTTTTATAGTCGATGCGTCCTTGGAGAGCGAGCGGACAAGCTGAGTGTCATCTGTATAGGAGATTATGTTGAGTCTGTGGTTTCTGATGATGTCAGCCAGGGAGGTCATGTATGTGTTGAAGAGGGTTGGGCTGAGTGATGATCCTTGAGGTACACCGCAGATGATATCCTTGGGATTAGAGGTGAAGGGTGGGAGGTGGAGTCTCCGAGTTCTGCCTGAAAGAAAAGAGGCGATCCATTTCAGGGCTTTCCAACTGATTCTCATCTGGGAGAGCCTTGTGAGCAGAGTGTGGTGGGATACTGTGTTGAAGCCTGCAGGGAGGTCGAGGATAATGAGGACAACTGAATTCCCTTGGTTCAGGAGGAGTCTGATGTGCTCCGTGGCTGCGATGAGGGCAGTCTCAGTGCTGTTAGAACAGAAGTCAAATTGAGATGGGTCGAGGAGATTGTTTTCTTCTAGGTAGGTGGTGAGATGTTTGTTTATGGTTTTTTCGAGTACTTTCGCAGGGAACAAGAGCAAGGAGATCAGCTGGAAGTCCCTGAGTTCATTAGGATCGGCAGATGGTTTTTTGAGCAAGGATTTAACTCCTGCATGCTTCCAGTCTTCCAGGTAGGTGGCCGAGCTTATGGAGGAGTTGAGGATGTCAGTGAGTTTGCTGGTGATGTTGCTGATGCCTAGTTTGAACATGTGGTGATGATAGAGGTCCGGGGGTATCTGAAGTGGATGGACCTCATGAGGTTGGTGGGGTCATTCGCAGTAATGTATTTCTAGTTGGTAAAGGTGCCGTGGATGGGGTGTTATGGGGGGGCTCCGGGGGCTGTTGTTGTCCGAGGGGGGTGGACAAATTGATGGCGTCAGTGGCATATGGTTGGGGTGCAACATGTTTGTAAACAGTGGTTATTTTATGGTGAAAGAAGTGGATGAGAGAATCGCAAAAGTTCTGTGTAGGAGTGGTGCAGTATTCTGAAGCATCTGGGTTGGAGAATTCTCTGACAATCTTGAACAGCTCTTTGCTGCAGTTGGAGCAGGTCTGAATTTGGGTGACTAGTGCTTGTTTCCTGGTGTTATTGACGTGTTTGTGGTACAGGTTGAGTTTATTCTTGAAAGCGGATAGGTCAGTGGGGTCCTTTAAGAAGCGCCATCTTCTTTCAAGTTGCTTGCACTTGTGCTTGGCATCTCTAAGTTCTGGTGAGTACTAGCTGGCTAGCTTGGCATGTTTGTTGGATTTGCTTGGATTGGTGTGGGCAACTGTGTCTGGGCTGTTTCAGATCCATGAGGTAAAATTTCTGACCGCTTGGTCTGTTGGTATGTCTGGGTGAAGAGCGTTGAGGATGTCACAACATTGGGCTTCTGAAATCTTGATCCAGCTCCGTTGGGAGGTGCGAAGTGGCTTGGCTGTATTGTGGTAGGCTGATGTGAAGTGGAAAATAGAGTGGTCAGTCCAAGTGAGTTCAGAGGTGTGGTCAAAGGGAACCCGGTTGCTGGATGTGAAGATGGGGTCCAGTGTGTGTCCCCCAATTTGCATGGGTTCGGTGACAATTTGGCTGCGTCAAATTGTGTTCATGGTGTCCATTAGATTGGTGGTATTGGCGTCATGGGTGGTCATTGAGGTGAAAGTTCAGGACCCCATGAAAGATGTGGTTCTCTGTGTTTATAGGTTATGTGGTGATCAGTTTGGTGATGTCTTCCCAGAACGTTTGTCGTTGGCCAGGGTGTCTGTATACGCGGCTCCTTTAAAGGAGGTTTTGCCGTCTGAGTTCATCTGGAAATGAAGGAGTTCCATGATTTGTGCATCGTTCTCCATTGAAGCGGAGCAGTGGAGGGTGCCCCTGTGTACAATGGTGACTCCGCCTCCGGGACCGCCTATGCAATCTGCGTGGATGATCTTGTACCCTTCAGGGGCACTGCGGAGATGTCTGGCACTGCGGAGCCGTTGGGTCACGTCTCCGTGAAGAAGGCTACATCCGAGCGAAGGAGGTGATGGTGTCCTATAAATCAGCCGCATGTCTGCTGGATCCCAGCAACCACCTCCATAAATAGTGCTAGGAGTAGGGAGGGGCTAACAGGGAGGGGGGGTGGGCTGAGTATTGCGGGCAAGAGAAAGTGGTGGCCATGTGTAGGGGTGGGAGACTGGCCAAGAAGTATGGCAAAAGGAATAACAAATGCCAAGTACAATAGCACTAACCAGTAAACACTAACCAGTGCAGCACAATAACAGTAGCCACTAACTAGTACAGCAATGACACAATGTCCAAAAAAGGACGGGAGAGCCAAGGAACCAAAGCCAGATCTAACCTGTTGGTTCAGGTGGAAGGTGAGTGAGCAGACTGTTGAGCAAGCTCTGGCAGCAGGGGAATAATGAAACTGACAAGAGTCAGCACTGTTAGAGGGTGCCACCCTTCTGCTACACTGACAAATGTGTGTGGATGCACACATGTTCAAGAGCAGCACCCCAGCCAGCAACATACGGTGGAAGTGCTCATAGACGGAAATAACAGAGGTACTATGCGCAACCACTGCTGACTAACATAAACTTGCCACTTACATGGTACAAGTCTACGGCCAACCCTCAGTGGCTCCATGACCTATACCAGTGGTTCTTACCCTGTGGTCTGAGGACCCCTGAGGGCTCACAAGGACAACTTGGGGGGCTTGGAGTGAGTTACAAAATTAAATAATATTGAAATACAATACAATTAATAAAGGACATACAAATAAAGAAGCAAAATGAAAAATGTGAAACTCTTTCTATATGTGATTGTGAATTAAACTAAATATATTAGCATTTGTTTGGATTATACTGGTTTTTGTATAATGTGTTGATGTTCAATTCACACAAATTGCTTAGGCCCGGGGTCCCCGGCTTCCTGTAATGACACGGAGGGGGTACATGAATTCCAGTAATGATTCAGTGGGGGTCGACTGGTCAAAAGGTTAAGAACCAGCTGCGGCTCGCGGTGTTAAAGAGGGTGGGACTGTGCATGCCCAGGGGTGGGGTGGAGGGGGAAGAAAATATTAATATTTTTTTTTTAAAATAAACTTATTTGAATGCTGCGTTGCACAGCACCCCACTCCTGTACTGGCTGCAGGCAAGTATAGGCTCCCAGCCTGCCCCGTGGCCAATCCTGACGTGGCTCAGAACAGCGTCAAGATTGTCTGGGAGCACCCAGCCAGGGCGCTCCCTTGGCAGGCTGTGAGCCTGTGCAGGCTCGCTCGCTGGGCTGGAGAGAGCCCTGTGTGCGTGTGTGTTTGGCCGGCCAAAGACGGCCAGCCAAACACACATGCACTCTGAGAGTGAGTGCTGGGCACTCCCCCTCATACTCGTCACCCCCCCGGCCCGCCCCTTTAGAAGGAAACGATAATAAACAGTTTATTATTGTTTCCTTGTAAAGGTTTTGCAGCTGCCACTTCTGGCGGGGGAGGGAGTAAGCTCCTTTGCCCTCATGGTGGAGCCGCCCCTGTTAAGAACCACTACTCTCTGGATAGGTAAAAATGTATTTTATTATTGATGAAAAGCTGAATGTCTCACTATCTGTGTTTACCATCAAAAAATGACCTGATCCTGTCCCCGTTACAAGAATAACATTTATTTGGGGGCCCCAAAAATAATGTTATTTCCACTGCAACTAGTCCACAATGTTGCATTCAGGCTCCTGTCTAGAGTACACAGGCAAGATCATTCCTCATGACCCCAAAGTAAAGAAAATTGTTACATTTAAAGCAGTACCAACAGTTTTAACAGCTAACTCGGAAAACACTCCTAGCTTTTGTTTGGCCATGTTCAAGAGGAATGCCCCCCTCCTATGCCTTCCGATCATAACCTCAACATGCTGCCGGTACCTATAGGATAGGCTAGCAACAGCAGGCTTTCTCAGTAGCGGTAGTCCAGCCCTAGAATAGTCTGCTTTCGCAATCTGTCGAATCCCACTTACACTACTCTGAAAACCTAGGTGTTCAATCTGCAGTGGGTAAACTGTACCCTGCAGAGTATAATCAGGTATTCTCCCGGGCCAAGAAGCTTTGGTGTGTGTGCGCTCTGAAAATAAATGTCATAACTTGCTAAATCATCCCCTGTCAGTCAGTCGTTTTTCAGACAACTGGAGTGCAACTCCAGAAACCTATTTCATAGCATTTGACACTTCTAGAGCGGGAAAATCAGAAGTAACATTGATGAGATTTTTCAAAAACGTGTTGCCTTGCTTCTGGAAAAACTCCATGCTTATAACTGTTATGGGGGAAGATCACACACAGCTATGGAAATTTGCACATCCGGTGAAAACTTCAATATGATAAAATGTCATGTTTGATTCCTCCAATACATTTTTAAGCACTACATGCTGCTTTTTTTAATTTAAAACAGTGTGCCTGCTAGTGTGCTTCCAGACTGCTCCATGGTAAAAGAAGATGTCTCCAGGTGTGAGTTTTTATTTTACAAATCAGTGATTTATGGCAGTGATAATTTGCTTTAAGGGTACCAGTTGGACCACTGCACATGGTAACACTTTTAATTGGTAAATATGAAAGCCAAAAACTAAACACATTGAATCCTACCCACCTGGCAAATGATACTGTTGGAATTTACCATCTTTTGAGTGATGTAACCTCCAGATGTTTGCGTTGACTGTTTTGGGTGGCTGCCTAACTCTGTGCACTTTACTGGTGCTAACAGGTGGTTTAATGCCTGTACTTCCCCTTTCAACATGATTAAATATGTATACCCCTAACTGGGATATTTAACTGCCCTATGAGTCCCTAGTATACGGTTCAAGAGTGTACCCAGGACCTATAAATTAAATGTTAACAGTGGTTTGTAGTACTCATTTTGCCACCCACTGCAGTGACAGTGCACGATTACAGAAAAACTATTATGCAGTTTTAAATACTGCAAATGTGACCTGTCAAAAAACTCTTTTGACAGGCCCAGACCTTCCTTTCCAATATTAATAAGTCACGGCAAAGTAGGCCTTGCGGCCCAGAAGGCAGGATGCGTGGTATGTAAAAGAAGGACATGTAAAAGTTTAATATTAAACATGTCCTTCAGTGATAAGGTCCCAAAAGCAATTTTCACTGTAACCGAGTTGGCTGATCCATAGGAAAACATTGGGATGCAATATTAAATTTAATAATGTTCTCTCCTAGTAGCAAACTGCTGCAAATCTAATTCTTGGATTTTTTTAAATATTTATTACAAGTAAAATTCACTGGTGAAGTCGGATTTGAAATAAATATTTTGAAAAGGGTACTTTCAGAAAATTACTTTTTCCCTGCCTAAAGTTTCTGGAGGCTCCGCGTCATGAGCTCCACCTGTCACCCCAGAGCTGACTAGCCTTCTTGATGAGGTGTTACTGTGCTTCCAGAGTTAAGACAACTACCTTGGAACTGAAGAGATGTTATGTTCCTCTGGCAGGAGGGCCATCTGGGTTGTGCACAGAAACTTGATTAACTTCAGAGACCAACCCTGTCACAGGCACGTTAGTGGACACTTGGGCCTACAGTGAGGTGGCCAACAATCCCAGTAAGAGAAGAGCTGCACACAGAACTGTTTTAGAGTGATCACAGAAGATGGATTGCTCCTTTCCTGGCAAAACGTCTTGGGTGGGCACACAGGCTCTGCGCAGAGGGAGAAGGGTTTTATCATCTTAGATTTAGGCAGAGGGGATCACTGTGGGATTGTTTGCAGTAGGGCACAGGGACCCTACTGGTGGCCTCTGCTGGAGTGAGGTTTGGCTCTCAGGTGCTGTCCCTAATGTCCTGGACCCTTGACTGTGGGCAAAGTGTAATCCTTTCTACCTATCCTGAAATATGGGATTTAGAAACTTTTGGCTTCAAAGAGATCCAGAGGACCTGGACCAACCCACCAAGCTGATGTGATGAAGGTGCATTGCAGCTGGCCAAAGATTCAGGTTTCTCTCTCTTTGAGCTTTTCCGCAGCAGCAAATCCAATTCAGCATGACCTCTTGGAGAAGGTATACAGGCTTATGGAGCTCTCCCTTACGAGCTGGCAGCCGTGTCCTGTGAGAGGAAGCCGAGCTTCAAAAAAGTGACTAAGTCCAAAAGTAGAATTCTTCACTGACGAAGGTGCCAATAGTATCTGGCCAGTGCCTGGGCACAAAATTAAAATTTCTACCACTCAGAGCTTTCCCACCAAAAGTCAACAGATTCAATAGGATCTAGTCCAACAGCTATTTGATGCTATGGAGCCCTCTTCGGCCACAGCATGCTGCCTTACCTCACGGAGAATTAACCAATTCCATTTCAATGACTATGTTCGAAGGTAAAACTCCTACCTAAGTCAGAAATTGTGTCTGCATCAGACCCTAGTGCCATCATGGTTGGCATTAACCGTGGTCTAGGTACTGGTCAAGCACAACAAGATGAGCATGGTTGTTCATTAATGCTTGTTAGTGCTATTTTCACATTTAAACTTAAATAAAAATTAACAATGGTTTCCCTTACTAGAGTTTTCTCATTTTAGTGTCATTTTATTTATTAAAATTGCTCTGTTATTCTAAATTGGTTTGGGATTTTTCTTGTGTTGGATTTGGGACTTTATTACTGCTTTAGTACTTCATAAAAATATTTTACACATTGCCCTGAGATAAGCCTGTATGCTCTGTGTCATGGCTACCAGGGGGGGTGCTCAGGCTAATTTAGTAACTTAAGTGGTTCACTCTGCAAGGGTTGTGGTTATCACTTGAGGTGGATTCTTACCCTCTTCAACTATTACCCCAATTTCCTACAGGTATTATGCTCAAAATCAGTTTAGACCCTTTTTAAATTATTTTCAATGACCAGTCATTCCTGATACAAATGGGGTCATCCAAAGTTGCAAACACACATTCTACATAAAAAACTGACGTGGAATAAAGTGTGCTAATATTGTGCATAAAAAATTTACTAATTTCAACATTCATTATTGAACAAAAAGATATCAAACCATAGCAGTCAGTAGGGGCACAACCACTATTTGGCTCTTTAGCACCACTGCTTATAGTCACTGCAACAACACTACTCATATCCTTTGCAGCATCATCACTCCTGCTCCCTGGAAATACCTCTGCTAACAATGACAGTAGCACGTATGTTGCCACTATAGACATTTTGCTCATTGCTGTCACTCAGCATTATCACTGCAGCAATGCTTGCTTTTATTGAAGCACCACTGCTCGCTGTCACTGCAGCACCATTGTGTGACATCACGGCAGCATAACTAGTCACTGTCGCTGCAGGATAATCACACACCATCAGAGCAGCACTACTGCTTACTGTTTCTGTGGTACTGATGCTCTCTGTCAGTTCTGCTACATGTTGTCACTGCCATAGCCATGCTCAAGACAATTACAGCATGACACCACTGCTTGGAATCACTGCAGTGGCACTTCTTCCTTTTAATGCTCACTGTCCCAACTACACCACTAACTGCTCACTGATAGATCCCTACTTGTTGTCATTATTGCACCACTGATATCTGTCAGAATGTGCTGTCATTACACCACTGATCACTGCAACACTACTACTCACAAAGCAAGAATTATCACAGGAACACATATTCTAGTCCTACGGTTTTCCAGAGGTCATAACCAGAGGCCTTTGCTACAAAGGTAGCCTGTAGCATTTCTCTTAACAAAATATATATGTATAGATAATAATATAAAGAAATGGCAATCTACCCTTAGAAGTCTATATACATTTCATGGTCAAAATGCTAGACCTACTGCCTGTCATAACTTTTCCTCATAAACAGATCAGACCTATGGCATGAGAAATATATTTCCTAGGGAACTAACAAGACCTCTCGTTGTTCTCATTGGATTTAACCAACTGAGGCATCCTGTACTGACCTTAAGCTTTCACACAAGCCAACAGCCAGATAGTGTGCTGAAATTACACAGTATGCAAAATTAGTTAGCAAAGCAAAATACTTTCTCTCCTAAGAGGGCCTAACAAGGATTCTGATAGTGGAAATCTTCAGTACCCACAATTTGTAAGAGGGGCTAACCAGGACCAATACCCTTACCTACTATGGTAATCTGTGAGATTCTATGTAACAAAGTACCTACTGTAGGTTTTAATACAGAGTGATAGCAACGTGCCCTTAAATGACCATTGACTTCATCTTATGCTTTTGACAATCACTGTTTGTTATGGCACAACCAGTGCTGCTGGCCCACTAGTAGCATTTAATTTACCAGCCCTATGCACATAAAGTGCACCTTACTAGGGACATATAAGTAAATTAATAGTCCAATCAGGTATGATTCCAGGTTACCATGTTTTAGGGGAGAGAGCATATGCACTTTAGCCCTGGTTAGCAGGGGTAAAGTGCGCAGAGTCTATAAACCAGAAAAACAGTGTCCAAAAAGTGGAGGGAGGCAGGCAAAAAGTTAGGGGTGACTACCCTAAGGCTGTCAGGTCTAACACTGTTTCTAAAGGAACAGGAGTCCCTTAACTGAAGAAAATGCAACACCAATCAAACCATAGAAATACAATGAGGTCTATGTTTGATATCCAAATGGACATTATCGTACATTTAGTCAGAATAAAGAACATTGCAGTGGGAAAACAGGCATCAAAAAGGTCATAAACGCTTAGGCACTCAGGCATTCCTCATGTGACAAAATACAATGATAAAGTCACAAACTGTGAGTAACCATGCTCATGTCAACAAATGAACAATTACAGCAAGTTGAGCCAAGGTACTGTAGTCGACATTTTGATCCCTTAACCAATTAACGGGATCATCATTAGGGCATAAGAATTATGACTAAGACAAACAATAGAGATTACCACTTGTGTAACCAATAGCCTGCCTAAAGGTACCACAATGTGGTCCTCAAGCCAACAATTCACGCAGGAAAAAACATCAGGGCATATTGCATTACAGTCAAAAGGGCTCCCAGCCGCATAATGGTATCATTGACAAATTGACTCTTCTAATCGGGCCGCACGCTATTCTTTGCCATTGAGTGTGTGTTACCAATACTTCCATGTTGTGGCTACCTACCAGTGCCTCGTCTGTATTTACCTCGCATTTTCGCTATACATCGTCAGCAGTACTGGATTGTTGGAGCCCTTTTGACTGTAATTTCAATACACCCTGATGTTTTTTCCTGTGTGATTTGTTGGGTTGAGGACCACATTGTGGTACCTTTAGATGGGCAATTGGTTACACATGCGGTAACCATTATTGTTTGTCTCAGGCATAATTCTTATGTCCTCTTGATGATCCCGTTAATTGGTTAAGGGATTGAAACGTCGTAAAATACACAAGAAAGTACGGGGTTCTCTTAACGAGGGCGTTGCGGATATCAGCGTAGCCCTGGGTTATATGTGTTCCTATTTGGAAGGGAAATGTCAGTGAAATGTCAGTAGGTAACTGCAGAGTGCATGCGCGGGGAGGAACAGCGGGGGGGGGAAATTCCTTTTACCGACTAGGTGGTCTCACACACTATATAGTGTCATGCTTCATCATTTGACCACCTAGACCCACCCAGGTAGGACAGTGCCACCTGGGCGGACTCAACCTCACTGTTAAAGGAACAGGAGGGAGTGCGTAAATAAACTTGTTTCTGGAAAGATCGGGATCCAGCTAATCTACTGAAAAAATTAAAAACACCTAAGCAGACACCTGTGAGGAGTAACAAATTTAATAGTGGTATCTGACTGGTGTAGTTAAAACGGGGGTTGGGACACCTCTGTGAGGACAAGGACTCACAGGGTCACCTAACTAATAGCCAACATGTTTCTGCCCTCAGAAGTGAGCCAATGAAGGTCTCGGGGCATTCGTCAGGGACTAGGATCCCTACGTCTCACGTTGGAGAAAATTACTCTATGTGAAAGTCAAAGAGTGTGAAATAAAAGGTCTACCTTACCCAAGGAATTACCTTGAGGCGGCCTATGGGGGATAAACAAACAATTAGAACACTAGTGGCACACGGCACTGCAAAACCAACCAACTGCACAGGTGTCAAGGGGATGCATTCATGCATGTAACACATATGTTCATAATAGGCAAAATACATGCGTGGAGTGACCAAGTGGGTATATCTATCTATACAGGTGGACAGTCCTACCACAGCAGGGAATTACAATTCTTACCCTTTTCATAGAGGCTGCTAGCCTCTGGTATCCAGGAGGGGGAGTGTCCCCTTATAGTCAAACACTAAGGGAAGACATAGAAAGAGACGGACACAAAGACAAAGTGAGGAAGGGGAGGGAACAGGAGTAGCCAGGATAGATACAGGGGGGCACTAGGGGGATGGCTCCCACTAGGGACCCACTATCATTGCTAAAATAAAGAGATACTGCTTAATAGAAAAAGTAGTAACCCGAAGTGGCTATAGATAATAGTCATAAAAACAGGTAGAAAGTAAGGTTAAAATTAATGAGGGAAGGCTTATCTGTGCTGCCTGTGACCCGTGCAGCCACTCACTACATCAAAGGGGACGCTCGCCGTGCGCCTATATCGTCCTCTCCTTGGACCGCTTGTGACAAGTGGCTGAGGGAGAACGGTCTATTTATGGCTGTAAGATGTTCCAGGTGCGCCCTGTTAGCGCGGTAATTAGAGTTCAATTCAAGTCAATCACCGCCGCGGGCCTTTTTGCGTTTAGGACCTCGATATGGTCGCCGTAATGGCGGGCGCCCCAGCTGAGCCGGGGCGCCGGCATGAATGCGAGTGAATGCTCGGGTGGGGCCCAGGCCGGAAGGTTCCGGCCCGAGCGCCACAACCGGAAGTCTCGCGTTCCCGGTGGCCGCTGGGAAACGTAGTTCCCAGCGGTCCCGTGGCCCAGCGGAGAGAAAAAAGAGAAGACAGAAAAGGAACGGAAGAAGAGGGGGGGATTTTAGGGGGGGGAGTTTAAGAGATGCAAAAGGGGGGAGAGAAGGAAAGGAGAAGGAAAGGGAGGGAGGGAGGGGGTGACAACCGAGAGGGGAGGGGGAGAAGAAGGAAAGGCGAAGGGAGGGGGTGACAACCGAGAGGGAAACGAGGGGGCAAGGGCAGGAGAGAGTGATGGGGAGTGGAAAGGAAAGCAGAGAGAAAGGAAAGAAGGTGAAAATGATGAAGAGAGAGCGAGAGGAAAAGATCAGGAAAGTAGAGTAAGGGTAGAGTGGAGATATTAGGGGACGAGGTAAAAGATAATGATGTAGAGGACTAAAGAAAGGAAAAAAGGGCAAGATAAAGGGAGTGTGGGGAAAAGAGACAAGGTAGGGGGTTAGACAAACAGAGTGAAAGAGAAGAGCAGAGAAAAAGAGGGGTCAAAGGAAAAGGAAACCGAGAAGGGGAAGGAGAAGAAGGTGAAACCAGCAGGGGGAGGAGCAAGAGGTCGGGTCAGGAAGAGGGGAAGGGGGGGGGTTGTGGGGTTGGGGGGGGGGCGGGGGCATAAGGGGGAGAAGCAGGGAAGCAGGGGCAGAGGCGGAAGGATTGGAGGACTCATAGCTTAATCGAAGAACTCATTTATTGAGTGTGAACCAGGGAATCTCGTCATTAAGACCATCGGTGTCCGTGTGTAATCTCCAGACCCAACGTTGTTCGGTCTGGAGCAGACTCTGTGTCATATTGGAGGTCGATGGAGGTAATTGCTCTATGACCGTCCAGTTTAAGTCATCTGCAGAATGTTTTTTCAAAAGGAAGTGGTTAGTCAATTTAGTAGCCTCTCGTTTACAACGGATCGTGCTCCTATGTTCACAGATTCTTGTGGCGACCTTTCTTGAGGTCATTCCCACGTGTTTGAGATTACAGGGGCATCTGATCAAATAGATCACGTTTTTGCTGTTACAGTTGGTTAGGGATTTTTGAGCCCATGGAGTCTTAAGGTCTAGGTCTATTGTTGTTGATTTTTGAGTAAAACAACAGACACTACAGTTGCCACATGGGTAGTGTCCTCTTGGTGGTGGAAGACCCCATAGTGTGGTTTGTGTAGTGAGGGAATTGTTTTTTTCTTTGGGTCTTGTGTGGACAACCATGTCCCATATGTTTGCGGCTCTTTTAAAAGCATGTAGTGGCTGCTGAAAAGGTAAACCCCCAGATGTAAGGATTTTCCACTCCTCTTTAATGATTTTCTGAATCTTATTGGAGAGTGGGTTAAAAGTAGTTACACACACTATTTGTTCAGTGTCTGATGTCCTAGTGCGTGGTTGCAATAGTTGGTCCCTGTTATTATTGCACGCTCTTTTGTATGCTCTCTTCACCAGATGTGTAGGATAGTCCTTGGTTTGTAGCTTAATAGCCAATTTATCAGCGTGTTTACGGTAGTCTGTGAGGGTGGAACAATTACGTCGCAGACGTAAAAATTTACCTACAGGGGGATTCTCCCTCAGGGACCTTGGGTGGAAACTCTGAAATTGGAGCAGGTTGTTCCGGTCTGTGGGTTTATAATAAACCTCTGTGGCCAGTGCCCCATTGCTTTCATAGATTGATAAATCAAGAAATGCTAGTTGGTTGTCACCTATGGTCATGGTGAAGTTCAGGAAAGGGTTCGCTGCATTCAACCAATTTGCAAAAATCATAGCCTCATCTCTAGTTCCTGTCCAGACCAATAGAATATCATCTATATATCGTTTCCAGAGTTTAATCTGCTGGAGGAACGTCGTAAACAGTTCCTTGACTCAACTTGCTTCTATAGTTCATTTGTAGACATGAGCATGGGTACTTACAGCTTGTGACTTTATCATTGTATTTTATGTCACACGAGGACTGCCTAAGCATTTATTACCTTTTTGGTGCCTGTTTTCCCCCTACAATTTTCTTCACTCTGACTTAATGTATGTATAATAATGTCCAGTTGGATACCAAACATAGACCTCATTGTATGTTTATGGTTTGATTGTTTTTGCATTTTCTTCACTTAAGGGACCCTTGTTCCTTTAGAAATATTTATACCCCTGGTCCCTTAGTACCCGTGGGTCTCCGCTGTCCATTACAAATATTTTACAATCACTGTGTCAGGCCTACTGCCTTTATTGTTATGATTCATTATCAACAAGCAGGCCTATAACGTTTATCATTTGCTTGTCACCATAAGCAACTTACAATGAGTGAAGCAAAACACTATTTCTCCTACGAAAGCCTAACGAAGATGACTGTAGAGCATGTTTTCTATTTCCACTGTTTGATCAGGTGGCTCACCAACACCAAATACGCTTTCCTACTATGGAACTCTATGAACTTCTATTAAACAAATTTCCAGCCTAGAGGCTTTAGAACAGTGTAATAACGATCAGTCTTTAAAAGCCTATTGTGTTTAACACACACTTTTCACAATAAGTAAGTCAGGCCTACTGGCTTTGTCATAACATTTCATGATAAACAGATCAAACCTATGAAATCTAGTATGACTTCTCCCAATGAACTGATAAAGCCTATACTCTTTACACCTTACTAACTCCGGCTTATTCAAGTGCACATATACTAACAGCCATCAGGCATACAGATATAAAAATATGTAGGAAAATACAACTTGCAAAACAATATACAACCTTTTCTCAACAGGGCCTAACAAGAACAGTCACATTGAAAACAGTGAGGGTTTGTCAGCGAGGGTGGCCAGTGCCACACCCCTTGCCTACTACGGTAATCTGTGAGTGTACATGTAATACAATTCCTTTCTGTACCTAGTAACACAATGTAATAACAACCAACTGTTCAAGGCTTACTGGCTTTAATAAGTGTGTTTCATGATAAATAAGGTAAACCAACTGACATAACATTTTATAATAAGCAGACTAGACCTATGGCAACAGACATATCATTTCCCAGTGCACCAATGAGACCTAAAACCAGCAGCGGCCAATGCACATCTCAAGGGGAGGGGTGGATGGGGCAGGGAGGGGGATGGGTGAAATTAAAAAAAAACATACCTATACTGACGCTAACGCCTCGCTCATTTTGTGTCCCAGCAGTCTCTGGGACACCAGCCCAGGCTCAACATGCAATCCTGGTGCTGCTCTCATGCTAAACCTAGCATGAGAAGCAGCATCAGGATTGGTCTGAGTGGCTTGGTCTGCCACTATGACAATGCATGGGAGCCTGTGCAGTTTCTCCAACACAGCGGGGTTGAAGAACCCTAAGTGTGCATGTGTGTTTGGCCGGCCTAGGACGGCTGGCCAAACACACATGTGCACTTAGGTGTCCTCCACTCCCCCGCCCCTCTCCCCCCTCCCATGGCTCGGCCCGTCCCTCCTTGCACATGCTGCTGGCTGATCCAGCAGCTGAAGAAAAAAAATTATAGTAAACTATCATTTTTTTTTTCAGCTGCTGACTTATGCAGGGGGATGACCAGTGCTTAATTTGTGCCTGTTGTTTCCGGTGCTGAGCACAGGCACTTATTTGTGAGGGCCGGGGCTTATTCGATTGCCTCAAGCATTTGCTGCGAGCAAAAGACACATACGGGAAAGACGGAGGAAGGGAAAAGCGAAAAAGCGTCAAAAAGGAAGAAAGTAGAAAGGTGCAGGAATGAGCTGAAGGGACAGAGAGTGGCTGTAAATGCTTTGAAGAGGCCCGATATGGCTTCAGGATTACGCTACCTCAATATTCAGTGCTGGCAGATTTTATTACAGCAGCCACGTGTTTAAGAGGAGGGCTTTGGGCACCGGCACGTTTTTATTTACAAATTAAGCACTGGGGACGACGCTCCTTTGCCATTGCGAAGGAGCCTTTCCTCCCTAAAACCAACTATTTTGTAGGAGAGTTGGTGTTCTGTCCCCTGTCTCTCGACTGGATGTATGGTAGAGCCCTTTTTATTAAAAAAAGATCAAACAGGTGTGATTATATATGACTTACTTGAGAATGTGAAAATTTTTGTTTTTCCAGAGCGGGTGAGAGGGCAAGAGGAAACTTATTGACAAAGTAAAGTAATTTAATGCTGCTGAGCAACCAAAGAGTTTACAACACACCATGCCATTGTTCTGCGTCTTCCCCTAGTTCACCCTTAGATCAGAGCACAGGCCCAAACTGTAAGACTCATCCTTGACAGGTATGTTAGTTGGCCATGGCACTGCCTAGCACTCCACACATCTACTTCCAGTTGGGACTCATATTACTGAGGGACAATTTTGTCCTCGAATTGAGGGTCAGACAGGATTCCCTCTGAAGCACCCCCATCTGTGGCGGAAGTGTTTTATGTGCAGTCTTTTTTTGAAGGATATATCTTTGTCCAGCACTGCTGCTGTGGCTACAGCGGCACTGGTGGCAGTCACTTTGAGCACTACTTACTGTCACTGCAAAGCGCACTACTACATACTAACTGCAGCACCTCCCCCTCATCTTCATTGCGGACCCACTCAAACCTTCACTACTGCTCACGGTTACTGCAACCGCACTGCTCACTTCACCGCAACACGCTTTTCCTTGCACTGTGGCACCAGTGCTTACTATCAAGGCAGCACAACTGCTCGCTGTCACTGTAGTACTATTGTTCCACCAATATGGTCACTACGGCACAAGCTCACTGACACGCCAAACGCTATTCCTGTCTGACAACCAGACCACTGCGATCGTTGCAGTAACAATACTCTTTTTTTACTGCAGCACAGCCGCCAAACGTCAGTACTGCAACGCTGCTTATTTCTGCTTAAGTACTACTGCATGTGATTTACCACTGCTTTGTCACTGTAGCAGCATTCTCAGTGCAAATTACAAAAACACTTCTCAAAGGCATCTAGGAATTTCACTGCTGCAATACTGCTGTTTCAGCACCTAATCGGCGTCACTGCAACACCACTCTTCGTTTTTCACGTACACGCCACTGCTACTTCAGTGCAACTGCCCGCTCTCCCTGCCCTTCAGCACTCTAACGCCACATAACCAAGGACTCCTGTCACTGCCTCAACCACTACAACTTAAAAGCTAACCAGTGTCTCCTCCGCACTTCTGTCAGTGAAAAGCCGTGACTTGCTGTTAATCTGGCCTTACTGCTCTAACACTGCTTGCTGCCACTTTAGTACTGGTGTTTACTACCACTGAAAACTCCACTGCCCATTGCAGCGCCAAAACCAATGTTTGTTGTCACTGCAACACAGGACCTCTGCTGTCATGCCAGCTCCACCACTCACTTCCAGCGCACAATCACTGTTGTCTCTGGCTGTCGCACTGCAGCGCACTGTTGCTGCAGTGCAAGTGCCTGCCCACTTGCACTGTAGTACAATATCTTACGTTGATTGTCACTGCAGCGCTACTGCTTACTATCTCGGGCCACCGCGCGCCACCAATAAATCTTATCCTTGCCACTGTCCTCACGCACCACCGTTCAGCCCTGGCAGTGCTCGCTGTCATTTCTTTCAGTCACTGCTCCTTTCGTTGCTCGCTGTTACTGCTTGTGATACTTGTCACTGATACCTGTTAGCATCCTCCCACCCCGGCGCTGCGGGGACTGCCCCGCAGCGCCTGGAGGGTCCAGCGGCTCCGTTCGCTGTACACGGCGTGATGCGCTCACCTCATAGGCTTCAGCAGCAGGTGTCGGGAAGATGGCAGGGATGCGGAGGCAGAGGCCAGGCCGCGCGCGCCGGTGCTCCCAGGCGGTCTGCTCTGTACCGCGCGGGGGTGCCGGGACAGCGGGTGTCCTCCGGGCCGCAACCGCGCTCCTCGGGGACGGCAGCAGTCGGTGCCGCGCATTTGCTCGCGCCTGTGGCCAGCATTTCCCGGGAGGAGGGAGGGCTGCTCCTCCCTCCACTCCTATCGCTGGTCCCTCCCTTCTCACTCCTCCACCCTCTGCTCGAGGAACCGGGGGTCAGGTGCTGGTCACATGCGCGAGAGCTGGTTCGTCTCCAGGGGTGGGCCTGCACTTACCAACCCCTAATACACGAATGCGTACCCATGTAACACCTGCACCTGCCCCTGCCCGGGTGCTAGCCTCATGTGCGTAGAGAACACCTGAGACAACTATTCGCATCAACGCAGAAACAAATGACAGTTATGTCGAGGCTTTCTCTATTACATTGTGTATCCATTTTAAAATATCTCCGCACCATGCATGTTATTGGTAAAATGAGTTATGCTTCGTCATTAAACAGTTATACACTACCCCCAACGAAATTGTGAGGCATCCACTGGAATAAGAATGTTTCTTTTTCTGTAGCTGCTTCTGCCGTCTCCAAGCAACAGCGGTTAGCTATTATGCTGTTTAGTAGAGGTTAAGTTACTGACCCGGATAAAGGCTAGTTCATGCAATTTGATGCGCAACAAGCATTGTAAAAGCCAATAGGTCTTGCGTTACCCCACAGTCTTGTGACTTTGTCAATGCCTGTTTTCTAGTGGCATGTTTTTTTCAAAAACATTATTGTTGGGAAAGCTGCTGGGTCCTCATCAATGTAAAAAAAAAACATTGGCTGAAAGCAAAAATATGTTTTTGGTCTCAACAGACACACATTCCTATATCAGTCCCTGCCACTAAACGCTACTGCTTTGTGTATCAATGTGCTCTTTCGAAAATGGATGTTGTTACTCACAGTGAAGTTATCCAATGGCTGAAGTGCATCTCAGAGTGGTAGAAGAAACATTGTGCATGCAATACTGGCAGAAGAAACATGTGAATGTCGCAACAGATCAATGGATGTAGAAGGCTGGCTGAAAAACTCTCTAAATCAATATATTTCACATATAAGTTTTGTAAAATCAAAAGGACTAGGCCACAGCCATAACGAATAAGGTGCTGATGAGACACTTTGTTCCAAACAAGACAACCAAGATAAAAAGATCCTTAAAAATTTGATGGTTGCGCATCCTGGATTACCTTCTCTTATTTTCATTCATTTTTTTATGTCCTAATTATTTTAAACCATTCTGACTGATATAATTCACATTCTTCTAGTGTAAGATTCATGGCAGAGGAAGATTAAATTTGTGCCTAAAGTAGGATATTATTTTCCTGCAAACAATAGTGCAATAAGCATGCTCTTCAAGGATGACATATTTTCTACTCCGCAAAATGTTTCATAAAAGTGGTGTGAAATTATACCGTATGAGGACCACGGTCCCTTTTGACATGCTTTCTCTCAGACTGTGCAGCTTAATTAAACTGCACTGGAAGACCAGGGGCCTGATTTGGAGTTTGGTAGATGGGTTACTCCGTCACAAACGTGGCAGAAATCCTGTCCGCCGTTTTATGATGTTCATACGATATAATGGGATCGTAATAAGGGGGATGGGATATCCGTCACATTTGTGACGGATTAGTCGCATGGGCCAAACTCTAAATTAGGCCATAAATACATTTTCTTGGGCCCCCATCACTGATAATCTGTGACTACCTACCCACACTCTTTTCCCCTTGTGTGACAAAAAAAAGACTGTAAAAAAACAGGACAATCAATGCTGGCTTGAGATGGACTGGGCCGCAATTTAAATATTTTCCAGTACAGCTCTCTAATTAGCCCTAACAATGTACCTCAATGATAGGCATTTTTGTTTTTATGGTGTGCACATGGTGTACACAGACATTTCCTGTCGTGGCTACCATCCTGCTAACATGTTTGTTGACCACAAACATCAAAATGCAACAAGTAACGCTTGAATGTCTACAAGTCATAACATCATGTTCTAAAACATTTCCTAGTGTCTCTCAAGGTCTAAGAAAAAATGCTGAACTTTGAATGATGTATCCATGTTAGCCAGTAGGTTACATTTTGATTGGTAGAATGAATCTGGAGTCGTACGATCTATGTATAAGAACTTTAGTTCAATGTTTTAAAATGTACTTTTTATGCATTGAATTCAAAGATGTGCATCCTACTGGGAGATCGAGAATTTAGGGCCAGATGTACAAAGAATTTTGCATGTCGCAAACAGCGAATTTCACTGTTTGCAACGTGCAAAAAGCACTTTGTAATGCACAAAACCCGTTTTGCGAGTCACAATTAGGAAGGGGTGTTCCCTTCCTAATTGCGAGTCGCAGTGCAATGCAGGATTGCTTTGTGACCACGAACGCGGTCACAAACCAATTGCAGTTTGCACCCTTTTGAAATGGGTGGTAAACCATTCACAAAAGGGAAGGGTCCCCTATGGACCACTGCCTGCTCTGAAAAAATTAAACAAAAACGTTTCATTTTTCATTTTTGTAATGCATCTAGTTTTCCTTTAAGGAAAACGGGCTGCATTACAAAAAAAAAAAAAAACTGCTTTATTAAAAAGCAGTCACAGACATGGTGGTCTGCTGTCCGCAGCAGGCCACCATCCCTTTGAGGGCCGCAATTCACAAGGGGGTCGCAAATTGCGACCCACCTCATGAATATTCATGAGGTGGGCCTTTGCGACCCCTTTGCGTGTCGCAAATGGTTTCAGGGACACCATCCAACATTCCGAATTGCGACTCGGAAATTGCGAGTCGCTCTGACTCGCAATTTGCGGGTCGCAATTCGGAATGTTCCTACATCTGGCCCCAAATTACATATGACCTGCAAATCTTTCTATCGCATGCCTGTTACTGGTCCTTGCAGCGGTGGTGCATACTGTGGGTGCCTTGTACTTGTTGCAACATGCCTTACCTCTCTTCTTCCATGTACATGGAAAGTGTGCACTTCAAGTCTGCAGGTGCAATATTGCTAAGTTTGTTTATGACTTGCTGTATAGCGAAATCTCAACAAAATGCTGCTATGACTCCCTTACTTACGATAACATAGTTACAGCTTATTTTCCCATATAAACAATGAGTATTAAACACTAAAAACATACTCAACAGTAAAGACAAAAACATACTATTACTCTTGTGTGGGTCGCTATCTTTAAACAGTACAGTTCAAATTAGTGCAAATTCCTAAATTATCAACTATGTAAAAAATGGATTGGTCTCAATTATCGCACTTCATTATCCTTACTTATAAGTCCCTTGACAAACATTCCCCCTTTGAATAATATCTTCAAACAATGTAGGTGATACATTTTATCTGAAATGAGCCCACGCTGCCTAAAGGTCAATGTCATGTCTCCATTTCCAACCCACAGTTAATTTTACAATACATATACTCCTAAGGCATGCCCAAATACAGTGATAATTTCATAATATAAAACAAACTTTGAAAAAATGCAGGTTCATTCTATGTTTAACATCTATCCACATATCAACTGGTCATAACATTTCTGTAAATCATCATTGTAATTAATGCAAATGTATCATCAATTCAAAATATCATACATATGTACACTTACATTATGGAAACATAACAAAATGTGATTCACATACGTTTAAGGATATGTTTGTCCCTTCTTGTTAGATATAAAAAGTACATTTCTGCATGTCCTCCTCAAGCAAGCATAAGCACACTTTGTTTTACTGGATATTTGATTGTCTCCTTATACATATTATGCAAAAATGTATTTGATCCCATTCTGCTGACTAGTCCATAAATTAATTGTCCCTTGTCAATCAATTACCAAATCATTTGTGGTCAAAGCAAATTCATACTCTGATTACATGCAACTTGCCAAACTTATAACCATATCTGTTTTCACTCAAGGACCTCACTGAAGAATGTATGAAAACAATATATACATATAATAACACATATTTATGAAAATGTAAAACATGCTGATTCATTTTTTAACTTGAAAAAGTAGACACATCAAATGCCTTCCCTTTTTAATCTAAATGCACTTTAATCTCTTCTTCTTTGTTCAATCTTGTTGGATTCTTAGTTTCTAGCATTATAATGTAAAATTATTCTAGATGTCTCAGGTGGAGATAGAGAACTCCAGTTGAGATGTATAGGATCCCGTTACTCATTAAAGTCTGCTAAATAGTTAATATAAATACTGTTAGCAATTGGTGACAGCAAACTATGCTGTGTTCTGCTGTATGAAACAGCAGTAGAGCTAGTAGAAAAAAAACTTCATGACCTGCTGCATGCCTTGGATCCTTTGCCTGTGCAGTTTATATGATGACTTAAGTTTATTTCACATTGCCAGGATGTGCCAATGAGATTTTGTGTTTATTTGAAATGTAGAGCAAGATGTGCTATACATTGAGTTTTACCAAGCACGGGGGTTGTTTGAAAGCAGACACAGACTATGTTCTGGTTGGGCTTGTGTGAGAGTTGCACAAGTCACTTTACAGTTTTCATTTGTACAGGGTGCACTCTTCTAGTGCATTTCCTCTCTTGGAGAAAGAACAAGTACTACTCAATATGCACCTTTTAAATGTGTGGTTGGTATTGGTAACCTTGCACAAACTAGAGAACACTGACCAGAGGTTGCCTTTCTTGTGTCCGAGCTGACTGTATGCAGTTTAAAAACAAATTCATAGATGCACCAAAAGGAATGCATGGAACCTTTCTAAGCCTGCATTTGGGCATGAATATGTTCATGGCATGACCCCTGTTCCTCATGTAAGACGGGATATGGGTCTGATAGGCATGATATTCAAACCTTCACAATGTAAAACCAAGTACAGAAGTATTGGGTGTAATGCTTAATGCTTTTTAGGAGGACATTGATTCTGGAGTGATCGGTATGCGCAGTCTGCACAATGAACATGGTTTCCATAATCCTGATATTTCAGGTAACATCAGGGTGGTGTAATTTACACTGAACTGATAGCGTAAAAAGAGTGCAGGTGTGATCTTGCTGGCTGCAAAAAATCAACGTGCGGTGAACAGTAAATTGAAGACAAATGAGTTGAGCTCTGCTCTCAAAACAGTCGTAGAAGTAGGTAATGGAAGCTCAGAGACCTTGCAGATGGTCATAAGGTCGTATTAGTGGCTTACAATGGGCAGAATTACCACAGTGAAAGCATCCATCACAGAAATGTGTTTAGGGGTTGGGGCTGCACTTCCACTGCTTTCACACCTCAGGCACCTAACAGTAAAAGTGCAGCAAAATCCAGTATTTTTCAATTTCTACTGAAAAGGAGATACTCGCTTCAGTGGTGTTTTATCTGTTAGAATCAATTTCAACTGAAAACCTGAACTGCTAACTATAATCTTGCTCCATTTAAATATATTTTTACTTGTCAATTTATATAGTTTCAAATAAACTTTGTTCAAGCCAATTGAAGTCTTAAATGTGCATTAACAAAATAAAAATACATATGTGATTCACAGAATAAGTAGACTTGACTTGAGTTGTGCAGTTGATGGAGGCAATGCAAACTAAGATAATAATGTAAATCAGCACAAGGGTGATGAAGGTGACCAATGCAACTTCAAGAATCTTCTTTTCCCAACCCAAAAATACCTTTTAACCAGGACCAAATACTTCACCCTTTAAAACTAATTGTGTGTAAGCTGCTAACACTCTCACATATGTGATCAATCTGTTCATGTATGCCTAAAGAGATGTGAGGCATACGAGAAAACCATTACAAGCCTTCAAATACATATATCCCACCATTGGTGCCTATGACAAAATCATGAGCCATCCTATCAGCTAAACTTACAATTTCTTGTGTTTCCAGTTGGCCAGACTTCAAAGCATGGGTTATTGAGTTTGTTACCTCCTATAATACTTTAACTAGTTATTGGATTTTGTCCTACTAAATAGCTAAGGAACAGAACAGCAAAGAAAACAAGTCTTGAAAATCTCATTGGCTGTCTCACACAGATGGGATGAATTTCAGCTAGATTGTGTCTTATGGAGATAATACATAAGCAGGATGAAAGGGTACAGACCAACCCTTCAGTACCTAGGCATAGATGAAAAATGTTCCAGGCAAAGCACAGATTCAACTGTAGTTTTTAGAAGTAAGGATATAGTTCAGAGTTAGAGCTGGCTTGGTAGGAGACATTACTTTACTGTAGTCCATAATATACTGTCTTTTGGAGTTTCACAGTCCAGTCCATAAAAAGTGCTAGCAAGCAGAACAGTGGGGAGGTGGGGGAGGGTTGATGGTCAGGAAAGCAGAAACTCTGAGTTGAGAGGGAAATGTGAACACTTGCATTGTCAGTTTCAGAGGGGAAGTGCCCAGGCAGGTAAATCTCAATCCATTGTTCATTTCCTCAAAAGGGATAGACCACTTTTAGGCACTCATCTTGTGTGCAAGTGGCTGCAATCCGATAAGAAGAAAAGTTGAGGTTCTGCTTCCGGATTGCTTCAGGTAATGCAGGAAAGTATTGTCATGATGACACAATAATTTGTCCATGAGGTGGGCAGCTGGCTCAGTATGGGTGATTCTTTTCTGCCCATCACCTGTCCCTTTCAAACATAACCACTTGGTAAACCAGTAATCACGGCTTGCAGCAAAGAGGACCATCCAGAAACAGTGAGCTATCATGTAGATAGGATGATTTCTCACTCCAAGGGTCACAAGCATTAGCTGTTGGGAGTAAGAGGAGCTGAATTGTAATAATGTCAGCATATACGTGCAGCAGTCACAGGAGCACTCATTGGAGAAGAGGTACAGTGATTGGATAAGGCTGTCACAGCTCATGCAATAGGAGCAGAACCGCATTTTCTTGCAGTGTTATGCATGAATCCAGGTAGGAGATCCTTTGTATTTCACAACTGTTATTGTATTGAGCAGGAACTGGTAGAAACCTTGCCAATGGGGTTAAAACACTTATTTCCACTGATGAATGTTTATGGATGCAGTTGTCAGGCGGTGGATAATGACAAAATTGGGTCAGACAGGTAGACAGTGTGCTTATATCTGAGAATCACTTCATCATTCAATTGCAAGTCATACAATGCTGGAATCATCAGAAGGGGACATTGGTGAACCATGTGACAACCTATAATAATTTAGCTATCTTGGGCCAGATGCATGAAAAAAACCCTTAGCGAATCGCAAATAGCGATTTTTAAGAAATCGCTATTTCTGAGTCGCAAAATGCAATGTAACAAAATTGCGATTCAGAAATAGCGATTTCCTAAAATTTGCTAATGCAATTTGCGAGGCCCAAATACCGAATCGCAAAAATATTTGCGATTCGGTATTTGAAAATCGCAAATTGCGAAAACGCACACCTGGCACAGCCTGATGACATCACAAGCAGGAAGTGAGTCAGCCCAGGCTGTTTCCAGGAGCCACACCCAAAGGAGCAGTGAGAGAGACACAGCCCAGCCTCAGGGAGCAAGTCTGTGAGCAAGGCAGGACTTTACATCACCATGGCCAATGCTGCTAATGGGAAGGAGAAGGGAGAGAGTAAGAGAAAACTGAAGTTCAGTGAGCAAGAACTGGAGGTGCTCACTGAGGAGGCGGTGAGGAGCCTTGACCGGATTTTTGGGAAGAGCTCACTCCAGGTCCGTGAGAGTGAGAAGCGCAAACTCTGGGCTGACATACAGACCAAAATCTGCACAGTGGGGGTTGCGCAGCGCTCAGTGGAGGAGATAAGAAAGAGGTGGTACGACCTGCGTTCCTGTGTCAAGGAGAGGGTGGCCAGCAGACACAGGAGGCAAGGAGCACAGGAAGCGGACCATCCACCCAGACACCCTCCACCCCCATGGAAGACCTGGTGGAGTCGACACTGCTCCCAGAACCTGTCAGTGGGGTCACTGACATAGACATGTCCGGCACACCCAGCACCAGTAAAGATAAGTTCAATAATGAAATGTAAACCCATATTTGTATGTACAAATGCCCCTTAGGAAATAGCAAGTAGTGCAAACCATTGTGATAAGTACTCCATTCCACAGCTTAGATGCGGCACAACAATGCCTTATGGGAGTGGTAGTCCACAACCCAGAGCTGAAAGTAGCACATAGAATGTAATTAAGTAGAGCGACACCCAGAAGAACACAACACCCACTACATGGTGATACGATGTAACTGTACATTTATTACCACTGTGCAACATTTGGTGATACATACATAAATGAGATGCTGCACATTGTCGTTGCAGATGGCCCAGCAGCAGCAGATTGTGCCATTGTGGGGGATGCTGAAACACAGCCTCCATCAGACTCCAACACCAGCGTATCAGTGAGTATTGCGCCAATCAGACACAGGGCAAGGGTTGTACCTCTC
Organism: Pleurodeles waltl; assembly: GCF_031143425.1. Lineage (NCBI taxonomy): Eukaryota > Metazoa > Chordata > Amphibia > Caudata > Salamandridae > Pleurodeles > Pleurodeles waltl. The sequence goes on along the minus strand of NC_090444.1, from coordinate 1,293,295,420 downwards.
CCCCATTTGAGCCTGGACTCGGATGACATGCGGGAAGAAGGCCACACTCCATCCCCAGAAGTCAGATCCACCATAAGGTAGCAGTGCCTGCCCCAGCGTCACTCAACACCCCACAGGAGGCCTCACGATGCAGGCACACAGCACGTGGAAGTAGGTGAGGACCCATCATTCTTTGGTGGCCTGGAATCATCAATGCTTAAAGTGCAGCGCCTGCAAAACAAGAACATGAGGGCAATGCACAGGCACTTGCAGGCACACAATGCTAACATGGGGGGGCTGCAGAAGCAATTGGAGTGCCTTAATACAAACATTTGCAAGCTGCATGAGGGACAGCTTACAGCTGCGGAGAACACCAGGGAACTGACCAATACAGTGAAGGAACTCTGTACAGAGATCAGGCATGAGAGAGTCAGCCACCGCAGACATGAAAGGTGATTCATGGGGCTGTTTAGTGGCTTTTGTCGATCAGTCAATCGCCTTGCGACATCTACTGCCCTCATATCACGGCGTGCTGTGGCTGCACAGGTGGAGGCAGCACACAGCAGTCGGGATGTAGCCCAGGGACTGGTCCAGATTACAAACGTTCTGGATACTATGCTGGCTAATCGCAGTGCTACACCCCGTGAACTTGGACTAGGGGATACTGAGGAGTCACCCAGCCTCAGCAGCCTTGCAGTGCCCACGACGGATCCTAGGCATCGCAGTGCCAGGCACAGCACTGCCACTGAGGCAGATACAAGAGGTGCCGGCGAGGCCACTGCGCACTCGAGTGGAATGCGTGCCCGTAAAAAGTGACTTTGATGGCCACAGGGGATTGACTGCACATGTTCATTTACAGTAAACTATGAAGACAATAGTGCGACACTGTAAATGGCTCATTTATGACACATGTGTTTCTTTTTTTTTCCTAGTGACACGTATGTTACCTGAAGTCAAGGTAATAAAGGTGCTAACTACCAGAGTCAGTGAGGTTGTATTGTCATTACTTACATCTGAAATAGTTGTGCGTGATGTCCGCACGCCTTTGCCTGCCTTCTGCTGCACTGGTCCTGTCTGGTGGCTGTAGGCGTGGTATGGGATCATCATCCTCATCTGAGTCTGGATCTGATATTTCCACAGGTATGCCCCTGGTGGTAGCTATATTGTGCAACATCGCACATGTGGCCACTATTCTACAGGTCGAGTCCGGGCTGCACTGTAGTGCCCCTCCACCTTTGTGAATGCACCGGAAGGGACTCTTCAGAAGGCCAAAGGTGCGCTCCACCACATTGCGGGTTGCCCTGTGTGCTAAATTGTATCTCCGCTCTGCTGATGTTGCAGGATTTAGATAGGGCGTCATCATGTAGGTGCACACTGCGTAGGCACTGTCTCCTGGAAGGAAACAGAGGGTATAATGAGTAGCCGAGCCATCTGACGTCACACTGCCATCAATGCACCAGTGTACAGAGGGAAAATACCTAGTAGATATCCTTCACCAAATTCCCCAGCTAGCAGTCTTGTGTGAATCCCTCTGTCGCAAAAGATGTACGAATCATGTGTGCTCCCTGGGTACCTGGCCACAAGATCAGTTATGTATATTCATTGAATGTTGGTATTTACGGTTGCGGTACACATACTCTGTGGCCGATGGTGGACAGATTGCAACATGTGTCCCATCTATGGCATTTAGGACGTGGGGGAACTGTGTTATCTGGTAGAAATATATTTGTGTCTGCTGTATTTCCTGTGGTGTGTGGGGGAATTTGATGTACTGATGTAACCTACTCAGCATGGCGTTTAGAAATGCATTGAAAAATCTAGAGAGGGCACTCTGTGATACTCCTCCAGCTGCTGCTATGACCCCTTCATAGCTCCCTGAGGCAAGTAGGTGCAAGGAGCATAATACCTGCACATGGGTGGGTATGCTATTAGTCCTATGTGTTGTGCGCTGCAGTGTGGGTTGTAGCTCAGCTATCAGGTCAAGTATCATGGCTGAGGTCAACCTATACTTCTCATATATTTCCTCCTCAGTCTGGTCAAACAGGGTAATGCGCATTCTGAAAATGCGCTCCTGTCTCCTCCTCCCTCTCCTCAAACCTGCCAAAATCCTCATTCTCCTCGCCATGAAGTAGAGTGCAGCCATTGTGGAAAAGAGTCTGAGGCATTCTGGGCCTCTTTATATAGGTTGCACATGGTTACCACCTGGTTTCACTCCGTGGTAATTTGCATGTGCAAAAGGCCATTCTACGAAAATTCGCAATTTGCGAATTTTTGATGCATCGAATTGTGACATGGTTTTGCGTGTCGCATTTTGCGTCTCGCAATTTCCGATGTGAAATAGCGAATCTGTATTTGCGAAATGCTAATAGCAATTTGGTATTTCATGTCGCAAATTGCGAGACGCAAAATGCGAGACGCAAAACCATGTTGCTTCGCTAAAAATCGCAAATTTTGCGATTCCTTGGTTTTGGCCTGCAAATGCCTTTCATGAATCGCAGACCACGTTTTTGCATTCGCAAACGGTCAAAATCTGCGATTCGCACCGTTTGCAAATGCAAAATAGTTTGATACATCTGGTCCCTTATTCTTCAATCTACAATTGAATATTTCCATTGTGCCAGAAAGCTCCGGGTGATAAGCATAGTGAAAGTATTGTTTGATTCCTAAAGCCTTTAATAGGTTGAGGATCACAGCTGATAGAAAGTGAGTGCCCTTGGCACTCCCTAGCTGCAGAAGGATCCAGAATCTAGCAGTGTAATCCTTTAGAAGTTTGCTAGCCAAAGCGGTGGTGTCAGTTCAGGTACTTCAACCCATTCAGAGAACATTCGCCATAAATGTAGAAGATAAACATAAGCACAATATCTTATCATTTATATGAAATTGACTTAAAATTTGGCAAAAAGCTTTAAGAAGATGGACGGACAGTGGGGGACCGTTTAAACATTCTTCCAAGTGTTGTAGGATTAGCAAATCGCACAAGAATGAATAGCAACACTTTTGCGTCATGGAGAAGGAAGGGAGAATCAGTGACTATCTGTGTCACATTATCATACAGTCTCTGCTTATAAAGTCGGACAGGAGTTGGAAGTTGCACTTTAGGGCAAGAATTCTCCCTTGCTTGTCCCTACCACTCCATCTGAGTCCATGTTATAGTCTTGTTTTAACCACATACTCTTTTCTACATGAGAGACAAATTCTTGAAATTCAGCAAGGTCTTTCAAAGAGGGCATGAGGGGCTCAGTAACTTGAGATACATATGAAATGCCTTTAGATTTGGTGTTTTCTCAAAACATTGTTATCATGCACGGATTGATGAGCAGCCTATTTAACAACAGCAATTTTAGAAGGCAAATGAAGAGAACCAAGTGAATCTTTTACATGAGATCAATTTTTAATAGGGTCTCTAGAGATAGTGAGGAATCTTCATTGCATTTAAAGGAGCTCAAAATCTTGAGCCACTGAAAGCATACATTGAATCAGTGAAGATAGTTTTTCCAATAGTTAGTATTCATGTGTGTGTAAGAGCAATCAGGTTGGATACTAGTGCAGAGTGAGCACATGGTAGACAACAGCTTTCAATAGCATCATATAGAGAACATATGGCATAGCCAGCAACCAAAGTACCGCTATCATTTCTGAGGAATGGATTGTCAACGTAATGTAGAAGAGAACATTTTGGCAAAGATGCATCAGTGAGACCGATACAATATTTGATTAGATTAGATTAGATTAGATTAGATCATATTTCATGTGGATAAAATCATGAGGTCCTCCATTAAGAGGAGTAGGTAAAAGAGAAATGGGGTTCAGAAGATGACAGCAAGATAATGTATTATGCAATGCAGTAATACTATTTGGTATTTCGAATATATTGACATGGAAAGGTATCATGGAATTGAAATCAATGTCAATTGCACTACAGCTTGAGGTACAGTACTACTGACCTCAAACTTTAAAAAATATTCTCAGAAGCCTACGCTGCACAGCCAGCCATAGCAATTGCAACCAGTCAAGAAGGTATGCCAGCGGCGACAGCATCAAGAGAATAAGAGTAATATGCACTTGCTTTCTTTTTTATCACTATGATCCTGTGCCAGAACACCTAAAGTGAAACCCTACTTCTCCTGACAATATATTATCAAAGGTTTGGAGAATCTGCAAAATCTAAAGATGGTTGCAGAAGCAGGGCTTGTTTCAGACACACAAATGCTTGATCTGCCTCAGTAAAACAAGACAAAGCTCAAGGGATTTCCTTTCGCACAAAATCTTGTGATAGTTTGACAATGTTAGCATAACCTGCAACCCACTGTCAGCAATAACTGTAACCCCCGAAGAGTGTGGACCTGGGAGACAGTAATTGATCTGGGTAGCTTATAAATTGCTTCAATTCAGTCTGTAGATACTCCCCCACTGAGATGTGGTAACCTAAATAATGAACACAAGGTAAAAAGACACTTTCTGGCCCTTTGTAGCTAGTTCAGTGAATATATATGTTGGAGTGTGACATTTAAATTTTATTAACATGAAAAGCTTGTAATATATTCTGTAATGATGCTGCATAGAAATGTGTTAATGTAGAAAATAATGGACGCGTTTGAAATGTTCCCACGGGGAGTGGCCACCAAATGTATACGAAGACTAATGAGACTAATTAATGATGAATTAATAATGTACTAATGTATGGTTTTGTATTAGCGTATCTTAACTAGAGGCATGTATTAGGGTTTGTCAACTTAACCCCTTCGCTGCCAGGCCTTTCCCCCCTCCTGTGCCAGGCCTTTTTTTGCCTATTTGGAATAGTTCTCGCTTAGGCCCTCATAACTTTTTGTCCACATAAGCTACCCACGCCAAATTTGCGTCCTTTTTTACCAACATCCTAGGGATTCTAGAGGTACCCAGACTTTGTGGGTTCCCCTGAAGGAAGCCAAGTAATTAGCCAAAATACAGTGAAACTTTTGTTTAAAAACAAATGGATATAAAGGGCTGCAAAAGAAGGCTTGTGGTTTTTTCCCTGAAAATGGCATCAACAAAGGGTTGGTGGTGCTAAAAGCACCAGCTTCCCAGCTTTCAGGAACAGGCAGACTTGAATCAGAAAACCAAATTTTTCAACACAATTTTGGCATTTTACTGGGACATAACCCATTTTTAAGATTGTTTGTGCTTTCAGCCTCCTTCCAGTCAGTGACAGAAATGGGCGTGAAACCAATGCTGGATCCCAGAAACCTAAACATTTCTGAAAAGTAGACAAAATTCTGAATTCAGAAATGGGTAATTTGTGTAGATCCTACAAGGGTTTCCTGCAGAAAATAACAACTGAAATAAAAAAATATTGAAATTGAGGTAAAAAAACAGCCATTTTTCTCTACATTTTACTCTGTAACTTTTTCATGCAATGTCAGATTTTTTAAAGCAGTATACTGTTACGTCCGCTGGACTCTTCTGGTTGCTGGGATATATAGGGCTTGTAGGTTCATCAAGAACCCTAGGTACCCAGAGCCAATAAATTAGCTGCACCTTGCAGTGTGTTTTCATTTTATACCGGGTATACAGCAATTCATTTACTGAAATATAAAGAGTCAAAAATAGGTATCAAGAAAACCTTTGTATTTCCAAAATGGGCACAAGATAAGGTGTTGAGGAGCAGTGGTTATTTGCACATCTCTGTATTCTGGGGTGCCCATACTAGCATGTGAATTACATGGCATTTCTCAAATAGATGTCTTTTTTACACACTGTCTTATATTTGGAAGGAAAAAATGTAGAGAAAGACAAGGGGCAATAACATTAGTTTTGCTATTGTATGTTCCCTCAAATCTCCCGATAAAAATGGTACCTCACTTGTGTGGGTAGGCCTAGTGCCCGCGACAGGAAATGCCCCAAAACACAATGTGGACACATCACATTTTTCCACAGAAAACAGAGGTGTTTTTTGCAAAGTGCCTACCTGTGGATTTTGGCCTCTAGCTCAGATGGCACCTAGGGAAACCTACCAAAACTGTGCATTTTGAAAACTAGAGACCTAGGGGAATCCATGACGGGTGGCTTTTGGGGCTCTCACCAGGTTCTGTTACCCAGAATCCTTTCCAAACCTCAAAATTTGGCTAAAAAACACTTTTTCCTCAAATTTCGGTGACAGAGAGTTCTGGAATCTGAGAGGAGCCACGAATTTCCTTCCACTGAGCGTTCCCCCAAGTCTCCCGATAAAAATGGTACCTCACTTGTGTGGGTAGGCAGAGTGCCTGCGACAGGAAATGCTCCAAAACACAACGTGGACACATCACATTTTTCTAAAGAAAACAGAGGTGTTTTTTGCAAAGTGCCTAGCTGTACATTTTGGCCTCCAGCTCAGCCGGCACCTAGGGAAACCTACCAAACCTGCCCATTTTTTAAAACTAGACACCTAGGGGAATCCAAGATAGGGTAACTTGTGGGGCCAACACCCAGTGTTCCCCCAAGTCTTCCGATAAAACGGTACCACACTTGTGTGGGTAGGCCCAGTGCCAGCGAAAGTAAATGCCCCAAAACACTATCTGGACACATCAAAATGATCAAATACAAAACTACCTGTTTTTGCAGGGGAGGCACCTGCGTTTTTGGTCCTGGGCTCAGCAGCCATACAGGGAAAGCTACCAAACCCAGACATGTCTGAAAACTACACATCCGAGGGAGTCCAGGGAGGTGTGACTTGCGTGTATACCCCAGTGTTTTCTTACCCAGAATCCTCAGCAAACCTCAAATTTAGCTAAAAAATCATATTTTTCCCATATTTCTGTGTGGGATCACCGTACCAGGACAAATTTTCTACCATCCAACGTTCCCCTCAGTCTCCCGGTAAAAATTATACCTCACTTGTGTAGGTGGGCCAAGTGCCTGTGACAGAGAAGAGCCAAAAACATGTCAAAATTGAGAGGAAACCAAAGCGGGTCCAAAAGGGCAGTTTGTAAAAAAACATTTTTAGGCTTGGGGGAAGATTAGCCTAATAGAAATAGGCCGATCTGCCCCCAAGGGGGGCAGAAACAGCCTAGAATTAATTTTGCCCCGAGGGGAGCGACCCTTGCCTAAGGGGTCGCTCCCCACATATAACAAAAAACAAACAAACAAAAAAAATACCTGGTATCTAGGGGGTTTCTGCCCCCCCCCCCCTGGGGGCAGAAACAGCAGTAAAATGTTTTGCCCCCCTGGGGAGTGGCCCTTGCCCAAGGGGCTGCTCCCCTTATGTGTACATAAAAATTAAAAAAAACCCTGGTGTCTAGTGGTTTCGGCCCCCTTGGGGGCAGATTGGCCTAATAAAAATAGGCCGATCTGCCCCCAAGGGGGGCAGAAATGGCCTAGAAAAATGTTTGCCCCCAGGGGAGCGACCCTTGCCTAAGGGGTCGCTCCCCACAAATAAAAAACACCAAAAACAAAAAAAAAATCCCTGGTGTCTAAGGGGGTTTCTGCCCCCCCCGGGGGCAGATCGGCCTGATTGAATTAGGCCGATCTGCCCCCAGGAGGGCCAGAAACAGCAAAAAAACAAATTGCCCCCCTGGAGAGCGGCCCTTGCCCAAGGGGCCACTCTCCTTATCAAGTAAATAAAAAATTCCCTGGTATCTAGTGGCATTTCTGCTGCCCGAACGCGAGAAATGCTCAGAGAAGCCTGAAAGGAGAGGAAAGGACTTTACTCTCCTTTCAGGCTTCTCTGCCCCCTCCACGTGATCGGAGGAGAAATGCAAAGCATTTCTCCTCCAATCGGGCGCTGGAAGCTGAGCTTCCAGCGCCAGAGGGAAGGCCTCTGATGAGGTCAGCGCGTGAAAGCGCGCTGATGTCATCAGACGCCACGGATGGGTCACAGGGGGCGGGGGTGGAAGGGGAAGCGATCCCCTTTCCATCCCTGTCCAGGAGGGGTGTGCCTGGCCATCGGGGAGCGCTAGCGCTCCCCCGGGGGTCCATAGCAGGACGAGGTGGTCTCATCCAAGGCACACAAGGGGTTAAATTACTAGGCCTTAGTTAGCGAGTGTCTGGGCCTAGCTGCCTGGTCTCATATTAAACTGTGTTTTCTAACGTGCAATGAGCTGCTTTTCCGAAGGACACAAAGCTGTACTTTTCCAGGAGCTAGAGATATGTGTGTAGCCGTAGAAAATTCTTTCGCATGGGACCCGACTTGCTCAAGGAGACATTCTTGCCGAATGCAACAGTGTCATTCATAACAGGTACAAGGTTGTCTAGACTAGGGGAAGACAATGGGACTACTGACTGGAGCGTAAAGTGTAACTTTTCTTACCTGACATTCCTGCTGATGAGGAAGTCAACAACATGGGCCAATCAGTTGCATGAGAACTGTGTTCTGTGGAAAATTCTAGTGAAATGTGTGGAGAATTATTGGACAGAAATAATGATGCACCAAAATTGATCCAATGAGAAACTAAGGACTAGTTTGACAGTTTTGATATAACCGCCTGACCCGAGGGGAAATCGGACATTCTTAGCCATTCTTCACTGCCCCTTGCCACTCTACCGAGAAATTATTATACTTTGAGACTTTACTGATCTGATATCTTAATCATTCTCCATTGAATCTTTACCTGATACTTACTTCTCCTTCTTATGAGTGAAGTGCCTTATTCTTAGCTATGCCATACTGAGACTTTGCCCTGTCCTATCTTTGCCGATGCTGAATCGACTGACGTCCTGAGGACGAAGGTTGACGCTGATTGCTGAATCGTTGGAGGGGTAACTATCTGACGATAATTGTAATTGTCTGTCTGCCTTTTCTTTCTATGTACCAACTGCTCTTTTGATAGAGGCCACAGTTAGATATTTTCCAAATTTGTGTTTGTTAAATTGTTTTGCATGAAGCCCAACATGCTGATGCTAATTCGAGTTTAGCTAGGGTGTTACCAAAATCTGACGCAAATAGACAACTGACAAGATTCTTGCTTTGTTGAATAATGTACTAATGATACTCTGTTAAAGTTGATTCATATTAACACCATGCTTCATTTTGAATGATCATGATCTATGCTTTGATAAAGTTTTGCTCTGATTGCCAAGTTATAGTGGTTTTGATGTGCTTGTTATTGTTGAAACTAATAAATATGATATTAGATTGTAACTAATAGGGAATAAAAATCCTAACACTTACTAGATTTGTGTGGTTATTTATGGCTGAAAGGTCATGGTGCATTTGTTGTATTGATCTATATTAAATGTTTTTGAATAGCTTGATTCATTAGTTATTGTGCATATCGATGGGGTTATTGACCTATTGATTTGTGATGCCAAAAAGATATCTCGTTCTGGGAAGTCTCCAAACGTGGTCAAAATGTTCATCGGCCTGGGCGTGTCTCCTTGTAAGTTTACTTATCAAGGTTCTGGTACGCTATCAGATATAAGGAGGCAACCTTGCATTGGTCTAATAAGCTTGAATCAACCAAAACAGCATTAACATATTGAATCAGTTTAGATCCTTTTATGCTATGCTATGATTTCAGATGGTATTAGTGATGTAATATGAAAGGATATAGCCTGTCTATGGCAGAGTGTCAAGCTTTAGTTATAGTTGTGTGTCTAGTGAGCTGAAAACAATGTGTTTGGAAGAGTGCTAGTTATAATAATGTGAAGGTGCTGCATACATTATGATTTTAAAGTATAACTGTAACTTTTACACTTGTAATTTTTGTGTACTTTAAGTTTGGTTTATATAGAAAAAAGAAATAAAGTTATAATAATTTAAATGTGGTGTGTACATTAGAAATTTAAGGTATAACTATAACCTTAGAATTTCTAATGTTTGTGTTGTTTAAGTTTGGCTTGTATAGAAAGATTAACTAAAGTTTTCCTAACTCTAACAAAGTTTTAACCTTTGATTTCACTCTTTCATAAATTATGCAATACAAAACAGAGAACGCTAGGTAGTTCCCAAATTTAGGTGGAGAGCAGCCCCAGTAAAGAACACCCTGCAACACCAGTGATACTCTGGATTTGCTCAGCTCAAATGTCTGTTTTTCTAGCAATGTGTTTAAGCATAGGATTGGCACAGTGCCATCCACACTGAGCTAGAAAATGAAAACATATTTTGCCATTTGTACAGCAAAATCTTTAAGCATAGGATTGGCTCAGTGCCATCCTTGCTGAGCTGTAAAATGACAAAAGCCTTTCACCACTCCAGGCACTGTATTACAGCGTTGGATTGATAAAATACCATCCGAGCCAACCTGGAAAAAATAAAAGCAACTCCTGACACGTGTTTCAATGTCATTACATCTCTTCAGAGAAGTTTAACTTTGTCCAGACACAAGGGAGCAACCAGTATAAGTCAAAACAAAACCCTTTCAGGGTTAGAGTGATGCATAAATTATGGAAAACAAAACAGAGATCTCTGGGGTAGTTCCCATGTTTAGATGGAGAGCAGCTCCAGTAAAGAACACCTTGCAACACCAGCGATACTCTGGATTTGCTCACTTCAAATGTCTGTTTTTGTAGCAAAGTTTTTAAGCATAGGATTGGCACTGTGCCATCCATGCCGAGTTAGAAAATGACAAAGTCTTTTGCCATTTGTACAGCAATATCTTTAAGCATAGGATTAGATTAGTGCCATCCTTGCCGAGTGGTAAAATGACAAAAGCCTTTCACCACTCCAGGCACTGTATTACAGCTTTGGATTGATAAAATACCATCCAAGTCAACATGGAATAAGCAAATCAACCCCTGATATATGTTTCAATGTCATTACATCTCTTCAGAGTGGTTTAGCTTTGTCCAGACACAAGGGGGCCACCAGTATAAGTTAAAACAAAACACTTTCAGGGTTAGAGTGATGCATAAATTATGGAAAACAAAACAGAGAACTCTGGGTAGTTCCCAAGTTTAGGTGGAGAGCAGCTCCAGTAAAGAGCACCCTGCAACACCAGCAACACTCTGGATTTGCTCACCTCAAATGTCTGTTTTACTAGCAAAGTTTTTAAGCATAGGATTGGCACAGTGCCATCCACGCCAAGCTAGAAAATGGCAAAGTCTTTTGCTATATGTACAGCAAAATCTTTAAGCATAGGATTGGCTCTGTTTTGTTTTGCATAATTTATGTGTCACTCTGGCCCTGACATGACACTGAGCCAATCCTATGCTTAAAGATTTTGCTGTACAAATGGCAAAAGATGCCAGCAGTGGTAGTCGGGTAGGGGGCGTTTGCCGGTAAGGTGATGTAGGGGAAGTGTAGCTAGTGGTTGAATTGCGCAATGAGGAACCAGAAAATCTGGGATTAATCCCAGCTTCCTCACTGTACCAAATTGTTTGACCCTAGGCAATTGTTTTATTTTACTTTCCCTCATTTGTCTTCATTATCATATATGAGAAAATCTCAAAATACATGATTGCAGGATGGGTGCTGTACAAAACCTTTTCCTGTGTTTGAGTATATAGTGTTGTTCCTGTATAGGAAGTACGCAGGTTACCCAAAGAATGCACATAACAACTGGCTTGCCACTTATTTCACTACTGCCATTGTTGTCAGGATGGGGGGGAATGAATGTTTCTATATTCATGTTTGAAAACCATCACTTCTGTGCTGAAATTATCTAGTGTACTAAGGTTTAACGGTTCTGCATATTAATGAAATACACTTTTTGAATTCTGAAGAAACCATATTTTTACACTTTTGCTGCAAGATGTCTTGAAAAATTAAGGCATTTCTAAAGGTAATCAGTGCAGGACTCCCTAGTTAATTACCTTTTTTAAACATCCATTAGCCAGTTTATTTATAATCTTTTTAATTTTTAGTGCTGAGTCACGTAAATAGCAATCTAGTGCGGCTGTTGACCTGGGGGGCACATGCAAAGGGCAAAAGGACCACATGAGGCTCCCCAGGCCATCCTTTGAATAATAATGGTATAGAATATGCTACAGATTCACAATTTGCATAGGGAGTAAAAATCTAAAAACATTAGCCTACTTCCCTGTCACAGAAGTAACCATAAACTTTGACTTGTCACTGGAATACCCATACTGCAGAAGAAGAAAGAAAACTAGCTCTCACTACTAATGGACTATTTTAAATACACTTGGGTTGGTTGCCTGTACTGATAGGGACGCAGAAACCAACCCAAATTTTATATTCCATGGCAGAATTCCTATGATAGTGCCATCTTGAAGAAGCCAAAATTAATCATGCAGTGGAAGAGTTGCACAATTCCTTCCAAGCAACACTTGGAAGAAGCCAATCCAAACTCTACCAATTTATAGAAATACTCCAAAAAAGAACAAGGCTACCAAGAACTAAGACTACAACAATCCCTAACATAACTGATTAGGATGGACTAGAAAGGAAGAAGAAGAAAAGCATTAAGAGTCCAGCCTAAAGTATAAGACATAGCATAACTGAAATGCTGAGAAAGCCAAACCTTTTCTTTCTGTACTGATTGTTAATCTTTTCTTTCAAATATGTTGCCTTACCTACCATAAAAATATTTGACTTGCGGAAGAAAGAAACACTCAAGTACTCGGAAGAGAATTAAGAGGAAGGAACTCATTTGGTTTACACTTTAGATGTGAAAAAACATTATTAGAGGTCATGCAAGGAAAAGAGATCCTCAAAGTAAGCCTATACTTGCTTCCAACATTGATGGACTTCCCTAGCATACAGCAGACAAGAAGGGACATCTACATACATCATAAAAATATAGATGGATACATGGATGCCAATTCACCAAAATGATAGCAGTAGCAGTAGCAGAAGTGACATTGCATACACTTTGACCTTAATGGCATCACAGGAAGTGACATCTTATGACCCCAACCCTGAATTATTTACAGGAAGGCATGTCACATTGCCCTAACATCAGAACAATTGAGGATTTGCATTAGATAGTACCCCAAAGTAATTCAAAATTGCACAATGCGCTGCTCTGCATTATTCTATGGGACATTCTATGGGTGGTGCATAGGCATCCCCAGGCAACCACTTATGGGTTTGATACAAATCCCTATCTACAAAAATTAGTAGACAGGCATAATGAGAAGAAATTTGTTAATTTCTCCACTTTTTTCCAACTTTTCGTGTATGCTGCATTCTACAACACATATGCAAAGTGGGAAAATCTTTATAAAGCATAGGTTTTGAACTGGAAGGAACCACTCCCATTACAAAACATATGTTTCAGAAGGCGCATACCATTGCTGTTAGAAATGGTGTTTCTGGTTGGCTAGCGTATGCACCTCAGCCGGGCAGAACCCACCACTCTAGTCAGGGCAAGTCAGTTACACACCAAAGGTAACCTGTGCTCACCCCCTGGTAGCTTGGCACACAGCAGGCAGACTTATCCTCAAAGGTCAGGTGTAAAACGTTTGCGCAACACACTTACACCAGTGACACATTAAATACACCACAAAAGAGGGTTTTAATAAAAAAATGAGTATATTTTATGTAACATAGACCAAAACCTCATAGATCATAAGTATTGTGCACATTGTGCCATTACAGTAATAAGACTCAGTATTCTCATAGTGTAAAGCAACACAGCATCATGTGATCAGTAAGTATCCTAGTCATAGAAGGCATTAAGTTATAGAAATTAAATACATGCATCACCACAATGCAACATAGTTAGGGAAAACACCTGACTGACACTCTATCACCACCCCCCCCCCTTAATACCTTGCAAGTAGGACCCACTGGTTTGGCGAAAACACACGCATCACCCGTAAACATAGGCCCCAGTGCATCTTGTGCTTGTAGTAGTGGGGTTACGGTAAACTTGGGTGGGTCCTACTGAGCCAAGTGCATTCAGAAGCAAGGAATAGGCTGTAGGAGCACCTGTGCGCCTACTCGTCGGAATACAGTAATGTGTGTTCTATGCCTGTCAGGAGAGTCACAGCACACAGCTCATGGACTGTACGGTTGCCCTAGGACTACAGTAAAAGGCTCCTTTAGCCCAGGATGGACAACCAGCTACCTGGTCCTTGAGTCCTCCAATGAGAGTATATGCAGCCACATGGCATTTTTTCCTCATCCCTGCGGGAGACCTCACTGGGCCTTCCAATGTCAGGAGAAATGCTGAGATGCAACCCCCTGCGAACGCGTGGCATGGCTGTTCTCTCTCCTCCTCCCCACTCAGCCATACTACCCCAGACAGTGTGGGAAATCAAAGTTAGATGGTGCGGCAGTGTTGGCAGTCAGGATGCGGCTCATCGCACACAGTGCCACTCGCGAGGGACAGAAACCAATTCACAAGCCCTCTCCACGCTGTGGGGCAGTATTTTTCCTCTGATTGTCACTCACACTGCAGAATAGTTCCAAAACGGTACTCCACCCGCGCTGAGAGGACAGAGTGCTCACTATGCACTACACGTCCATGACACGCTCACCATGTGCAGGCCTCTTGAGAGTGAAAAAATGAAGTGTTCACCATGCTCTTATTTTTCCAGGGGACATGGGCAACACTCAGCCCTCATCCTGCGCTGGTCCAGGAGGCACACCTTAGTTTCCAGTCAAAAGCTGAGGCACACGCTGCTAACTTCAATCTGGGAAGCAGCATAGCAGCGCCTACCACATTCTGGGGAAATAAAGCTCTGTACTTAAAGAAATAAGATCCTTCAGCCTCAGAGCCCCACTGGCATGGGGTCTCTGAGGGAGCAGCGGTTCTATGCCCCTGTGGAACACTCACAGTTGGGGGCAAAGCAGGCAGGCCAGCACATCAGGGCATTAATTGGGGTTCTTCTTGACAATCCCACAGGGTCTGGTGACCCACAGTCAAGGAGCAACTGGCAGCAGGGCAACAAGCAGAAAAGCAATTCAGATGAGTCCTTTGTGGCACCCAGCAGCAGCACAGGTGGTAGGCCAACAAAAGAAGAGCAGTCCAGATGAGTCCTTTGTATGCTTCAGCAGTCCTTCTGACAGAGGTTCAGACTCAGTTCCAAAAGTGCTCTGAAATCATGGGGAAAGAGCCCTTGTACTTATGCTCCAGGTGCGAAGCTTCTAGAAAGCGGGAGAAAGTTCAAGCCACATCTGACTGGTTCCATGAATTTCCCTACTCTGGGTCCAGACATCAGTAGGGGGTAAACAATCCCTTTGTGTGAGGGCAGGAAATAGCCTGTTTAAGTGTAAAGTGTGAATGACCCTCCCTCTCTCCCAGCCCTGGAAGATCATAAGTACGTAGGTGAATGCAGATGTAACCCTGTCACACCTAACCCTCCTTGATGGATAGCTGTCTGGAGAGGATGCCCGAAGTGGAGCTGTCACTCTGCCCCAGACATGGATTGGAGTCAGGCTGCAAAGCACTTGAGTTATAAGCAGAGAGAAATGCCCACTTGCTAAGAGTGGCATTTCTAAAATAGTAATGTAAAATCCCACACCAGTAAGCAGGATTTCTCACTACCATTCCAAACATGCCAAACATGCCCATGCTACTCCTCACAGATCAGAATTTACCACTTAGATATTTATAAGTGAATTCCCAATGCAAACCTATGAGATTGCTAACAGTAGTGAAAACAAAAAAGGCTGTGTGTCACTACTAGGACATGTAACACATAAAAATATATGTCCTACCTTTTACATTCATGGCGCCCTGCCCATAGGGCTATTTAGGAAGTTTATACCTTGGCAAGTAGCTTGCCTTGCTAAGTCAATTTGGCTGTAAACTGTGCATGCAGGCAAGGCAGTGGCAGGCCTGAGATAATTTTGAAAGGCTACTTCTGTGTGTGGTGCAATCAGTGCTGCAGGTCCACTTGTAGCATTTTATTTACAGGCCCTAGGAATATGGTATACCCCTTATCAAGGGACTTTTAGGTAAATGAAATAAGCCAAGTAGGTGTAATCCAATTATATCAAGTTTTAGTGGAGAGAGCACGAGCACTTTGGCACTGATTAACAGTGGTAAGGTGCCCACAGTCATAAAGCAAACAAAAAGAGGGTCAGAAAAAATAGGAGGAGAAGACAAAAAGTTTGGGGATAACCCTGCAGAAAGGACCATTTCCAACAATTGCACTATGGCGCAAAAGTATGTACATTGGCGATGGAACAGGAGAGAAAAAATGCACTATATCTAAAAAGATATAGTGCATTTATCCTCTGCACCATGCACCATATCTTATTAGAAATGGTGTATTGTTTCTCTCTGCTTCTGATGCAGGGCAGCGAAGCAACTTTGGTGCAGCATTGTGTTGCATCACATAATAGTAAATCTGGGCCACAACTCTCACACACACACCTATGCTTACACATGCAGACACACTTGCTCCACCCTGGTGTACTTGGCACTGATTTTGACACCTGCCACACTCTGAGGGCAGGGCTCGCCAAGGCAGTGCCAGGGATTGCAAGGTGTAAGCCAAGGTTTGCAGGTGCGACCCCTGAATTACGTAATTGGATGGATAAATGTGAATAAAGGGGATATTTTTTCACCTTGCGGTTCTGAGTGACACTCGATATTGCGTCCTTGTCTGTTTCATGTCACTGGGAATTCCTCACTGAAACAAATATCGTTATTCATAGAGACACAATAATAATCCAATGTATTTTTTCCCTGAAGTGTACGGGACAACAGGCTTTTACTCTTAAATGGTACAAATATTCAAAGGAGTGGGGATTGAAGCACAAGAGCAGTGACTTCAAGGAAAACAAGCCTACACTCCCCAGCTTTCCTGCCAAGTTACTGCCTGGATGTCTGGAACCTGTCACTCGTTAGGCTCAAGTCTTATTTATGTGACTGGCGTGTTTCCAAGTACTGCCAAAGCGTTGTGCCTTAGATGTCTCAATCACATAGAAATTGTCTGTTTTCTGTCTGTGTTGAAAGTACGTTGTCTTCATGTGCGATTTGGCAAAACTGATAAAACATTTAAAAATTGTTGTGAATGTGTAGCAAGTACAGTTGTTGCACAGGTCAGTTTTTATACGTCCAAAGGCTCACATGTATTCTGCTAACTCCTCTGCCAGCCCTGGATTTTCTTCCTGCACGTTATTTATCCTCTCAAGGTCGAGGCTGGAGGAAGCAGGGAGTACCAAAGGGGGCTAGCGGGTATTATTCTGCTTCAGTATTTGAAAAAAAGCTTCAGCAAGCGTTGTGTACAAGAAAATGACAAAAACAACTTAAAGAGGCTTCGAGTCTTCAGCGAGACGCCACACCCCTCTTGAGCGTTACTTTGTTTCCCCCATTTCTGTCGGCTGTGGTGTGGTCGGTCAAAGCTCTCATGAAAACGAGTTAATGTGGCAGTCCATCCTGTTCTGGTGGGAGTGTCCAAAAATTGGTTCGTAGGGGAGACCATGCACGACGATTGACTCCGTTTACTTACCAAATACTCTGCAGCTGGAAAGATGAGTGTCTCAAGCTGCCCATCAAGTGTGCCCCGCCATGGTATTATGGTACGCAGCACTTTGATGCTGCTGAGCAGGAGACGTATTAGCTACAACATCTGCTTCACCACTGCATGAATGAAGCAGATGGGGCAGCACTCAGCTAACTTATGGTGTCTGAACCTGAGGAGGCATCAGAGGAGGTTTCTTTGATCCTTCTTTGGGAATTTCCAGATCTCGAGTTAGTTAAAGGGAGAAAATGGTATCTGGGGCCATCATGTTATTTTTCCTATCTGTTAACAACTTTATTTTTATATTTTTGAGTGGTACAGAGATGTTGCTTGCAAAGGTATAGTAAACGTCCTTTTATTGGGCAGACAGAGTAAACAGAATAGCCAACGACGAAGAAAGCATCATACAAATTAGAGAATGACTGCACGATTTTTCAAGATAATAGTAATTACGTGGTGCCGATCTATGACCCATCAGAGGACTAACCATCAAAATACACAAACGATTAGCCCTCTAAAATACTGCATAGCACATTTTCCTAACACAAATACTTAAACAGAATTACAAATCTATTCTAAGTAAAGGTCTACATGTATGCAAGTTTATTGTGATTCCAGTCAGTGCAGCTGGGAGTAATTACTCCTGGGTTTTTAAAATCGGGACTAATGCATTCAAACTATCCCATATAAGATTGACATCTGTTTGACCGATCTGCACTAAATTAAGAATACACTTCATACAGGTGATAGCATTGCAAGATCGTAGTTGGAATTATTGGACCTTATTTTGAGGTCTTCAACATTTTACATTTATGGCAAAATAAGCTTGTGCCAAAATTGGCACTGAGAAGAGGACTGCTGGAGGCAGGGTGTGACAAATATTTTAACTTGTGCCAATGGCCTTCTGCACATGGCTGAATGTCATGTTGGGTGAGTTCGGGGATTGGGGACAGGACAAGGGCAATGGGAAATCCTCTCCACCAAAGTCTTTGGGACTGGTTAATGGGATCAGTGGTTATGCTCAAAGATCACTGTGCATGGCAGAAAGTGGTGCAAAGTGGGCCCATTGGGCATGGGAACTGTGTGAAATGTAGAAAACCCTAATGCTAGGCTCCCACTACACACAGCCGAAGAACAGGCACAGTGGGTAATATATTGGCCAAAGTCTCATATCTTTCAACATAAAAAAAGCACTAACAGGCTTTCTTTTAGAAAGATGTTAAACAAAACCTTAAAACCATTGAAATTGGTCTATGATGGTGAGTTGTGCAACTATAAAGCATCCTTATCTATTGCTCATGATCTCACACATGATTTCTCAGGTGCCAACACAAACTGAATAATCTATTACAGGGATGGTGTCGTTTACAGAAATTCTAGCTTTTCTCTACAGCCCAAACTACGAGACATATTTACACATAATTTAATATGAAGAAAGATTCCCAGAACTGGTCATTTTTGTTTTGTTGTTAATCTGTAAAGTATTGTTGAAGGTGCTAATAATTTAAAAATCTTTAATTCACTTTGAAAGTGTCAATTTTAAGTATCACTTTCCCATTAAAACATCAAATCATCTCATTGACCAATATTTCAAACTTTCATCAAACCTAATTAGTTAGCACAATTTCTAGTCTGTTAACCCACTCTCTAAACCCTTAGGTCTATGGAGCCACATGAGTGTGATTGGCCAAGTGCATTTGAAAGCTTTCTTTCCAGGAGCCATGTTGGTTCACAAGTGGACCACAGCACATTTTATGTAATGCTTTTTAACTCTTATGTGATAAGGGTACTTGCCTCGGGGTTGGGGATCCCTTCCTTTCCTGAAACTATTGCACAATTCATTCATCTAGTACAAGTGTGGATTTTATTTTCTGTATCATTTGACATTCCAGATATCATCAGTGGACTGCGAGTGCAGGATGTGGATGGCTACTGAAAACTGTAGATGTTGTCATGGTTCATTTTGCCACCAGAGTGATCATTCCAGCTTCATAGATGTTTCCGGTGAACGGTGATGTAATGTATGACATAGATTATGAGCAGTGCACTTGGGCCCACGTACAACTGAGTAGCTCAGCGTAAGTGCACACTTCAGTGCCTTTTTTAAAATGTTTTATTACCCAAATATCTCTCCAAATGAAATATTTATTCAATAGTCTATATTTTTTGTTACAAATCTCAGAAGAGACCATAATTTCCGTTTGAAGAATATTTTCAATGCTTGTCTTTTTATGAATTGTCTTGCCCACAGCCAAACTAAAAACCCATTGTGCATGGCCTGGGGCTAGGTACAGTGAGTATGCCACTCCACTTTCAAGTCCCCAGATCCACAAACACCCACCGAGGACTTGAGCAGAAGGCCCTAGAAGCAGTTCCCAGGGAACATATCTTACTTTGTATGGCAGTCTCTTCTGTGGTCCTCTGGAAGAAGGGTGTGGCGATGGGCCACATCCTGCAGCCATTTCCCACTTTACGGAATCTGGTGTGCATATTGATAGGGTATGGACAACAGACAGTAGGAGCCAATTTTGTCACCAGCAAAATTCTTTTTTTTAAAGTCGTTGCTGTTCATTTAACTATAAAATTATATCAGCGAACAGGGACTACTATCTTGCATTAATCTTAATAACTCTTTCATGGTGCCGGAACGGCCTGTAAATACCTCCAGGAAGTTGCTCACTTCACAAAATTTTAGTTGTTTCTCAAATATGCGGTATAATTGAATTTAAATAAAATCCGAAATGGTGAATTATTAAATATCTTATGGCAGAGAGGATTATGGGTTGTGTATTTGACAATGATTTTGCTGCACCAGAGAAAGTTTTGGAACTTTCATCTCAAGCGACCTTTTGCTTGAGTCCTTTTTGTCTTTCTGAGGTGGCAAGTGTGTACGGCAGGGTGGAATCTTTAGGTATATGTCTTTATGTCTGAATTTATTTCGTGCTTTGGTATGTAATATGCTGGCTATGAAGTGGAGATTTTGTGCTGGCACAGAGGCCACCAGAGTGTTGGAGGCATCTCCAGGCCCTGTGTATATTCATACTTGCTCCAGTGAGTGTACGCTGTGCAGGCTGTGACGGCTGAGGATCACTGAGGCAAAGTCTGCATGTTCACAGTGTCTTTTCTCTCTC
Source organism: Pleurodeles waltl (assembly GCF_031143425.1). NCBI lineage: Eukaryota > Metazoa > Chordata > Amphibia > Caudata > Salamandridae > Pleurodeles > Pleurodeles waltl. The sequence goes on along the minus strand of NC_090444.1, from coordinate 1,293,275,036 downwards.
TCTCTTCAATTACGGTAGAGCCACAGTCTTGTAAGGTATATGTGTTTGGGGGAGGGTAAGTGTATAGTCTTTCCAAGATTGTGGAGATGATAATTATCCACCTTTCCTATTTACTTGAAGGGTGGGCTAAACAAGAAGGTAAATTATAATAAATCCCGGTTACTTTATTGAGTGAGAACTAAAAACCACCCACCTGTATTTCGTTGCATAGCGAGGGAGCAAATTTGCATTTGTGTGTGGGCATATAAATTTTACTTCTACATATTCATGTTCTGATCTTTACTCACAAATGGCAATCCCTGACACAGAGGGGGTTCTTTAGTCATACCACAAGCACATTAATTCAAACTATGTGCACAACACTACAGAAAATCTGGATAGAAGGGAAACACATCAGTAGAATAATCATCGGGTTAAACAAAGAGCACGCACACCTTCTTTTGTGACCTACCATCTCTCCTAGCCAATGAGTTAACTCATGTCTGATGTTCCTTTTCCCACTCACCTCCACAGCAGTGGATTGTGTTCCTACCTTTACAGGGTGTTGTGCACACCAATCACAGTTGGTAGTGAGGGCATGTGAGCTTATGTAAGGGTCTAACTCCTTTTGAATCCTCCTTGGGCCAATTGAGCAGTTGATTATTCCCAGGTTCAGGTGAGCCTGGGAGGGGTTGCTTCTTGAACAACAGTCCCTTTTTTGTCTTACCCACCAGTGTTTGCAGCCGTAACAGTGATTACCCATCCACTTACTGCCACTTAGATGTCAGTGGCTTTGTGCTTCCCTCCACGCTTGTTTGCCACATGTACCTCAGTGGCTCTTCAAGGCAGTGTGAGGACTAGGGTGGTCATAGGGAATCTTCCCAGCGACGCTGCTGACCTAGACCTGTGCTAGATTGTTCTCCGAGAATCCTGTGCCTCCTTCTGGATAGACCATTCGATGCTTAGACCCTCCTGGACGAGTGTTCTAGAACACACATGCTTCTCTCACAGTCACTCTCTTGCAGGCATTCATGCACCATGCCTGTTTTAGTTACTGGCACTCAATCAGAGTACGGCCAGTAATACCCTATCACCACATCCTTCCTGTGATACAAAATTACAATATTCTTGCATCCTTCCAGGTGGGTTCTGTCATAGTGGCTGCCCAGAAGCCCAATGAAACACTGCATGGCCCTACACTTTTTTCTCATACTGTAGAAAAGATGTCCCATTCAACAATATCACCTTATAGGATGCAAGCCGGTTCAGGTTAAAAAAGGATGAGATTATGCTATATAGTGTGCTGAACTATCAAAGGAAGGCATAGGTACAACACATTAAGTCATCAAATTCTAAATTATTAAATGTGATAATATCTTTCCTTAGGTGCCCAATTTTATTGATTTTTAAATTCTATATCTAACTTTATAACGGGGCTCTGTACCAATTTAATTTTTAAAAGTTGCATTGTGTATAAATATAAAATAGGCCTGGCTTAAACACCATTGCGAGCAGCCAAATACACGTCGCTGTAATGTGCAGGCTTCCTTGAGGAAGCAGAGTGACGCTTGAGTGCCAGCCAATGTTGCATCACAATGATACCTTATGCAAATGTAGTGCTGGTTCTCACTTGAGTACCAATGTACCCGTGGGAAAAAATATTTTCTTTGCATTTTGGCACCAGGCCAAAGATTTTCTGGACAAGGGGACCAAGTCCCCAAGTCTTCTACTGGACGCAGCAAAATGTTTCTCTGGGTTGTAGCCAGCCATTCAAATTGGTCTATACCACAAAACCAGTCTCGGGATTGTGGTATCGAAATGGCCAATGGGATAAAAAGCCCCCTCAGCCTTTCAGAGGACCCTTTAACTTTTTAACCCTTTAAGCCCACCTGAGCACCTCTATAAATAATTTTTTCTCATAACAGGGTGTTAGAAATGTGGTCCCTAGTTGGCAGAGGTATACACCCTTGTCCAAGTAGGGACCACAATCCTAGTCAGGGTAAGTTACACACAATCCAAATTATCCTGTGCCCACCCTCTGGTAGCTTGGCACAGAGCAGTCAAGCTTAACTTAGAAGGCAATGTGTGAAGTATTTGTGCAGTAAATCATACAGTATCACAGTGGAAACACCACAAAAATACACCACACAGGTTTAGAAAAATATATGATATTTATCTGATTAAAATAAGGTAAAAACCATAAAGATTCAATAAGCAAAAGTTGAAATATCACCTTTGCAAGCTTTAAAGGAATCTTAAATCTTGGAAATCAACAGTTGTCTCTTGATGACACATCAAAGTACCTGGAAAAATATGGTGTGCGTTGGATTTTCTGACGCCTCACAGACAATGTGTTGTGTGTTTCCATGCTGCAAGGGGCTTACAATGTTTTTCTGTGTGCAGTCTTGGTTCCTCACTGCGATGTGAGGATCTTTTTGACGCACCGGGACTATGCGGGGAAATCCTGGGCGCGCTGGAAGAAGTCATAGGAGTTGCATAAATCCGGTAGGGCAATGTGTCGAATTTACTGTTGCACGGCAGACGCTGCATCGATTTTCTACTCAGGGAATTGGCTGTGTTGTTCCGGTTCAGCTGTGCATCAATCTAGTAGGGCTGTTTGTTGAATCTTCTGTTGCAAGGCAGACGCTGCATCGAATCCTCACTCGGTAAGTCTGGCTGCGTCATTACTTTTTGGCTGTTTGGCGATTTCTCGGTTACAAGACGCCTGTGCATCGTTTCCGGCAGGCTGTGTGTCGATTTTCAGTGCACCAGGAGTTTCCTGAAGAGATGAAGTATTTTTGGCCCTGAGACTTCAGAAGACAGAAGGCAAGCTCAATGCAAACGCTTGGAGAGCACTTCTCAGCAAAGTCAGAAGGCAGCAGGGCAACAGGGCAACAGAAGGGCAGCATCCTTCTCAGCAAAGCAGTCAAGATGAGTCCTTTGGCCAGCCAGGCAGTTCCTCTTGACAGGTTGAAGGTTCAGGTCCTGAAGTGTCTGAGTTGGTGGGTTCAGGGACCCAGTTTATATACCCCAAAATGCCTTTGAAGTGGGGGAGACTTCAAAGAGTGGTTTTGAAGTGCATAAGTTCCCCTTTCAGTACAGGTCTGTCTGCCAGGGTCCCAGTAGGGGGTTTGGCAGTCTATTGTGTGAAGGCAGGCCACTAGCCTTTGAAATGTAAGTGTCAGGCCCTCCACCCTTCCAGCCCAGGAAAACCCATTCAGTATGCAGATGAATGCAGGTGTGACTGAGTGTCCTGTGTTTGTGGTTGTCTGGGTGAAATGCACAAGGAAGCTGTCAACCAGCCAAGCCCAGACTTTGATTGGAGACAGACTGAAAGGCACAGATGGATTTGAGTGCAGAGAAATGCTCCCTTTCTAAAAGTGGCATTTCTAAAATAGTAATATCAGATCCAACCTCTCCAATAAGCAAGATTTTTTATCACTGTTCTGGTCAGACTAAATATGACCTAGTTACCCCTTTCTGATCAGAATCTACCACTCAAACAGTATATGAGGGCAGTCCTAATACTAGCCTATGAAAGGGGCAGGCCTCACAGTAGTGGAAAAACACATTTAGGAGTTTTCCTCTACCAGGACATGTAAAGCACATAAGCACATGTCCTACCTTTTACCTATATAGACCCTGCCCTAGGGGTTACCTAGGGCCTACCTTAGAAGTGACATATATGTAGAAAAAGGGGAGTTTGAGGCTTGGCAAGTACTTTTAAATGCCAAGTCGAAGTGACAGTGAAACTGCACACACAGGTCTTTTAAAGGCAAGCCTGAGTCATGGTTAAGGGGCTACTTATGTGGGTGGCATAATCAGTTCTACAGGCCCACTAGCAGCATTTAATTTACAGGCCCAAGGCACATGCAGTGCACTTTACTAGGGACTTACAAGTAAATTAAATATGCAAATTGGGTATGAGCCAATGTTACCATGTTTTTAGGGCGAGAGCACATGCACTTTAGCACTGGTTAGCAGTGGTAAAGTGTCCAGAGTCCTAAAGCCAGCAAAAATGAGGTCAGAAAAAGAAGAGGAGGAAGGCAAAAGCTTTGGGGGTGACCCTGCAGAGAGGCCATTCCCAATATAGTGTAAATGAATTTACATCAAATCGCAGAAAGTTCGCTTAACGAGCAAAGATCTAACTTTTTTTTAGATATGGTGTAAGTCCATTCAGTCATTTTCTCTATATCAGGGAGCAAAATGTCCTAGGGAATTCACATAGGAAATCAAAGTTTTGGGGACACCTTTTTTAATGGGCCACACTTGACAGAATGCCACAAAACTTTCCGGGAAAGAGCCGAAGCGGATAATCTTTGTTTGGAAAGTTTAGTACAGATTCACTAAACAGCTCCAAAGCTTTTAGAAGGACATAAATGCTATTGCTATGGAAACTCTGCCCAAACTATGACTCAATTCATCTATATTGATTTTTATTTCTTAACATTAACCTCATTTTTTTCAATGTATTTAAGTAATATTTTGTAAATTACAATTACACCATTTCAAGTGTAAAGTAATTTAATTTGAATTTCAATCATTTTAATTTTAATTAAGTTTACTTCTTATTCAAATTAAATTACTTTATTTTATTCACTATTTTAATATTATTTTACCCATCCATGAACCCTCAAAAACCCTTATTACCCATAAACACAACCTTGGGCCCTAAATTACCAATACTACCCTAAACACTGCACATCTCTGAACCCTTAAAACTCCTTTATAGTATTATACATTATCCATCTCTAACTATAAATATCCCATAATATCCCTTAACACTACCATGCCTGAACCCTTATAACCCCTTGTTACCCCAAACACTACCTACCCCTGAACCCTAAAAACCTCTTAACATCCCTAAACCCTACCAATTCCTGAACCCAAAGCATCCCTTTCTCCCCCTAAGCACAACCCACCCCTGAACATTAAACAAATCCTTACTACCCATGTACACTACCCACCCCGAACCCTAAAATGTCCTTACTATCCCCAAAAACTATCCATCTCTGAACCCTAAAAGCCCTTACCACCCCATACACTAGTCACCCCAGAATCTTCAAATTCCTTACTACCCCTATGCAGCACCCATTCTTGAATCCTAAAAACTCCTTAAGACCCCTTAAACTCTACCCAGAACTGAAACCTATAAAAATGTTACTGTCCCTAAAAGAACGTATAAAACCTATAACCATACATACACATTTTATATATATATTAAACATTTTAAATACATTCACATTTATAGGTATTTAATAATCCAATTTTTGTAATTCTTTTAACTTTATATAACAATTGTGTGATTGAACTTGCACAGCTGCCATGGTGAGTGACCAACAGCTTTGAGAGATTCAAGAGAAGAAGTGGGGTTGGCTTTAGCAACATCCTGCTTAGAAACTACCTCTGAATGAATGATGGATTTGAAGTCAGGCTATTACAGAAAATAATTCTGTGCTAATAAATGTGACAACTAAGACTTGGCCATGTTGAGGTTTGAAAGAAGGCTCCTCATAGGTGGGATTGGCTTGAACATGTTACCGCGATGAAAAAAGAAAGAGGGAGTGGGAGAATTGTGGTCCAGTGTTCGATCTCCCAAAACCTAAATCTGTAAATAGAATGAGTACACTGTTCCAAAATATCTACATGCAGGGAGAGGACGTGTCAGTATACTCAGGAGAGCCCTCAAGCATCGACTATGACGCTGGGCATCATCATTGGGCAATCTCCTCGTCAGCCCGGCACTGCAATGTCTGGCGGACCACCCCACACAAGGTGGTGGTACTGAACCGAAGATGATAGCAGATATAATAAGGTCTGCAGCAAGTACTGACAAATAAGGGAAAATGGGAGAGACAAATAAATTAAAATTGTCTCTGAGCCTTAGGCATCATTATTTAATAACTGAAAGAAAGGATCAGGCCAAGATTAAGAAAGGAAGCAAAAGGAGTTCAGCGGGGAATAATGTCCCACTGTACTCCATAGGAAGGAAAGAAGGAGGTGTACCTAGTCCTAACACAGTGTGGTCAACATGTTTCGCGCCTCTGCGGTCAAAAAAGGATCCTTTTGCGCTTCATCAGGATCATAACTACTACTTCTCCTATTTATATCAAAAGATAAGTGCTGGAAAGTCACTTACTGAATGAAGACTATTTGTCACCGTCAATTGGTCAGTAGGTCGCCCTGCATATAAATAGAAACATAGACATACATTGGTGTCTACAACATGAAAAAAAGTGATGGACGTAGTCACCCCGAAACAAAGTGTGGCACAATGGACATGACACGGAAGGCTTGCCATCCCATAGTAGAGAAAAGGCATCATAGGAACGCGCAAGCCTCAAACCAAAGGGAATTTACTAGGTGTAAAAAAAATATAATGTTAAAGTGCATTGATAGAATACACACTAATGGATGGTGCGAAAGAGGACACCAGGTACACACAGTCACTAGGTTGAGCACCCATGCATATCTCAACTACAATGATGTAAATCAAGCTGTCAATACAAATACAAATATAAATACAGAAATAGACGCCAGCCCCAACGAATAGCTCAACTCCGTTAGAACACGTCAGGCAATAAATGATTATGCTGGTAAAGTGAAAAAAATATATACATATATATTGTTGTCACCACATCATCAGTAAATGCCACTAAACCGATAATAAAACATAGAACTCGTTGTTCCGCAGCAACAGCTAGTCGATATTAAACAACCGTGTGGCTGACTAGTCAGAGAACAGATGGGTTGAAAAACCGTTACTAAGTCTTCATAAACTTATTTGAGAGGAACAAGGCTTTATGAGCGTTTGCGCTAGCACGAGCGTAAACCGGGCAAAAACGGCAGAAAGGACTTACTTCCGTATTGCTCTGGTCCATGGGCAAAACCTACCCCAAGGCGCGTGCCTGAAACCAGTGGCACAGCGTCTCGGGGGGTAATAAATGGCCGATATCCTAAGCGCGACCACTCGCGTTGATCCTGGAACTCGACATTGTCCGATTCCGGTGATCAAAACCGAAGACAGACTGGAAATGGAACAGTGGCGGCCATCTTGGTAGTAGAAACTTTCAACAAGCCTCTAGTGAATGCGTGGAGGCCAATTAATACAAGCAGACTCAAAAGCTAAAGTATTAAATGATAATCCCTGATAACAGCAGGGAATACCAGTGAATATAAGGACCACACAAAACTCATATGATTAATAATGCACTGTAAAAATTATGTGAAAATACATGCAAATGATCAGCCCGATTAATTAAAAATATACACAAATCCATGAAAAAGTCTTGAGGGCCGAGAAGGGTGTAAAGGGCATGGTCCTGCAAAACTATGTAAGTAGTGCGGAAAATCATTGACCAGTATAAAAAAGGGGTTGCAACAGTCAAAAGGTATCGGATTAGTGTAAAAGCAAACATGTTATGCACAATTTAGGGTGATAAAGTGCACCATGGGATCTCATCATTCAGACCCTCCCTAGATGTCTTAAGTTGGAAAATCCAACGTTGTTCAGTTCGAAATAGATACTTAGGGTCATTGTCATTGTATCTGGGCACCTGTAAAACAATCCACCATAAATTGTCAGGGCCATGATTTGCTTCCAAAAAATGTGAACTCAATTTAGTGGTAATACGAGAACACCTGATATTACTTTGATGTTCATTAATTCTCTGCTTCACAGGTCTGGTTGTCATGCCAACGTACTGTAAATTACAGTGACAGGTGAGCATATAAATACGTTGTTGAGTGTTACAATTCGTGTGCCTATTCAGATGCCAGGTGCCAACATGTCTCAAATCCAATTGGTCAGCCCGTTTGGTCAAAGGGCAGACATTACAAGAACCACACGGATAATGTCCGGTGACCGGGGGTAGATTCCATAGAGTGGACTGGTTTGACGTATCTCCTTGTTTACGTGGACGTATATGAATAACTAAATCTTTAATGTTGGGAGATCTTTTGAAAGCAAAAAGAGGCCTCTGGATCTGGGTACCCCCACTTTGTAAAATGCTCCAACGTTTATTAATGAGCTTTTTGACAGTGTTGGACAGAGGGGTGTATGTGGATACACATATTAAACGAGCTTCCACTCCCCTCATAACGGGTGCTAACAGAGCCTCTAGAATCAGGGCTTCTGCAGGGGTTGTGTTAGGAAGGGGGTGTTGGTAAGGACACTAGTAGAGAAAATGAGCAGTAATGTTAGCAAGAATTGCCTTATACTTCAGGATTGTAGAATTCCAGCAAGTAATAAGGTAGGGAGAAGGAGGCAGATAGGCCAGCGAGTGATAATGACCTTTGGTGAATCCCGTGGCCCAAGAGATTAAGGTTACAACATGTAACGGGATGCCAAATAGGCAAAAAAGTGTGCAATGATAAATTGGCTATCTCCATTTAAACCAGATGTGATTTTCCTTCTTGAAACAAATTATAAGGGAAACAGTCAAAAAGCATATATTCCTGAGAAATTATTCCCACGCATATTTTGCATCAGCAGGTGCCATGGTCAGGAGAGTAGCAATTTATTTGGCAAGTTCCATTAATTGGCAAGTAAGGGAGGTGATTAGGGATGTATAAGGGAGGGTGTTGTGGATCAAGGTGCTAGTTATGGATAATATCATGAGTCTTGTGAATTAATATGGGCCCATCAGTGTTGATACAGAGCCTTTAGTTCAACTATATAATATAGCAATGAGGGGGGAAGTTCAAGAATTTGGGGCGGGGATTTTACTTGTATACAGGATTTAAGACTAGACACCTCTAATAAAACCAAGCGACAGCTCAAACCATGTGCACTAAAAGTCTTGGCAGTCTATAAACATAATTTTTATTTGTAGTTTCAATATAATACAATTAATAGTGATAACGTCATAAAAGTTCCAGTCTGATCCAGTCTCTTCAATTGATGAATGCCATGTTCTTCTTATACACTTGATCAGTATCACCAGTTTCAATCAGGAAAAAAAAGTCCTTCATATGTCAAACAACTCATCGACAGCCAACACGTTTCGTCACGACGTGACTTTTTTAAGGCAGCAAGTAGCAAAAATAAACTGCGGCAGACAACATTATAGAAACATCCACATCAAAGTTGAGACTCCAACATTACATGGATTAGGATTTATAATGGTCCTTGGTCACATTCCAATTATCTGTATTAAGGCTTTGGATGCTTGACACGACTTGCTTCCTTGGATTAATAATGAGGGGTCATCTGGGTACTTCACTCCTATAACGTATTTTCAAAAAACTTTATTTCATGTGAGCAGCTACTTTGATATGGGTGTTTGTATTATGCTGTCTGCCGCAGTCTATGTTTGCTACTTGTTCTCTACTTTCTGACCAGGTTTGGCTAGACAATACAGGAGTGTTTATAAAAATGCTTTTTTAAGATTAATAAAAACTCAGCTAGCTATTCCATAGTATAGGAGGCCTTTCAGGCTGCTTTTAGGGGCCATGTGATAGCTTATCAGGCCTGTAAAAGCAAGGAATTTCATACTAAAGCTCATTTGCTGCAAGCAGTCTTGGTCCATGCCACAAGTGCTTTTTTGGTTTTGGGTAAGAGGGATTCACAGATGGAACAGCTCGAAACATCTACGCTCGAGCTCCGAGATTTCTTTTTAATTAAGGAGATTAGTGGTCACCGAACCTATCAACAAAAAATGTATGAAGAAAGCCAGCACATTGGCAGGTTTCCTTCATGGTGGACAAAACTCAGGAAGAGCAAACAGGAAATTAGGCAAATTAGAAATCCAGATACCCAGAGAGAGTTGGAAGAGAGTACCAAGATTGCAAGGTCTATTTAAGCCACTATAGATATGTGTATGTGACATGAGATTTAGGCAGTCATTACAAAATTGGCGGTAAAAGCCGCATACCGCGAACACACCGCCGCGGAAAACCGCCACAGCCATTATGACCCACAGCACGGAATCCACCAAAATTCAGACACCCACACAAGTCCGCCACACCAAAGGTGAGTAATAAACTGGCAAAAACAAAACCTCCACTGTCACGCCAACAGAAATACGCCCACACTATCACGACACACGAATCCACGCGGTGGTCTTTCAACCGCGGTATTCCATTGGCGATACACACCACCGCGCTCAAAATACACACACATTTACAAAACACAGCCACATTGGACAATTCGAAATACACACACCTGATACACATACACACACCACTCCCACACCCCCAATACAATATATAACACACACCCACATCACCCACAAACCCCTACGACCAAAAGTCACATACGAAGGCCGGAGAGAGACACACCACCATCAACAATAAAAGCATCCACAGGCACACAACACCATCACCCACATAACTTCCACGCACCTCACACTACACACCACTACATATCAGCACACTTATCACCCCACACACCACCCCACACATCACCTACACCAACCCATGGCACGGCAAAGACACCCCAGGTTCTCGGAGGAGGAGCTCAGGGTCATGGTGGAGGAAATCGTCCGGGTAGAGCCACAGCTATTCGGATCACAGGTGCAGCACACCTCAATTGCAAGGAAGATGGAGCTATGGCGAAGAATAGTGGACAGGGTCAACGCAGTAGGACAGCACCCAAGAAATCGGGAGGACATCAGGAAGAGGTGGAACGACCTACGGGGGAAGGTGCGTTCCGTGGTCTCAAGACACCACCTGGCGGTTCAGCGGACTGGCGGCGAACCCCCACCTCCTCCCCCACAACTAACAACATGGGAGGAGCAGGTCTTGGCGATTCTGCATCCTGAGGGCCTAGCAGGAGTAGGTGGAGGAATGGACTCTGGTAAGTCAAATCTTAATTATTACATCCCCCACCCTACCTGCATGCCATCACATACCCCCATCCTCACCCTCACCCCCATCACTCTAACTCCTCACAAATGTCCCAACATCACAAACCACACATCCTAACACCAAGCCCTGCATGCAGCAACAAAGCATGGACACCCATCAGCAAAGCATGGCCACTGCACATACCCATACACCCCCCTAAACCATCATCACACAAGCCCCCACACAGGAATGCAAGCACTAGGGTACACGGTCACCCACCCATTGCACACCATGCCACACACAGATGTAATAAACATCCTTTTATACCCCTGCAGGACCTCTACCCAACGTCCCCGGACAGGAGGGTCCACACATGTCCACACCACCAACCGAAGAGGCCCATAGTGATGACAGCACCTCTGTCCAGCTGGACCTAGATGACCCGCCCGGCCCATCGGGGACCTCGGGACAGTCGGTTCCCCACACCCAGTCACAGGCACCACAGAGCTTCCCCCCTCTGGAAACACCAGCACAGCACCCACCCAGCGGGCCCATACCTCCGTCCCCAGGACACATCAATCAGCAGTGTGTCCACCACTACAGGGAACCCAGGCTAACCCACCAACCCAAAAACAACAGGGACCTGGGGGCAGTGGTAGTGGGCACACGGTACAGGGGACAGAGGCCCAGGAACACAGGGGAACTGGGAGGGCTGCTGTGCGACAGGGGGCGGACAGGCCCAGGGAACCCACTCTCCATGAGGCCCTCTCCTCCATCATGGGAGCCTACCACCACTCCCAGGAGACGATGGCAACGGTACTGGCCAAGTTTCAGGAGACCCAGCACCTGCAGGAGGAACAGTATATGGGCTTCAGGGAGGAACTCAGAACCATCAATTCCACCCTGGGCACCATCGTAGGGGTGCTGAAGGAAGTACTCAACATTAGGAGGGACACTGTGGCACTACAAGGGGCCCCTGACACTAGCCTGGACGATGAACTGCCCACCACCTCTGCCGGCGCTAGTGGACAGGAGGCACCGCCACAGGACCACCACACCAGCACCCCACCCCCTGCAGAGGGAGAACCACCTTGCAAACGGTCCCTGAGATCCAGGAACAAGACAGAGAACGATGGCAAGACCCCCGCCAAGAAATGAGACCACCCTGATTGTCATCCTACTGTCCAACTTTGTCACCCTGTCCATCCTTAAACTGCCCCCAGCTCCACTTCCTATGCCCATTTGGGCAATGCACCTGTGAGACTAATAGACTGGACTCTGCCATGGACATTCCTCCGCCATCACCCCTCACCATTTTGCTACCCCCCTCCAATTTTGAGCACTAAAATAAACACCCTTAAAGCACAAAACAATCTGGAGTCAGTCTGTGATTTTGGAATACTGTATTAGCAATTACTGTGGCAAAAATCTCCTTCATTTGTAATGTCAACATACCTATGTCACACAGCTCTAATCCATGAGGAATCAAAGCAGATGTCACACTGTGGGACCCAGATCTGTGAAATCGTAAGGGAAAGTGACAACTCAGTGACCATACACTGGGTGAAAACGGCAGACAGTAGAGAGGTAGTAGTGTTTAAGTACATGTAGTAGGCAGGTTTGTATTCTTACCTGTGTTTCACTGGAAATATTGCTGGATCACTGAGTCCCTGTTGTCCATGTCTTCTTCCTCTGCTTCCTCGTCTTCACTGTCCACAGGCTCCACGGCTGCAACAACACCGCCATCTGGACCATCCTCCTGCAGAAAAGGCACCTGTCGTCGCAAAGCCAAGTTGTGAAGCATACAGCAGGCCACGATGATCTGGCACACCTTCTTTGGTGAGTAGAATAGGGATCCACCTGTCATATGGAGGCACCTGAATCTGGCCTTCAGGAGGCCGAAGGTCCGCTCGATCACCCTCCTAGTTCGCCCGTGGGCCTCATTGTAGCGTTCCTCTGCCCTTGTCCTGGGATTCCTCACTGGGGTCAGTAGCCATGACAGGTTGGGGTAGCCAGAGTCACCTGCAAATGGTGAGGGACAACTGTTAGGCACACTCTTACCTGGAGGGATATCCCCAGACCCAGACAACCATTCCCACTGACTAGCTTCCAGGTGCTCACCTAATAGCCACACACAGTGCCTCTGGAGTTGACCCATCACATAAGGGATGCTGCTATTCCGCAGGATTTAGGCATCATGCACTGAGCCAGGGAACTTGGCATTCACATGGGAGGTGTACTGGTCGGCCAAACATACCATCTGTACATTCATCGAATGATAACTCTTCCGGTTTCTGTACACCTGTTCACTCCTGTGGGGGGGGGGTACCAAAGCCACATGTGTCCCATCAATGGCACCTATGATGTTGGGGATATGTCCAAGGGCATAGAAATCACCTTTCACTGTAGTCAAATCCTCCACCTGAGGGAAAACGATGTAGCTCTGCATGTGTTTCAGCAGGGCAGACAACACTCTGGACAACACGTTGGAAAACATGGGCTGGGACATCCCTGATGCTATGGCCACTGTTGTTTGAAATTACCCACTTGCAAGGAAATGGAGCACTGACAGCACCTGCACTTGTGGGGGGATTCCTGTGGGATGGGGAATTGCTGACAGCAGGTCTGGCTCCAACTGGGTACACAGTTCCTGGATTGTGGCACGGTCAAGCCTGTATGTGATTATCACATGTCTTTCCTCCATTGTCGACAGGTCCACCAACGGTCGGTACACCGGAGGATGCTGCCATCTCCTCACATGTCCCAGCGGACGGTGCCTATGAAGGACAACAGCGAGCACAGAGTCAAACAACTCAGAGGTACGTACCCACAGCTTACACAGAACACCAATCATAATCTAAAAAGTGGCCTGTATGTGTGTTGAGTCTAGGCCTAGGTATGTGTGACGCAGTTGAAAATGAAGCCATGTGGGTCCCTGAAATGGCGGCTGCCTGACCTGTAAAGTGGGACAATGGGATGTGAGGTAACTGCGCTGGCGTTGTACACCGTCGCGGTAGGTGGTCGAAGACCGCGGCGCAATGCTGCATTGGTTAAGATTGGACCATATGGGTCCCAGGAGCCAATGACGATGTACGCCGGCAGTGACGGTATGCACCGCCGCGGATGTGACCACTATTTTCTATCTGTTCAATCACTCGATACCTGATCTTCGACAGGAGAGGACCTACACTGCAAGTGCTGCTGTGACCTCGGTCTGGAAGAGACAATGGCTGGAGTGTCTGGGGAAAGGGCCCCTGCCTTCACATCGGAGGAGTTGGAGAAACTTGTGGATGGGGTCCTCCCCCAGTACACGCTACTCTACGGTCCTCCAGACAAACAGGTAAGTACACTGGGAACATGCTGTATGGGCTATGCCTGTGTGGAGAGGGGTGGATGTTAGAAGGAAGGGGAGAGAGCGCGGCGTGCATGAAACGACAGTGAGTGCATGTGCCACATGGCAAGGGTAGGGATGGGGGCCAATCACTTTGACGGTGCAGTTGGTAATAAGTTTCTCTTCCCCCAGTACAACTCATGTAGGTCAGCGCCCACCAGAAAAAAAATATTTGGCGTGCTATCGCCAAGGACGTCCGGACCCTGGGGGTCTACCACAGACGGAGCACCCACTGCTGGAAAAGATGGGAGGACATTCGCTGCTGGAGCAAGAAGACGGTGGAGGCTCAGCTGGGGATGGCCTTCCAATGTGGGAGGGGTGCCTGTCGCACCATGACCCCCCTGATGTTCAGGATCCTGGTGGTGGCGTACCCGGAGTTGGATGGGCTTGAGGGCATCACAGCAGCCACAAGGGGGTGAGTACACTCTCATTCTGCTGATTTAGCACGCAGTGGAGGGGTCTGGGTGGGGGAGGTGGGCTGTGGGTTTCCCTAGGCCAGGGCGAGTTCCGTAGGCAAGGTCCCTCCGTAAGGTAGGCCATGTGGCACCCCACCGCACCTCTATAGAGTGCCAACTACACCTAGTCATGCCCCTGTGTCATCCATGTGTGCAGATGTCGTCCATAGCCTAGTAGGCAATTTCCCAGGAATTGAACATAGGAGCCCAAGAGCACGCCGTAGTGCAGGGGGTTTTGTGTCTGTCGTGTCCGCCAACGGTGGTGGTAATGCATGCACTCAACATGTCTTTCTTCTTTTGTGGTCTCCCTGTTCTTATGTGCATTAGCATCATCAGGCGGAGGAGCAGTGGCACCAGAGCACGAGGGGGCTGCATCCAACATGGCCATGGAGGGCCACACTACAGACTCGGAGTTCATCAGTGGGACCGAGGGCGTGGGGAGCTCCACGGCAGGGACAGGAGCTGAGACCAGTGGCACGGGTTCGTCCTCTGATGGGAGCTCCCTTGTGGTGGTGGCAACATCTGTACCCTCCCATCTACAGGTACAGCCGCCACCCCCCCTTCCAGCACCGCCCTCCCAGCAGCCACTCAGCCTTTGCCCCATGAACGCTCACCCGGGAGGGTGGCCATCACCTTCGCCCCAGGCACATCAGTCCCTGCCCCAGTCACCCCTGCTGCCCTCAGTGAGGAGGCCATTGACCTCCTCAGGTCCCTCAGTGTTGGGCAGTCTACCATTTTGAATGCCATCCAGGGTTTACAAAGGCAGTTGCAACAAGCAAATGCATTCCTGGAGGGCATTCATTCTGGTCAGGTGGCCCTTCAGAGAGCTTTTCAGACTCTGGCCTCAGCACTGATGGCAGCCATTGTCCCTGTCTCTAGCCTCCCCCCTCCAACTTCCTCCACCCAGACCCAATCCCCTGTTCCCCAGCCTATCCCAAGCACACCTCTAGACCAGCATGCACACACGTCAACACACAAGGGAAGCTCAGGCAAACATAAGCACCACACATCCCACAGGCACTCACGCAAGCATCATACCCATGCAGACACACCAACATCCACTGCCTCCATGTGTCCCCCTCCTCCTCGTCTCCCTCCTCCCTCCCAGTCACGTCTACACTCACACCTGCATTCACTACCTCTACAGCCACTACTGCCATCACCAGCACACCCACCACCACACCCCGCTCACGTGCAGTCACCACCCCCACTACCATTCACACGTCCCCTGTGTCCTCTCCCAGTGTGTCAGTGACGCCCCCTCCCAAGATACACAAACGCAGGCACACACCCACCCAACAGCCATCCACCTCACGACAGCCTCCAGCGCATTCACCTTCACCCAAAGTCAGCAAACGAACTCCTCCTACAACCACAACCTCTTCCTCCACTCCCAAACCCCCTCCAGCTACCCGTCCCAGTGTCTCCCAAAAACTTTTCCTGTCCAACCTTGACTTCTTTCCCACACCTCCCCAACCCCGTCCGTCTCCTAGGTCCCGAACTAGCACCTCAGCCACAACATCTCCGGGACCAGTGGTGCCTGTAGTCACCGGAATGTGGAGTGCACCGGCGACCAGGGCAGCCAGTGTGGCACGGAGCCACAGCACAGACAGTCCCCCACCTGTCAAGCATCAGAAGTTGGCCAGTGCCCGGCGGGAGAGGGGGAGGACTCCAGCCACCAAAGCCGCTCCTAGGGGTCCAGGTGGGAGTGTGGAGTCAGCTGCGACACCTTCCAAGGTGGGGAAGGGGCACAAGAAACTCAGCAAGTCTCGGAAGAGCAGCACGGCGAGAAGACTGCCATCATCCCGCCTCCCAGGAGGCCACTGCCACCAGCCCTGCTGCCCAGGAGGCCACCCCCAGCACCAGCCCTGCTGCCCAGGAGGCCACCGCAAGCACCAGCCCTGCTGCCCAGGAGGCCACCGCCAGCACCAGCCCTGCTGCCCAGGAGGCCACAGCCGCCATCCCCGCTGTGACAAAGAGGACCGCCAGCACAAGCCCCGCTGGGACAGAGAGGACCACCAGCACAAGCCCCGCTGGGACAGGGAGGACCGCCAGCACAAGCCCCGCTGGGCTAGAGAGGACCGCCAGCACAAGCCCCGCTGGGACAGAGAGGACCGCCAGCACAAGCCCTGCTGGGCTAGAGAGGACCGCCAGCACAAGCCCCGCTGTGCTAGAGAGGACTGGCAGCACAAGCCCCACTGGGACAGAGAGGACCACCAGCACAAGCCCCGCTGGGACAGAGAGGACCACCAGCACAAACCCGCTGGGCTAGAGAGGACCGCCAGCACAAGCCCTGCTGGGCTAGAGAGGACCACCAGCCCAAGCCCCGCTGGGCCATGAAGGACCACCAGCAGCTGTCACTGCAAAGGACCCTGCCGCTCCAAGCACCGCTGAACAGGGCACCGCCGTCTCAAGCACCGCTGAACAGGGTACCGCCGTCTCAAGCACCACTGAACAGGGCACCGCCGTCTCAAGCACCACTGAACAGGGCACCGCCGTCTCATGCACCGCTGGCCCATGAGCGCCAAGGGCACTAACGCTACAGAGTCCGTCACGGGCAGGATGCAGCACTCTGGGCACAATGCTTCCTCCAGAACCAGTGGAGAGATCCATCCACTACCTCTGTCCTTAGCAGGATGAAGCACTCTGGGCACCATTCCCCCTCCAGAACCAGTGGAGAGATCCATCCACTACCTCTGTCCTTAGCAGGATGAAGCACTCTGGGCACAAGGCCCCCTCCAGAACCAGTGGAGACTGTTATCCACTTCAGAGACTGTGGCTTTGCACTCCCCAGGATGGAACAGTAGGCAACCCACCCACTGTAGAGACTTGAGAGACTGTGGCTTTGCACTCCCCAGGATAAAGCAGTGGGCAACCAACCCACTGTAGAGACTTGAGAGACTGTGGCTTTGCACTCCCCAGGATAAAGCAGTGGGCAACCCACCCACTGTAGAGACTTGAGAGACTGTGGCTTTGCACTCCCCAGGATAAAGCAGTGGGCAACCCACCCATTGTAGAGACTTGAGAGACTGTGGCTTTGCACTCCCCAGGATATGGCAGTGGGCAACCCACCCACTGGAAAGACTTGAGAGACTGTGGCTTTGCACCCCCCAGGATATGGCCGTGGGCATACCACCCACCTGTGAGACTTGAGAGACTGTGGCTTTGCACTCCCCAGGATATGGCAGTGGGCATACCACCAACCTGTGAGACTTGAGAGACTGTGGCTTTGCACTCCCCAGGATAAAGCAGTGGCCAACCCACCCACTGTAGAGACTTGAGAGACTGTGGCTTTGCACTCCCCAGGATATGGCAGTGGGCAGACCACCCACTTGTGAGACTTGAGAGACTGTGGCTTTGCACTCCCCAGGATTGAACAGTGCGCATGTGGCCCTCTCGTGGATTTGGCGCCGTGCACTCAAGCGGCTGAGGTGCCCCCTCTTTCCCTCCCCCTGAGGTGCCTGTTTTCTTGCTCTCTGATGCCCCTGCAGTGTTCTCTCCATCATGGTCAGGGATCTTGTGTGGGCCTCACCCATACCGTGTGGGCCCAGTGTTCCACAGACTTAATTGGAGCACTACCTGGACTACTATGCTTGGTGTATATTTTGTTAATGGTGTATATATATATTTTTGCCTACTTGATTTTAATATCTTACAACGGTTACACTCATTTTCTATTGTCTTTGCATTCTTCCGGGGCGGGTGGTTTGGGGGGTGTAACTGTGATGTATCAATATGTATTAGTGTGTGTGTTGTGGTGGGTGAGGGTGGGGGTGGGATGTTGCGTGTTGCGTGTGTGTGTCCCTGTTTTTTCCCTCCCCCTCCCCTGTGTCGTAGGTGCAGTACTCACTGTGGTCTTCGCCGCCGGCGTTCGTGCTCCTGGTAGAGGAGCAGGAAGACTATCGCAGGGAGAATTTGGAGTTCCGGGTCCATGGTGCCTTAGTTCCTCATGGGGTGTGTAGAGGTGAGCGTTTTCCCTTTGGAATCCTGTTTCCGCCGTGTTTTTATCCGCGGTGAATCCGCCCCGGAAAAGGTGGCGGATTGGTAGGTTGTGATACTGTGGGCGGTACATTGTCCTCCGCCTGTCTGTTGGCGGTGACCGCCGCGCTGCTTGCTTGTACCACCGTGGCGGTCGGAGTGTTAAAGTGGCTGTCTTTGTTGGTGGTTTCCGCCACGGTCGTAATTGCAAAATTTTTACCGCCGGCCTGTTGGCAGTCTTACCGCCACTTTAACACCGACCGCCAGGGTTGTAATGAACACCTTAGTTTATAGATCTAAGTTGGAGCAGTTTTTTAGCACGCTTACTCCACCGCAGGTTACGAGGGAGTAAAAAGACAGAGTAATAGAAAAAGTCCAGGTTGTGGACGTGGCCAAGGCTCTGAAAAATTTGCCCAATGCAAAGGCTTGTGGTAGCAACGGGATTCCTATCGAGGTCTACAAACTTTTTGACAAAGAGCTGTTCCCTTTCTTGGTTGATTTGTTTAATCAATATAGAGTTGGGTCAGATATCCCAAAAGCTTTCAGGGAATCGATCAAAGTCATTTTTTTAAAGAAAGATAAAGCAGTGACAAATCTTAATTCTTATACACCTATCAGTCTCAGTCTTCTGAATGCGGACTATACATTATTTATTAAAGTTTGGGCATCACATATCATACCGTTGACTCAGGGCTTGATCATTAAGGACCAGTGTGGTTTCTTGCTAAATAGACAGATACTACGATTTTTTTAATACAAGCAATAAAATATTTTTCAAATAATCAATAGAAAGCATCCATTTTGATGATGGGTGTGGAGAAAGCCTTTGACTTGATCAATTGGGAGGCGCTTTTTTTATTTTAAGGAAATTCGGTTTCCTGACCAATTTCTTAGTATGTTGAAAAGTTTTTATCAAGATGCCAAAGCCAAAGTGATTGTTAATTCCAAAGAAGCAGGCATGTTGAGGAACAATAAGGGCACCTGCCAGGGATGCCGATGTCCCCAATACTTTTTTACCTGATTTATTGAGCCATTAGTGCTGAAGATATGTGAGAATCAACTAATTGTGCCACCACCAAAGAGGATGTAAAAAATCAAGCTATTTGCAGATGACATTATATTGTATGTAAAAGCCAATCAGGACTAGATTCAAGGGATGCTGAATTGAATTGAGGAATACACAGTGGTGGGGGGTTATAAGGTAAATCAAGCAAAACCAGATTTTGTATTACTCAACTCTTCCCCATGGATCTCCCCAGTGGTCTATGGCACCAGTATATACCTCAACGGCCTATTAGTTATCTGGGCATTTATGTTACTAATGATTATTCTCAATTGAATTATCAGGCCATGTTTTTTTAAGGTGAAGAGTTTTTCGGATAGATGGACCTCCCTTCCTTTATTGCTGATTGGTAGAGTTGCCCTGTTCAAAATGACAGTCCTCCTATTAACATTGTTTCTTTTGGCAAATCTTCCTATTAGGATTAAGGTATCATATTTTAAGGAACTAGATCAGCTTTTTAAGAAATTCTTATGGAACAGCAAACGCTCAAGGGTTAAGCTACTGTTAATAAGATAAGATAAGGTCAATTAGATAAGTTACAGGGAGGACTTGTTTAACCCGCTTGTCAGACTTATTATCAGGCTGCCCTGCAGAATAATGTAGTTCATACATCATCTGTGGCAGATGCGTTTGCTAATTTTATTATAACACTAAAGGCTAAAGAATCTTCAATAGATCTACCAGTTTTTTGGGATCTGCAAAGCTGTAAAAAAAAACAAGATATAAGACTATTGAAACTCTGCAGTACCGTATTAAGACGTTTTACGGTATTTGGCAGATTCCATGATGCCAATCGTTTAATTTAATTAAAGGTTGCAGACTGTCTGGTCTCATCTTACCTAAAGCCATTTTGAAGAATTGGAAATCTAAGGTGTTTGTTAGATTGGAGGATTTTATTGTTGGGGGGATGTGCTTAAAATAAGAAGAGGTAGTCCTACGTTTTAAGGGAGTAGCTCTTCAGCTACTGTTTATCAACAGGCAAATAACTAGTTTTTTAACAGTGACCTACCAGGAGACAAATAAAGGGACTAATGCTGTGATGTGTCTATCATTCAAATCACACAGATTCTCATTTGGTCCCCGAATTCCTCGATAGGATCCTGTCTACAATTGGCTGTAAGATAACTCCGGGGGAGTGGCAATATATCTCTGAGATGGGGCATAAATCTTTGTGAGCCATAAATTATCAAAGGATGACTTATATGTTCAGGAGGCTGGTGTACTATACCCCTTATAATATGCATAAGATGGTCAATTAAATTCCTGAACAATTTTTTATTGTCAGTCCAACATGTCAGGAGATTGGCCCCACAACATGCCCAATACTTTTCGATTTTTGGAGCACGATCTTCCAAGAAATAAGTGAGTGGGTCTAATTTCTGATAGTGCCTGAGACTTAGGGCCTGATTACGAGTTTGGCGTTCCCAATGCAGGACCGACAAACTCGCGGGGAGGAGGCCAGCTCCATGGAGGGGGCGTCCCCCCTGCCCTAATACAAGTTTTCTGCCGGTCTGACCTGGCTGACCGGCAGAAACCTTGAAAAAGAGCGTTCCTGCTGGTCTGACCGGCGGGAACAGTGCTACTAGATAGCACTCAACTACCTTGAAGGAGCCGAGTGCTATGTCATAGCAGAGAGGGGGCCTACCAGCACCCTCCCTTAAAGGAGCCCTCCCACCACAGCCGCAGTGGTCTGAACCGCCGTTGCGAGTCTGGCAGTCTTGTGACTGCCAGACTCGTAATTGGCCCTAAGTTGGCTTTATTTTGTGCATTGCACATTCCTAGATACGTCCATATGAGTGTGCAATAGCAGTTGTTTAATAATACAAAAATGGAGGAAGGTTGAGCGTCCAGGTACCAGACGTAGACATGCGAAAATGAAGAAGATGAAAGCATTTGAGGAAGCCTATGCACAGCAGGTCGGGTGTTTACTGAGGTTTTCAGCTGTTTGGGTTCTATTTGAATTATGTAATTTGGCTGCTACTCCATAACCAAGATAGGTGTCATTAAATAAATGTGCGAGGAAGATATAGGTAACTTTTACACTACTATATATGAGACTGTATCCATGAATTTGGAAAGCTACGTTTATTATGGCACAATGAATTTACGTTTCCTCTTTTTAACTATCTAAGGACTGATGACTGGAATTGGTAGGAGTAAAATTTGGAGGGTTTGGCATATACAAACATATAGGTGGTCATTACAACCCTGGCGGATGGTGTTAAAGCGGCGGTAAGACCGCCAACAGGCCGGTGGTAACAAATGTGCAGTTACGACCGTGGCGGAAACCGCCAACAAAGACAGCCACTTTAACACTCTGACCGCCATGGCGGTACAAACAAACAGCACGGCGGTCACCGCCAACAGACAGGCGGAAGACAATGTACCGCCCACACTATTATGACAGACCAATCCGCCACCTTTTCCGTGGCGGATTCACCACTGATAAAAACGCGATGGAAACAGGAATTTCGAAGGGAAAACGCTCACCTCTACACACTCCACGAGGAACGAGGACACCATGGAACCAGAACTCCAAATCCTACCTGCGATAATCTTCCTGCTCCTCTACCAGGAGCACGAACGCCGGCAGCGAAGACCATGGTGAGTACTGCACCAATGACACAGGGGAGAGGGGAGGGGGGAGGGAAAAAACAGGGACACACACACGCAACACGCAACAACCCCACCCCCACCCTCACCCACCACAACACACACACTAATACATCATGATACAATATAGTCACTACTCCCAAACCCCCCCGGAAGAATGCAAAGACCAAAGAAAATGAGTGTAACCATCGGAATATATTAAAAACAAGTAGGCAGAAATATATATATACACAAAGTACAAAATAAATACCAGGCATAGTAGTCCAGGTACTGCACAAAGAAAGACCGTGGGACACTGGGCCCACACGGTATGGGCGAGGCCCACACAAGATCCCCGACCATGACGGAGAGAACACTGTAGGGGCATCAGATACCAATAAAACAGGCACCTCAGGGGGAGGGAAAGGGGGGGCACCTCAGCCGCTTGAGTGTATGACGCCAAATCCACGAGGGGGCCACATGCCCACTGTTCAATCCTGGGGAGTGCAAAGCCACAGTCTCACAAGTCTATACAGTGGGTGGTCTGCCCACTGTTCAATCCTGGGGAGTGCAAAGCCACAGTCTCACAAGTCTATACAGTGGGTGGTTTGCCCACTGTTCAATCCTGGGGAGTGCAAAGCCACAGTCTCACAAGTCTATACAGTGGGTGGTCTGCCCACTGTTCAATCCTGGGGAGTGCAAAGCCACAGTCTCACAAGTCCATACAGTGGGTGGTCTGCCCACTGTTCAATCCTGGGGAGTGCAAAGCCACAGTCTCACAAGTCTATACAGTGGGTGGTCTGCCCACTGTTCAATCCTGGGGAGTGCAATGCCACAGTCTCACAAGTCTATACAGTGGGTGGTTTGCCCACTGTTAAATCCTGGGGGGTGCAAAGCCACAGTCTCACAAGTGGATGATAGTCTCCACTGGTTCTGGAGGGGGCCTTGTGCCCAGAGTGCTTCATCCTGTTAAGGACAGAGGTAGTGGATGGATCTCTCCACTGGTTCTGGAGGGGGCATGGTGCCCAGAGTGCTTCATCCTGTTAAGGACAGAGGTAGTGGAAGACAGTCTCCACTGGTTCTGGAGGGGGCATGGTGCCCAGAGTGCTTCATCCTGTTAAGGACAGAGGCAGTGGATGACAGTCTCCACTGGTTCTGGAGGGGGCATGGTGCCCAGAGTGCTTCATCTTGTTAAGGACAGAGGTAGTGGATGGATCTCTCCACTGGTTCTGGAGGGGGACTGGTGCCCAGAGTGCTTCATCCTGTTAAGGACAGAGGTAGTGGATGAATCTCTCACCTGGTTCTGGAGGGGGCATGGTGCCCAGAGTGCTTCATCCTGTTAAGGACAGAGGAAGTGGATGACAGTCTCCACTGGTTCTGGAGGGGGACTGGTGCCCAGAGTGCATCATTCACCCCGTGACGGACCCAGTTGCGTCAGTGCCCCTGCCACTCATGGGCTAGCGGTGCTTCAGATGGCGGTGCCCTGTTCAGCGGTCCTTCAGATGGCGGTGCCCTGTTCAGCGGTGTTTCAGATGGCGGTGCCCTGTTCATCGGTGCTTCAGATGGCCGTCTACATTGCAGGGTCTCAGCTGCAGGCGCTCCTTCATGGCCCAACGGGCCTTTTGCTGGCGGTCCTTTATGGCCCAACGGGCCTTTTGCTGGCGGTCCTTTATGGCCCAGCTGGGCTGGTGCTGGCGGTGGCCTCCTGGGCAGCTGGGCTGGGGCTGGAGGTGGCCTCTGTAGTATTCTTTGTATCATAAAAATAAGAAGATCAGAAATCCTGTAGAAATAACTCACTTATTTATTTACAGGAATAGTATCCAGGAACTCCAGCCACACCTGGCACAGCCACCTCTCTACTCCAACTGCTCTCTCAAGAATCCCTTCACATTCCAAGATATAACATTGTGCCAGGGCAGGGGAGGATGGAACATACCATTACCAGTACACTTAATAAATAAACACTATCTTAAGAAACAAATACTACAGCCTCCTGGGCAGCTGGGCTGGCGGTGGCCTCCTTGGCAGCTGGGCTGGCGGTGGCCTCCTGGGCAGCTGGGCTGGGGCTGGCGGTGGCCTCCTGGGCAGCTGGGATGGGGCTGGCGGTGGCCTCCTGGGCAGCTGGGCTGGGGCTGGCGGTGGCCTCCTGGGCAGCTGGGCAGCTGGGCTGGGGCTGGCGGTGGCCTCCTGGGCAGCTGGGCTGGGGATGGCGGTGGCCTCCTGGGCAGCTGGGATGGGGCTGGCGGTGGCCTCCTGGGCAGCGGGGATGATGGCGGTCTTCTCCGCTGTGCTGCTCTTGCCAGATTTGCCGGGTTTCTTGTGGCCCTTCCCCACCTTGGAAGGTGTCACAGTTAACTCCACACTCCCAACTGGACCCCTGGGAGCGGCTTTGGTGGCTGGAGTCTTCCCCCGCTCCCGCCGGGCACTGGCCAACTTCTGATGCTTGACAGGTGGGGGACTGTCTGTGCTGTGGCTCCGTGCCACACTGGCTGCCCTGGTGGCCGGTGCACTCCACATTCCGGTGACTACAGGCACCACTGGTCCCAGAGATGTTGTGGCTGAGGTGCTACTTTGGGACCTATGAGATGGACGGGATCGGGGAGGTGTGGGAAAGAGGTCAAGGGTGGACAGAAAAAGTTTTTGGGACACACTGGGACGGGTAGCTGGAGGGGGTTTGGGAGTGGAGGAAGAGGTGGTGGCTGTAGGAGGTGTACGTATGGTGACTTTGGGTGAAGGTGCATGCGTTGGAGGCTGTCGTGAGGTGGATGGCTGTTGGGTGGGTGTGTGCCTGCGTTTGTGTATCTTGGGAGGGGGCGTCACAGACACACTGGGAGAGGACACAGGGGACGTGTGAATGGTAGTGGGGGTGGTGACTGCACGTGAGCGGGGTGTGGTGGTGGGTGTGCTGGAGAGGGACGTAGTGGCTGTAGAGGTAGTGTATGCAAGTGTGAGTGTAGACGAGACTGGGAGGGAGGAGGGAGACGAGGAGGAGGGGGACACAGTGGAGGCAGTGGAAGTTGGTGTGTCTGCATGTGTGTGATGCTTGCGTGAGTGCCTGTGGGATGTGTGGTGCTTATGTTTGCTAGAGCTACCCTTGTGTGTTGACGTGTGTGCATGTTGGTCTGTAGGTGTGCTTGGGATAGGTACAGGGGATTGGGTTGGAGGAAGTTGGAGGGGGGAGGCTAGAGGCGGGGACAATGGCTGCCATAAGTGCTGAGGCCAGAGTCTGAAAAGCTCTCTGAAGGGTCGCCTGACCAGAATGAATGCCCTCCAGGAATGCATTTGTTTGTTGCAACTGCCTCTCTACACCCTGGATGGCATTCAAAATGGTAGACCGCCCAACAGTGAGGGACCTGTGGAGGTCAATGGCCTCATCACCGAAGGCAGCAGGGGTGACTGGGGCAGGGCCTGAGGTGCCTGGGGCGAAGGTGATGCCCACCCTCCTGGGTGAGCGGGCCTGGGGCAAAGTCTGAGGGGCTGCTGGGAGGGTGGTGCTGGTAGGGCGGGGTGGCGGCTGTACCTGTAGATGCGGGGGGCACAGATGTTGCCGCCACCACAAGGGAGCTCTCATGAGAGGACGAGTCCGTGTCGCTGGTCTCAGCCCCTGTCCCCGCCGTGGAGCTCCCCTCGCCCTCCTTCCCACTGGTGAATTCTGACTCCGTAGTGTTGCCCTCCAGGGCCATGTGGAATGCAGCTCCCTCGTGCTCCAGTGCCACTGCTCCTCCGCCTGATGATGCTAATGCACAAAAGAACAGGGAGACCACAAAAAGGGGGGGAAGACAGAAGAAAGACATGTTGAGTGCATGCATTACCGCTACCGTTGGCGGACACGACACACAGAAGCCCCACTGTTCAATTCCTGGGAAATGGCCTACGAGGCTATGGACGACATCTGCACAAATAGATGACACAGGGGCATGAATAGCTGTACTTGCCACTCTACAGAGGTTGGGTGGGGTGCCACATGGCCTGCCTTACGGAGGGGCCTTGCATATGGAACTCCCCTGGCCTAGGGAAACCCACAGCCCACCTCCCCCACCCAGACACCTCGTAATGCGCGCAAAGTCAGCAGAATGAGAGTGTACTCACCCCCTTGTGTCTGCTGTGATGCCCTCAAGCGCCCATCTTTCTCCGGGTAGGCCACCGCCAGGATGCTGAACATCAGGGGGGTCATGGTGTGACGGGCACCCCTCCCACATTGGGAGGCCATCCCCAGCAGAGCCTCCGCCGTCTTCTTGCTCCAGCGGCGAATGTCCTCCCATCTTTTCCGGCAGTGGGTGCTCAGTCTGTGGTAGACCCCCAGGGTCCGGACGTCCTTGGCGATGGCACGCCAAATATCTTTCTTCTGGTGGGCGCTGACCTACATGAAATGTACAGGGGAAAAAGAGAAGTTATTACCAACTGCACCGTCAAACTGATTGGCCCCCATCCATACCCTTGCCATGTGGCACATGCATTCACCTTCTTTCATGCACGCAGCACTCTGTCCCCTTCCTTCTTACATCCAGCAGCCCCCTCCACACAAGCAAAGCTCATACAACTTGCTCCCTGTGTACTTATCTGTTTGTCTGGCGGACCGTAGAGTAGCTTGGACTGGGGGAGGACCCCATCAACGAGTTTCTCCAACTCCTCCGATGTGAAGGCAGGGGCCCTTTCCCCAGACGCTCGAGCCATTGTCTCCTCCAGACCGAGGTCACAGCAGCACTTGCAGTGTAGGTCCTTTCCTGTCGAAGATTAGGTATCGAGTGATTGAAGTGATAGGAAATGGCAGTCACGTACGCGGCGGTGCGTACCGTCACCGCCGGCGTACATCGTCATTGGCTGCTGGGACACATAGGGTCCAATGTTAACCAATGCAGCATTGTGCCGTGGTCTTCAACCGCCTACCGCGACGGTGTACAACGCCAGCGCAGTTACCTCACATCCCATTGTCCCACTTTACAGGTCAGGCAGCCGCCATTTCAGGGGCCCACATGGCTTCATTTTCAACTGCGTCACACAGACCTAGGTCTAGACTCAACACACATACAGGCCACCTTTTGTGTATGAATGGTGTTCTGTGTAAACTGTGGGTACGTACCTCTGAGTTGTATGACTCTGTGCTCGCTGTTGTTCTTCATAGGCACCGTCCGCTGGGAAATGTGAGGAGATGGCGGCATCCTCCGGTGTACCGACCGTTGGTGGACCTGTCGACAATGGAGGAAAGACATGTGATAATCACATACAGGCTTGACCGTGCCACAATCCAGGAACTGTGTACCCAGTTGGAGCCAGACCTGCTGTCAGCAATCCGCCATCCCACAGGAATCCCCCCTCAAGTGCAGGTGCTGTCAGTGCTCCATTTCCTTGCAAGTGGCTCATTTCAAACAACAGTGGCCATGGCATCAGGGATGTCCCAGACTATGTTTTCCAACGTATTGTCCAGAGTGTTGTCTGCCCTTCTGAAACACATGCGAAGCTACATCGTTTTCCTTCAGGTGGAGGGTTTGCCTAAAGTGAAAGGTGATTTCTATGCTCTGGGACATATCCCCAACATCATAGGTGCCAATAATGGGACACATGTGGCTTTGGCCCCCCCCCCACAGGAGTGAACAGGTGTACAGAAACCAGAAGAGTTATCATTCCATGAATGAACAGATGGTATGTTTGGCTGACCAGTATATCTCCCATGTGAATGCCATGTTGCCTGGTTCAGTGCATGACGCCTACATCCTGCGGAATAGCAGCATCCCTTATGTGATGGGTCAACTCCAGAGGCACTGTGTGTGGCTATTAGGTGAGCACCTGGAAGCAAGTCAGTGGGAATGGTGTCTGGGTCTGGGGATATCCCTACAGGTTAGTGTGTGTCTAACAGTTGTCCCTCACCATTTGCAGGTGACTCTGGTTACCCCAACCTGTCATGGCTACTGACCTCAGTGAGGAATCCCAGGACAAGGGCAGAGGAATGCTACAATGAGGCCCACGGGCGAACTCGGAGGGTGATCGAGCAGACCTTCGGGCTCCTGAAGGCCAGGTTCAGGTGCCTCCATAGGAAAGGTGGTTCCCTATTCTACTCACCAAAGAAGGTGTGCCAAATCATCGTGGCCTGCTGTATGCTTCATAACTTGGCTTTGCGACGACAGGTGCCTTTTCTGCAGGAGGATGGTCCAGATGGCGGTGTTGTGGCAGCTGTGGAGCCTGTGGACAGTGAAGACGAGGAAGCAGAGGAAGAAGACATGCACAACAGGGACTCAGTGATCCTGCAATATTTCCAGTGAGACACAGGTAAGAATACAAACCTGCATACTACATGTACTTTAACACTACTTCCTCTCTACTGTCTGTCATTTTCACCCAGTGTATGGTCACTGAGTTGTCACTTTCCCTTACGATTTCACAGATGTGGGTCCCACTGTGTGACATCTGCTGAGATTCCTCATGGACTAGAGCTGTGTGACATAGGTATGTTGAAATTACTATTTAAAAATGCACTTTGTCACTGTAATTGCTAATACACTATTTCGAAATCACAGACAGACTCCAGATCGTTTTGTGCTTTATGTGTGTTTATTTAAGTGCTCAATATTGGAGGGGGTAGTGAAATGGTGAGGGGTGATGGCAGAGGAATGTCCATGACAGAGTCCAGTCTATTAGTCTCACAGGTGCATTGCCCAAATGGGCATAGGAAGTGGAGCTGGGGCAGTTAAAGTATGGACAGGGTGACAAAGTGGGACAGTAGGATGAGAATCAGGGTGGTCTCATTTCTTGGCGGGGGTCTTGGCATCGTTCTCTGTCTTTGTCCTGGATCTCAGGGACCGTTTGCGGGGTGGTTCTCCCTCTGCAGGGGGTGGGGTGCTGGTGTGGTGGTCCTGTAGCCGGGCGTCCTGTCCACTAGCGCCGGCGGAGGTGGTGGGCAGTTCATCGTCCATGCTAGTGTCAGGGGCCCCTTGTAGTCCCACAGTGTCCCTTCTGGTGTTCACAAGTTCCTTCAGCACCCCTACGATGGTGCCCAGGGTGGAGCTGATGGTTCTGAGTTCCTCCCTGAAGCCCATATACTGTTCCTCCTGCAGGCGCTGGGTCTCCTTAAACTTGGCCAGTACCGTTGCCATCGTCTCCTGGGCGCGGTGGTAGGCTCCCATGATGGAGGAGAGGGCCTTGTGGAGAGTGGGTTCCCTTGGCCTGTCCGCCCCCTGTCGCACAGCAGCCCTCCCATTTCCCCTGTGTTCCTGGGCCTCCGTCCCCTGGACCGTGTGCCCACTACCACTGCCCCCAGGTCCCTGTTGTTGTTGGGGTGGTGGTTTATCCTGGGTTCCCTGTAGTCGTGAACACACAGCTGATTGACGTATCATGGGGACAGGCCCGCTGGGTGGGTGCTATGCTGGTGTTTCCAGAGGGGGGAAGGTCTGTAGTGGCCTTTGACTGTGTGATGGGAACCGACTGTCCCCAGGTCCCCGATGGGCCGGGCTGGTCATCTAGATCCAGTTGGACTGAGCTGCTGTCATCACTGTGGTCCTCTTCTGTTGGTGGTGTGGACATGTGTGGGCCCTCCTATCCGGTGACGTTGGGTAGGGGTCCTGCAGGGGTGAAAAAGGATGTTTATTACATCTGTGTGTGTCATGGTGTGCAATGGGTGGATGACCGTGTACCCCAGTGCTTGCATTCCTGTGTGGGAGCTTGTGTGATGGTGGTTTAGGGGGGTGTATGGGTATGTGCAGTGGGCATGCTTTAGTGATGGGTGTCCATGCTTTGTTGTTGCTTGCAGGGATGGGTGGTTTGTGATGTTGGGACATATGTGAGGGGTTGGGGTGCTGGGGGTGAGGGTGGAGGTATGTGATAGCATGCAGGTAGGGTGGGGGATGTAATAATTGAGATTTGACTTACGAGAGTCCATTCCTCCACCTTCTCCTGCGAGGCCCTCAGGATGCAGAATTGCCAAGACCTGCTCCTCCCATGTTGTTAGTTGTGGGGGAGGAGGTGGGGGTCCGCCGCCAGTCCTCTGAACTGCCAGGTGGTGTCTTGAGACCACGGAACGCACCTTCCCCCGTAGGTCGTTCCACCGCTTCCTGATGTCCTCCCGATTTCTTGGGTGCTGTCCCACTGTCCACTAATCTACGCCATAGCTCCATCTTCCTTGCAATGGAGGTGTGCTGCACCTGTGCTCCGAATGGCTGTGGCTCTACTGGACGATTTCCTCCACCATGACCCTGAGCTCCTCCTCCGAGAACCTGGGGTGTCTTTGCCTTGCCATGGGGTGGTGTAGGTGATGCGTGGGATGAAGTGTGTGGTGATAAGTGTGGTGATATGTAGTGGTGTGTTGTGTGAGCTGTGTGAAAGTTGTGTGGGTGATGGTGTTGTGTGCCTGTGGATGCTAGTTTGTTGATGGTGGTGTCTCTCTCTGGCCTTCTCTCAGTGATTCTGGTCCTGGGGGTTTGTGGGTGATGTGGGTGTGTGTTTTATATTGTAATGGGTGTGTGGGAGTGGTGTGTGTATGTGTATCAGGTGTGTGTATTTGGAATTGTCCAATGTGGTAGTGTTTTGTAAGAGTGTGTGTATTTTGAGTGCGGCGGTGTGTACCGCCAATGGAATACTGCGGTAGAATGACCGCCACGTGGATTAGTGTGTCGTGATAGTGTGGTCGTATTTCTGTTGGCGTGGCGGTGGAGGTTGTTTTCGCCAGTTAATCACTGACCTTTGGTGTGGCGGACTTGTTTGGGTGTCTGAATTTTGGCAGATTCCGAAATGTGGGTCATAATAGCTGTGGCAGTTTTCTGCGGCCGCGGCGGAGTGTTGGCGGTCTTCTGCACGGCGATAAGAGGCTTTTACCGCCAATGTTGTAATGAGGGCCATAATGTTTTGCATTAGGCACCGACAGCACTTTATTTGAGATGCAGGCAACTGCCAATGTTCCAGATTAGATATTGTTTTCTGTACTGTACAAGGACGAATGCACTTTATTCTACAATTTTTTTAGGGGCTCTTTTTTGTAGGCACTTGACACTTGAAACATTTTACCCCTAAGTTTTAGAGTTTTTCTTGTGATCGGTTGTTTTTGAGTTTCTGATGCTCATTAAAAAATATTTTTGAAAAAAAGACAATGCTTTCTCTTGTAATTCCTGACAAAGAGGAGATAGATTCTCTGATATCAAAACCCATGAATACATAAATATGTTAAAAACGAAAAAATGTCTTTCAGGAGCCAAAACGCTGTAACTTGATTCACGACCATTGACATTTGTGTAAAAATGCATCCTTATACTTCCCCTTGCATGTACCATTCTAATGAGCTCCCGCCTATGTTTTTAGATCCGTGAGGGAAGATGGTGGTTGGGTGGGAGGTTTAGACCATTCAATGTTGCTCACTCAGCAAACCAGACAAAGACCTTGATAGCTTATGAGAGGATATGCCAAATTGTACAAATAATGTTTACGAATACCTTTAATCAACAGTGTCTTTGTGTGCATTTTGTGTGCATTTCAGAACAATTCACTCTCTCTCAGCTGGGTCAATAAATAATAAAATCTATCTAAAGTTAAGAAAACCTGTTTGGTGTCTCTTTTGAGTTTATTTTGAATTATTGTACCTTCACTGTTCACCTTTTTTAGATTTTGGCCTAGATTTACTAACAATCTGCATCCCGTTTATGTAAAAGAAATGACGGATACTAGCACAAAGTGTACAATTGTTTACTTTCCAGTGCTCGAAAGAAGCTCTTAAGTGAGGCAAAGTAGCATTATGCACTAGTTCGCATCACGGGGCACACCATAGGTCGTACATGGGCATTCTCATGCAACTATCCATGGATTCTGACACAAAGCCCAATCTACTAAAAAAGGTAGAAAGGACATTACATCAAGACTTAATGATGCCTCGAGCAGTGGCGTAACAAAACTTGAGGCCTTCCCTGCACAGTACTAGGAAGGCTCCCCTGCCCCCTCCCCCCCCCCAGACTCACTCAGGGGCTCTCAGGCCAGGGTACAGTGCTGAGGGGGCCCCCTGGAGCTTGAGCCCCCCAACCACCACCATAGGGGCTGCAGGGAGCTTTGTTACGTTACTGGCCTCAAAGCGGGAGTAATGTTGAAAACTTTACAAACCTTTCCAACTTTGCGTGTGTTGTGTAATGTACAGCAAACATGCAAACTTTGATTAGTTTTATACTGCATCTATGCGTTGTATTTTTTACCGGAAAGGTATTTCCCCATTGTTAAACTGGCATTTTAGGAGGGCTGGCACTCTGGCACCCATGGCTGTTGTTTGCTTTGTTTTTTACTTGAGTCATGCTTCTTTTCATTGACAACTCCTGAAAATGTGCTGCTCAGCACTGCACGCTGCACACCTCTTCCTATTGTTATGAGATCAATACATAAACACCCTGTTAGAAATTGGGTCTCTAGCTGGCAGTCGGTTTGCACCCTGTCCAAGTAGGGACCCTTACTCTAGTCAGGATAAGGGAGATACCTGCTCAGATAACCCCTGCTCACCCCCTTGGTAGCTTGGCATGAGCAGTCAAGCTTATCTCAGAAGCAATGTGTAAAGCATTTACACATAACACACAGGAACACAGTGAAAACACTACTAAAGTACACCACACCATTTTTAGAAAAATAGCCAATATTTATATTTTTAAAACAAGACCAAATACAATAAAAATCCAATATACAGTAATAAAAATATGAATTCTGCAAGATTTACTAAAAAATACAGTTCCTTGAAGTCAATAGCTCCACCTGGGGCTATCACGGCATCGTGATCAACAAAACCAACAGGTCAGACCGGCAACTGACGTCGCGGGCCAGCTACGGTCTCGGGAAGACCTGCAAACAGTACCTTGGATTTGTAGGGCGTTGTGATCCTCGCCGCGAGCTCCAGAGAGTGGCGTCACTGAAGTCACGGTGTTGATTCTAGAGTAGGTGCAGAATTCGTAGGGCCGACAGGCAGAGTCACAGAATTGTTTAAGGAAGAAAACGCCTACTTTCTTACAGTGGCATTTCAAACAGACAATTTAAAAAACAACTTCAATAAAAGATGTATTTTTACATTGTGAGTTCAGAGACCCTAAACCTCACATTTTTATCTGGTCTCAAGGGGAATCTGTGCTTTAAGGATATTTAAAGGAAGCCCCCATGTTAACCTATGAGAGAAATAGGCGCTGCACAGTGAAAACTGAATTTGCAGCATTTCACTGTTAGGACATATAAAACACATTAGTATATGTCCTACTTTAAACATGCAATGCACCCTGCCCCTCGGGTTACCTAGGGCCTACATTAGGGGTGCCTGACATGTAGCAAAAGGGAAGGTTTAGGCCTGGCAAGTGGGTACACTTGCCAAGTCGAACTGGCAGTTTAAAAATACACACACAGACACTGCAGTGGCAGGTCTGAGCCAAGGTTACAGGGCTACTAATGTGGGTGGCACAACCAGTGCTGCAGGCCCACTAGTAGCATTTGATTTACAGGCCCTGGGCACCTCTAGTTCATTTTACTAGGGACTTACCAAAAATAAACCAGCAAAAACAGACGTGAAAAATAGGAGGAAGAAGGCAAAAAGTCTGGGGATAATCCTGTAAAAAGGGCCATTTCCAACACACCCGTTCTCACTCAGTGGCGGAAATAATAATTCCCTTATACCCCAGCACTTTCCTTTCAGCCTCTTTACTAATTTTCTCCTGTGCCATGTGCCGGCATCGTAATGAGAAGGTCAACAGGAAGCATCCATTTTGACTTTATGATTTTGCAATTTGTTTGGGTCTAACAGGGTTCCTACTGTACTGTGTGTTGTATGGAAAAACAACCACATTAGATGCAGTAACAAATGAAAACAGAGAATGAAAAAGAGGCTATGTGAGTGTGTCTGTCTGCACATACAGACATGTTTTCTCTAGAGGTAGTTCAACTTTGCAAAATTGAATATTTTGATGTCAGTTAGAAATAAGAATTACTACATACATTCAAACAGTATTTGTTTTTTTTCAAATGATTACTATAATGTCATTTCATTTTTTATATTTCATAGAATAAAAGTTGTAACTACGATTGTCAAGTTAGCAAAATCTGCTACTGTGGATAGCCTTAGTGTACCATCACAATCCATATTTTATTATTAATCCAAAAACATTAACATATGCAAGCATAGTGGCATTTCTAAGACCTGTAAAATAAGTTATTAATACAACAAAGTTAACACACATAGCGTTTTTATAATACATATGCCAGTAAAAGGTCAGAAAACTATGACTCACAAAATTAGAAGCAGTAAAGAATGGGTAAAGGCAGAAATATTGTATGTAAACGTACTTGGTTACCTTGTAACCTGTAGATAAGGGTCTAAGGGCCGGACTTACATCCTGGGGGATGGGTTACTCAGTCACAAACGTGACAGATATCCCGCCCACAATACTACACTGTCCATAGGATATCATTGAATCGTAATACCACGGACGGGATAGCCATCATATTTGTGATGAGTAATCCCATCCGCCAAACTCTAAATAAGGCCTTTTATCTAGGGTGACCAGCCGTCCTGGATTTGCTGGGACAGTCCCTGTTTTTCACCTGGTGCCCTGGCAGATTTGGGGAATTTAGCTCATGTCCCAGATTTTAGAGCGGGTCGACTGAAAACGGTATAAGGTGCCTTTTTGTTTTTTCCAAAGCAGGGATAGTTATCAGCTGTTATATGAAAGGAATGTAATTAACAGCATGATACAGGCTTTAAAAATTGCAATTCATTTATGATCTTATTGTTTCTTCTGTGATTCTGTGCTGGTGAGTGCCTTCAGACCGTGTACTCGGTTGAAATAAAATTGCAGTCCTTCTTCTAATTTTGTGAAATGTCCCGGTTTTTGGATTTATAATTCTGGTCACCCTACCTCAATCACAGCTTCAGTATGTGACTATGCTTCAGCGCTGTGATTCTGAACAAATCACTTCATCTCCTTAAGTTTCATGCTGTAGTATGTCTTGTGTGCACTGAACTGTGCACACTTATTTTTGGCTGTACTGAGACATTTCACAGTTGTGGTGATAGGTCCTTCTGCGCAGCCATCTTTCATCAAGGAGCTGTGACTCGTTTCAAGTACTACTGTCTCTAGTGCAGCAGGCTAACCATGTACAGGGGCTCAAATCCCCCCAGTGGTATTCAGGTGGCAAAATATCTAGTATTTATTTTTGTTCATTTAGAAATATTATTTTTACTGAAAAAAGTACAGGAACATTTGGATGATTTTTTTTTTTTTTTTTACTAGATGCCCAAATTTACAAATCTTGTACCCCCCTGACCCATCCTCTCCCTCCTTTTGCTCAAGTAGGATAAATAGGAGAAAAAAGCATTATCTTCATTTATCAATGTATACATTTTTTCTACAAACTGATGTTTTGGGGAAGAAAAATATGGTCTAAGGGGGGACATAAGTGAGCTGTATTATTTGAGGAGAGTGTCATTCAGATAATAAAATAGGTTGCATGGTATTGATTTTTGAAGTAAAAGAAAAGGAAAAAAGCTCACCATTCACCGACTGTGG
This sequence comes from Pleurodeles waltl, assembly GCF_031143425.1. Lineage (NCBI taxonomy): Eukaryota > Metazoa > Chordata > Amphibia > Caudata > Salamandridae > Pleurodeles > Pleurodeles waltl. Next base: position 1,293,239,294 of record NC_090444.1, on the reverse strand, counting down.
TTTCAAGATGCACTTATCAGGATTTGAACCTAGGCTGCTAAGGTGGAAGACAAGGACCTTATCCACTGGACTACACTGGCTTCCATATCTGTTGTTTGTCAAACCTTCCCTATATCATGGCTATGAAGTGTCCTGTGCAGTAATTGCCATAAGCCATGACTCACAGACTTTTAGTATGCTGATAGGTCCTTCTGCACATCCATCATCCATCAAGGAGCTGTAGCTCAGTGGCAATTGCTGCTGTCTCTGGTGCCGCAAGCTAACCCTGTATATGGGTTCAAATCTGCCAAGTGATGTTCAGGTGGCAACATATCTAGTATTTACTTCTGTTCATTAAGAAGTATTATTTTTACTGAAAAAAGTACAGGCACATTTGGACGATTTTTTTCTTTTTTTTAATTAGAGGCCCACAATTACAAATCTTGTAACCCCCTGAACCAACCTCTCTCTCCTTTTGCTCAAGTAGGTTAAAAAGGAGAAGCAAAGCCTTATCTTCATTTATCAATGTATAAATTTGTTCTACAAACTGATGTTTTGGCGAAGAAAAATATGGCCTAAGGGGTGACATAAGTAAGCTCTATTATTTGAGGAGAGTGTCATCCAGATAATAAAATAGGTTGCATGGTATTGATTTTTGAATTAAAAGAAAAGGAAGACCTCTGGTGGAGTGTGTTTTCAAGATGCACCAACTGGGATTTGAACCCTGGCTGTCTAGGTGGAAGGCAAAAACCTTACCCACAGGACCACAATGACTTCAATGTCTGCAGCTTGTCAAACCTTCCCTATATCATGGCTATGAAGTGTCCTATGCAGTAATTGCCATTAGCAATGACACACTGGCCTTTAGCTTGTTGATAGGTCCTTCTGCACAACCATTATCCATCCATCAAGGAGCTGTAGGTCAGTGCCATGTGCTGCTATCTCTAATGTAGCAGGCTATCTCTGTATAGGGATTCAAATCCCCCCACTGCCCTTCAGTGATGTTCAGGTGGCAAAATATCTGGCGTTTATTTTTGTTCATTAAGAAATATTATTTTTACTTAAAAAAGTAGAGGAACATTTGGATTTCTTTTTTTTTTTTTACTAGAGGGACACATTTACAAATCTTGTACCCCCCTGATCCATCCTCTCCCTCCTTTTGCTCAAGTAGGTTAAATAGGAGTAGCAAAGCGTTATCTTCATTTATTAATGTATGAATTTTTTCTACAAACTGATGTTTTGGGGAACAAAAATATGGCCTAAGGGGTGGCATAAGTAAGCTGTATTATTTGAGGAGAGTGTCATCCAGATAATAAAATAGGGTGCATAGTATTGATTTTTGAAGTAAATGAAATGGAGATAGGAAGGCCTTTGGTTGACTGTGTTTTAAAGAGGAACCAACCATGATTCGAACCATGGCTGTCTGGGTGGAAGGTAAGGACCTTACCCACTGGACCACACTGGCTTCGATGTCTGTAGTTTGTCACAACTTCCCTTTATCATGGCTATGAAGTGTCCTATGCAGTAATTGCCATAAGCACTGACACACAGGCCTTTAGCTTGCTGATAGGTCCTTCTGCAGAAACGATATCAATCAAGGAGGTGTAGCTGAGTGGCAAATGCTGCTGTCTCTAGAGCAGCAGGCTAATCCTGTATATGGGTTCAAATCCCCCCAGCGCCCTTCAGTGATGTTCAGATGGCAAAATATCCAGTGTATGTTTTTGTTTATTAAGAAATATTATTTTTACTTCAAAAAGTACAGGAGCATTTGGATGATTATTTGTGTGATTTTTTTTACTAGAGGCCCACATTTACAAATCTTGTACCTCCTGACCCACCATCTCCCTTCTTTTGCTCAAGTAGGTTAAATAGGAGAAGGAAAGCCTTATCTTCATTTATCAATGTTTGAAGTTTTTTCTACAAACTGATGTTTTGGCAAAGAAAAATATGGCCTAAGGGTGACATAAGTAAGCTGTATTGTTTGAGGAGAGTGTCATCCAGATAATAAAATAGGTTGCATGCTATTGATTTTTGAAATAAAAGAAAAGGAAAAAGTCAGGCCTTTGGTTGAGTGTGTTTTAAAGAAGCAGAAACCTGGATTCGAACCGTGGCTGTCAGGTAAGGATCTTACCCACTGGACCACACAGGCTTCCATAGCTATGGGATAATAAACGTTCCCTATATCATGGCTATGAAGTGTCCTATGCAGTAATTGCCATGAGCACTGCCACACAGGCCTTTAGCTTGCTGATAGGTCCTTCTTACAACCCTTGTTTATCAAATAGCTGTAGCTCAGTGGCAAGTGCTACTGTCTCTAGTGGAACAGACTAACCATGTAAAGGGGTTCATGTCCCCCCAGTGATGCTCAGGTAGCAAAATGTCCAGTATTTACTTTTGTTCATTAAGAAATATTGTTTTTACTGAAAAAAGTACAGAAACGTTTGGATGATTTCTTTCTTTTTTTTACTAGAGGCACAAATTTAAAATTTTTGTACCCCCCTGATCCATCCTCTCCCTCCTTTTGCTCAAGTAGGTTAAATAGGAGTAGCAAAGCCTTATCTTCATTTATCAATGTATGAATGTTTTCTACAAACTGATGTTTTGGGGAAGAAAAATATGGCCAAAGGGGGGGCATAAATAAGCTGTATTATTTGAGGAGAGTGTCATCCAGTTAATAAAATAGGGTGCATGGTATTGATTTTCGAGGTAAAAGAAAAGGAGAAAGGAAGGCCTGTGCTTTAAAGAGGCACCAACCCTAATTCGAACTGTGGCTGTCTGGGTTGAAGGCAATGACCTTACCCCGTGGCCCACACTGGTTTCCATGTCTGTACTTTCTCAAAACTTCCCTATATCATGGCTATGAAGTGTCCTAAGCAGTAATTGCCATAAGCACTGACACACAGGCCTTTAGCTTGCTGATAGGTCCTTCTGTACAGCCCTTTTTCATCAAGTAGCTGTAGGTCAGTGGCAAGTGCTACTGTCTCTAATGCAGCAGACTAACCGTGTATAGGTTCAAGTGATATTCAGGTGGAAAAATATTCAGTATTTATTTTTGTTCATTAAGAAATATTGTTTTTACTGAAAAAAGTACAGAAACATTTGCATGATTTCTTTTTTTTTTTTTACTAGAGGCACAAATTTACAAATCTTGTACCCCCCTGACCCACCATCTCCCTCCTTTTGCTCAAGTAGGTTAAATAGGAGAAGGAAAGCCTTATCTTCATCTATCAATGTGTGAAGTTTTTCTACAAACTGATGTTTTGGCAAAGAAAAATATGGCCTAAGGGTGACATAAGTAAGCTGTACTATTTGAGGAGAGTGTCATCCAGATAATAAAATAGGTTGCATGGTATTGATTTTTGAAGTAAATTCAATGGAGAGAGGAAGGCCTTTGGTTGACTGCGTTTTAAAGAGGAAACAACCCTGATTCGAACAGTGGCTGTCTGGGGGGGAAGGCAAGGACGTTACCCAGTGGACCACTCTTACATCCATCTCTGTAGTTTGTCAAAACTTCCCTATATCATGGCTATGAAGTGTCCTATGCAGTAGACGCCATAAGCACTGACACACAGGCCTTTAGCTTGCTGATAGGTCCTTCTGCAGAACAACATCCATCACGAAGCTGTAGATGAGTTGCAAATGCTGCTGTCTGTAGAGCAGCAGGCTAACCCTGTATATGGGTTCAAATCCCCCAACGCCCTTCAGTGATGTTCAGGTGGTAAAATATCCAGTGTTTGTTTTTGTTTATTAAGAAATATTATTTTTACTTCAAAAAGTACAGGAGCATTTGGATGATTTTTTTTTTTTTTTTTTTTTTTCCTAGAGGCCCAAATTTACAAATCTTGTACCCCCCGATCCATCCTCTCCCTCCTTTTCCTCAAGTAGGTTAAATAGGAGTAGCACAGCCTTATCTTCCTTTATCAATGTATGATTTTTTTCTACAAACTGATGTTTTGGGGAAGAAAAATATGGCCTAAGGGGGGCATAAGTAAGCTGTATTATTTGAGGAGAGTGTCATCCAGATAATAAAATAGGGTGCATGGTATTGATTTTTGAAGTAAATGAAATGGAGCGAGGAAGGCCTTAGGATGACTGCGTTTTAAAGAGGAACAAACCCTGATTAGAACCGTGGCTGTCTGTGGGGAAGGCAAGGACCTTAACCAGTGGACCACACTTACATCCATCTCTGTAGTTTGTCAGAACTTCCCTATACCATGGCTATGAAGTGTACTTTGCAGTAGACGCCATCAGCACTGACACACAGGCCTTTAGCTTGCTGATAGGTCCTTCTGCAGAACCAACGTCCATCACAACGCTGTAGATGAGTGGCAAATGCTGCTGTCTGTAGAGCAGCAGGCTAACCCTGTATATGGGTTCAAATTCAACCCCCAATGCCCTTCAGTGATGTTCAGGTGGTAAAATATCCAGTGTTTGTTTTTGTTTATTAAGAAATATTATTTTTACGTCAAAAAGTACAGGAGCATTTGGATGATTTTTTTTTTTTTATTTTTTTTTTACTAGAGGCCCAAATTTACAAATCTTGTACCCCCCCTGACCCACCATCTCCCTCCTTTTGCTCAAGTAGGTTAAATAGGAGAAGGAAAGCCTTATCTTCATTTATCAATGTATGAAGTTTCTTCTACAAACTGATGTTTTGGCAAAGACAAATATGGCCTAAGGGTGATATAAGTAAGCTGTATTGTTTGAGGAGAGTGTCATCCAACTAATAAAATAGGGTGCATGGTATTGATTTTTGAAGTAAAAGAAAAGGAAAAATGGCAGGCCTTTGGTTGAGTGTGTTTTAAAGATGCAGAAACCTGTAAACGAACCCTGGCTGGAAAGTAAGGACCTTACCCACTGGACCACACTGGCTGCCATATTTGTAGAATGTCAAACGTTCCCTATATCATGGTTATGAAGTGTCCTATGCAGTAAGTGCCATAAGCAATGACACACAGGCCTTTAGCTTGCTGATAGGTCCTTCTTACAACCCCTGTTTATCAAGTAGCTGTAGGTCAGTGGCAAGTGCTGCTGTCTCTGTAGCAGCTAACTAACTGTGAATAGGAGTTCAAACCCCCCCAGCGCCCTTCAGTGATGTTCAGGTGACAAAATGTCCAGTATTTATTTTTGTTCATTAAGAAATATTGTTTTTACTGAAAAAAGTACAGAAACATTTGGATGATTTCTTTCTTTTTTTTACTAGAGGCACAAATTTACAAATCTTGTACCCCCCTGATCCATCCTCTCCCTCCTTTTGCTCAAGTAGGTTAAATAGGAGTAGCAAAGCCTTATCTTCATTTATCAATGTATGAATTTTTTCTACAAACTGATGTTTTGGGGAAGAAAAATATTGCCTAAGGGGGGGCATAAGTAAGCTGTATTATTTGAGGAGAGTGTCATCCAGATAATAAAATAGGGTGCATGGTATTGATTTTTGAAGTAAGTGAAACAGAGATAGGAAGGCTTTTGGTTGACTGTGTTTTAAAGAGGCACCAACCATGATTCAAACCGTGGCTGTCTGGGTGGAAGGCAAATATCTTACCCACTGGATCACACTGGCTTCTATGGTTGTAGCTTGTCAGAACTTCCCTATATCATGGCTATGAAGTGTCCTATGCAGGAATTGCCGTGAGCACTGACACATAGGCCTTTAGCTTGCTGATAGGTCCTTCTGCAGAACCAACATCCATCAAGGAGCTGTAGCTGAGTGGCAAATGCTGCTGTCTCTAGAGCAGCAGGCTAACCCTGTATATGGGTTCAAATCCCCCCAGTGCCCTTCAGTGATGTTCAGGTGGCGAAGTGTACAGTTTTTGTTTTTGTTTATTATGAAATATTATTTTTACTTCAAAAAGTACAGGAGCTTTTGGATGTTTTTTTTTTCTTTTTTTTTACTAGATGCCCAAATTTACAAATCTTGTACCCCCCTAACCCATCATCTCCCTCCTTTTGCTCAAGTAGGTTAAATAGGAGAAGGAAAGCCTTATCTTCATCTATTAATGTGTGAAGTTTCTTCTACAAACTGATGTTTTGGCAAAGAAAAATATGGCCTAAGGGTGACATAAGTAAGCTGTATTGTTTGAGGAGAGTGTCATCCAACTAATAAAATAGGGTGCATGGTATTGATTTTTGAAGTAAAAGAAAAGGAAAAATGGCAGGCCTCTGGCTGAGTGTGTTTTAAAGATGCAGAAACCTGGATTTGAACGCTGGCTGTTTGGAAGGTAAGGACCTTACCCACTGGACCACATATTTGTAGAATGTCAAATGTTCCCTATATCATGGTTATGAAGTGTCCTATGCAGTAAGTGCCATGAGAAATGACACACAGGCCTTTAGCTTGCTGATAGGTACTTCTTACAACCCCTGTTTATCAAGTAGCTGTAGGACAGTTGCAAGTGCTGCTGTCTCCGTTCTAGCAAACTAACCGTGTGTAGGTGTTCAAATCCCCCCAGCGCCCTTCAGTGATGTTCAGGTGACAAAATGTCCAGTATTTATTTTTGTTCATTAAGAAATATTGTTTTTACTGAAAAAAGTACAGAAACATTTGGATGATTTCTTTCTTTTTTTTTTACTAGAGGCACACATTTACTAATCTTGTACCCCCCCGATCCATCCTCTCCCTCCTTTTGCTCAAGTATGTTAAATAGGAATAGCAAAGCCTTATCTTCATTTATCAATCTATGAATTTTTTCTACAAACTGATGTTTTGGGGAAGAAAAATATGGCCTAAGGGGGGGCATAAGTAAGCTGTATTATTTGAGGAGAGTGTCATCCAGATAATAAAATAGGTTGCATGGTATTGATGTTTGAAGTAAATGAAATGGAGAGAGGAAGGCCTTTGGTTGACTGCGTTTTAAACAGGAACCAACCCTGATTCGAACCGTGGTTGTCTGGGGGGAAGGCAAGAACCTTACCCACTGGACCACACTGGCGTCCATGTTTGTAGTTTGTCAGAACTTCCTGATAAAATGGCTATGAAGTCTCCTAAGCAGTAATTGCCATAAACACTGACACACCGGCCTTTAACTTGCTGATAGGTCCTCCTGCAGAACTAGCTTCCATCAGTGAGCTGTACATAAGTGGCAAATGCTGCTGTCTGTAAAGCAACAGGCTAACCCTGTATATGGGTTCAAATCCCCCCAGTGCCGTTCAGTTGGCAAAATATCCAGGGTTTGTTTTTGTTTATTAAGAAATATTACTTTTACTTCAAAAAGTACAGGAGCATTTGGATGATTTTTTTTTTTTTTTACTAGAGGCCCAAATTTACAAATCTTGTACCCCCCTGACCCACCATCTCCCTCCTTTTGCTCAAGTAGGTTAAATAGGAGAAGAAACACCTTATCTTCATTTATCAATGTATGAAGTTTCTTCTACAAACTGATGTTTTGGCAAAGAAAAATATGGCCTAAGGGTGACATAAGTAAGCTGTATTGTTTGAGGAGAGTGCCATCCAAATAATAAAATAGGGTGCATGGTATTGATTTTTGAAGTAAAAGAAAAGGAAAAAGGAAGGCCTTTGGTTGAGTGTGTTTTAAAGATGCAGAAACCTGGATCCGACCCCTGGCTGGAAGATAGGGACCTTACCCACTGGACTACACTGGCTTCCATATATGTAGGATGTCAAACGTTCCCTATATCATGGCCATGAAGTGTCCTATGCAGTAAGTGCCATAAGCATTGACACACAGGCCTTTAGCTTGCTGATAGGTCCTTCTTACAACCCCTTTTTAACCAAGCAGCTGTAGGTCAGTGGCAAGTGCTACTGTCTCTATTGCAGTAGACTAACTCTGTATAGGGGTTCAAATCCCCCAAGCGCCCTTCAGTGATGTTCAGGTGACAAAATATACAGTGTTTATTTTTGTTCATTAAGAAATATTGCTTTTACTGAAAAAAGTACAGAAACATTTGCATGATTTCTTTCTTTTTTTTACTAGAGGCCCAAATTTACAAATCTTGTACCCCTCTGACCCACCATCTCCCTCCTTTTGCTCAAGTAGGTTAAATCGCAGTAGCAAAGCCTTATCTTCATTTATCAATGTATGAATTTTTTCTACAAACTGATGTTTTGGGGAAGAAAAATATGGCCTAAGGGGGGGCATAAATAAGCTGTATTATTTGAGGAGAGTGTCATCCAGTTAATAAAATAGGGTGCATGGTATTGATTTTCGAAGTAAAAGAAAAGGAGAAAGGAAGGCCTTTGCTTGACTGTGTTTCAAAGAGGAACCAACCCTGATTCAAACCGTGGCTGTTTGGGTGGAAGGCAAGGACCTTACCCAGTGTACCTCACTGGCTGCCACGTCAGTCATTTGTCAAAACTTCCCTATATCATGGCTATGAAGTCTCCTAAGCAGTAATTGCCATAAGCACTGACACACAGGCCTTTAGCTTGCTGATAGGTCCTTCTGTACAACCCTTTTTTGTCAAGTAGCTGTAGGTCTGTGGCAAGTGCTACTGTCGCTAGTGCAGCCAACTAACCGGGTATGGGTTCAAACCCACGAAGCACCCTTCAGAGAAGTTCAGGTGGCAAAATATCCAGTATTTATTTTTGTTCATTAAGAAATATTGCTTTTACTGAAAAAAGTACAGAAACATTTGGATGATTTCTTTCTTTTTTTTACTAGAGGCACAAATTTACAAATCTTGTACCCCCCTGATTCATCCTCTCCCTCCTTTTCCTCAAGTAGGTGAAATAGGAGTAGCACAGCTTTATCTTCATTCATCAATGTATGATTTTTTTCTACAAACTGATGCTTTGGGGAAGAAAAATATGGCCTAAGGGGGGGCATAAGTAAACTGTATTATTTGAGGAGAGTGTCATCCAGATAATAAAATAGGGTGCATGGTATTGATTTTTGAAGTAAATGAAATGGAGAGAGGAAGGACTTTGGTTGCCTGCTTTTTAAAGAGGAACCAACCCAGATTCAAACTGTGGTTGTCTGGGGGAAAAGCAAGAACCTTACCCAGTGGACCACACTGGCATTCCTCTCTGTAGTTTGTCAAAACTTCCCTATATCATGGCTATGAAGTGTCCTATGCAGTAGACGCCATAAGCACTGACACACAGGCCTTTAGCTTGCTGATAGGTCCTTCTGCAGAACCAGCATCCATCACGAAGCTGTAGATGAGTGGCAAATGCTGCTGTCTCTAGAACAGCAAGCTAACCCTGTATATGGGTTCAAATCTCCCCCAACGCCCTTCAGTGATGTTCAGGTGGTAAACTATCCAGTGTTTGTTTTTGTTTATTAAGAAATATTATTTTTACTTCAAAAAGTACAGGAGCATTTGGATGATTTTTTTTAATTTTTTTTTTTTTACTAGAGGCCCAAATTTACAAATCTTGTACCCCCCTGACCCACCATCTCCCTCCTTTTGCTCAAGTAGGTTAAATAGGAGAAGGAAAGCCTTATCTTCATTTATCAAAGTATGAAGTTTCTTCTACAAATTGATGTTTTGGCAAAGACAAATATGGCCTAAGGGTGACATAAGTAAGCTGTATTGTTTGAGGAGAGTGTCATCCAACTAACAAAATAGGGTGCATGGTATTGATTTTTGAAGTAAAAGAAAAGGAAAAATGGCAGGCATTTGGTTGAGTGTGTTTTGAAGATGCAGAAACCTGTATTTGAACCCTGGCTGTCTGGGTGGAAGGAAAGGACCTTACCCACCGGACCACACTGGCTGCCATGTTTGTAAAATGTCAAACGTTCCCTATATCATGGTTATGAAGTGTCCTATGCAGTAAGTGCCATAAGCAATGACACACAGGCCTTTAGCTTGCTGATCGGTCCTTCTTGCAACCCTTGTTTATCAGGTAGCTGTAGGTCAGTGGCAAGTGCTGCTGTCTTCATTGCAGCAAACTAACCATGTATAGGTGTTCAAATCCCCCCAGCACCCTTCAGTGATGTTCAGGTGACAAAATGTCCAGTATTTATTTTTGTTCATTGAGAAATATTGTTTTTACTGAAAAAAGTACAGAAACATCTGGATGATTTCTTTCTTTTTTTTACTAGAGGCACAAATTCACAAATCTTGTACCCCCCTGATCCACCCTCTCCCTCCTTTTGCTCAAGTAGGTTAAATAGGAGTAGCAAAGCCTTATCTTCATTTATCAATGTTGGAATTTTTTCTACAAACTGATGTTTTGGGGAAGAAAAATATGGCCTAAGGGGGGGCATAAGTAAGCTGTATTATTTGAGGAGAGTGTCATCCAGATAATAAAATAGGGTGCATGGTATTGATTTTTGAAGTCAATGAAATGGAAAGGCCTTCGGTTGACTGTGTTTTAAAGAGGCACCAACCATTATTTGAACCATGGCTCTCTGGGTGGAAGGCAAGAACCTTACCCACTGGACCACACTGGTGTCCATGTTTGTAGTTTGTCAGAACTTCCCGAAATCATGGCTATGAAGTCTCATAAGCAGTAATTGCCATAAACACTGACTCACAGGCCTTTAACTTGCTGATAGGTCCTTCTGCAGAACAAACCTCCATCAGTGAGCTGTACCTAAGTGGCAAATGCTGCTGTCTGTAGAGCAACAGGCTAACCCTGTATATGGCTTCAAATCCCCCCAGTGCCCTTCAGTGATGTTCAGTTGGCAAAATATCCAGGGTTTGTTTTTGTTTATTAAGAAATATTACTTTTACTTCAAAAAGTACAGGAGCATGTGGATGATTTTTTTATGTTTTTTACTAGAGGCCCAAATTTACAAATCTTGTACCTCCCTGACCCACCATCTCCCTCCTTTTGCTCAAGTAGGTTAAATAGGAGAAGGAAAGCCTTATCTTCATTTATCAATGTATGAAGTTTCTTCTACAAACTGATGTTTTGGCAAAGAGAAATATGGCCTAAGGGTGACATAAGTAAGCTGTATTGTTTGAGAAGAGTGTCATCCAAATAATAAAATAGGGTGCATGGTATTGATTTTTGAAGTAAAAGAAAAGGAAAAAGGAAGGCCTTTGGTTGAGTGTGTTTTAAAGATGCGGAAACCTGGATCCGAACCCTGGCTGGAAAATAAGGACCTTACCCACTGGACCACACTGGCTTCCATATATGTTGGATGTCAAACGTTCCCTATATCATGGCTATGAAGTGTCCTATGCAATAAGTGCCATAAGAATTGACACACAGGCCTTTAGCTTGCTGATAGGTCCTTCTTCAACCTCTTGTTATCAAGCAGCTGTAGGTCAGTGGCTAGTGCTACTGCCTCCATTGCAGTAGACTAACTCTGCATAGGGGTTCAAATCCCTTCAGTGATGTTCAGGTGACAAAATATCTAGTATTTATTTTTGTTCATTTAGAAATATTGTTTTTACTGAAAAAAGTACAGAAACATTTGCATGATTTATTTTTTATTTTTACTAGAGGCCCAAATTTACAAATCGTGTACCCCTCTGACCCACCATCTCCCTCCTTTTGCTCAAGTAGGTTAAATAGGAGTAGCAAAGCCTTATCTTCATTTATCAATGTATGAATTTTTTCTACAAATTGATGTTTTGGGGAAGAAAAATATGGCCTAAGGGGGGCCATAAATAAGCTGTATTATTTGAGGAGAGTGTCATCCAGTTAATAAAATAGGGTGCATGGTATTGATTTTCGAAGTAAAAGAAAAGGAGAAAGGAAGGCCTTTGCTTGACTGTGTTTCAAAGAGGAACCAACCATGATTCAAACTGTGGCTGTCTGGATGGAAAGCAAGGACCTTACCCAGTGTACCACACTGACTTCCATGTCACTTGTTTATCAAAACTTCCCTATATCATGGCTATGAAGTCTCCTAAGCAGTAATTGCCATAAGCACTGACACACAGGCCTTTAGCTTGCTGATAGGTCCTTCTGTACAACCCTTTTTTTGTCTAGTAGCTGTAGGTCTGTGGCAAGTGCTACTGTCTCTAGTGCAGCTGACTAACTGTGTATGAGTTCAAATCCACGAAGCACCCTTCAGAGAAGTTCAGGTGGCAAAATATCCAGTATGTATTTTTGTTCATTAAGAAATATTGCTTTTACTGAAAAAAGTACAGAAACATTTGGATGATTTCTTTCTTTTTTTTACTAGAGGCACAAATTTACAAATCTTGTACCCCCCTGATCCATCCTCTCCCTCCTTTTCCTCAAGTAGGTTAAATAGGAGTAGCACAGCTTTATCTTCATTCATCAATGTATGATTTTTTTCTACAAACTGATGCTTTGGGGAAGAAAAATATGGCCTAAGGGGGGGCATAAGTAAGCTGTATTATTTGAGGAGAGTGTCATCCAGATAATAAAATAGGGTGCATGGTATTGATTTTTGAAGTAAATGAAATGGAGAGAGGAAGGCCTTTGGTTGCCTGTGTTTTAAAGAGGAACCAATCCTGATTCGAACTGTGGTTGTCTGGGGGGAAGGAAAGAACCTTACCCAGTGGACCACACTGGCATCTATCTCTGTAGTTTGTCAAAACTTCCCTATATCATGGCTATGAAGTGTCCTATACAGTAGACGCCATAAGCACTGACACACAGGCCTTTAGCTTGCTGATAGGTCCTTCTGCAGAAGCAGCATCCATCATGAAGCTGTAGATGAGTGGCAAATGCTGCTGTCTCTAAAGCAGGAAGCTAACCCTGTATATGGGTTCGAATCTCCCCCAATGCCCTTCAGTGATGTTCAGGTGGTATAATATCCAGTTTTTGTTTATTAAGAAATATTATTTTTACTTCAAAAAGTACAGGAGCATTTGGATGATTTTCTTTTTTTTTTTTTTTTTTACTAGAGGCCCAAATTTACAAATCTTGTACCCCCCTGACCCACCATCTCCCTCCTTTTGCTCAAGTAGGTTAAATAGGAGAAGGAAAGCCTTATCTTCATTTATCAATGTATGAAGTTTTTTCTACAAACTGATGTTTTGGCAAAGAAAAATATGGCCTAAGGGTGACATAAGTAAGATGTATTGTTTGAGGAGAGTGTCATCCAGATAATAAAATAGGTTGCATGGTATTGATTTTTGAAGTAAAAGAAAAGGAGATAGGAAGGCCTTTGGTTGACTGTGTTTTAAAGAGGCACCAACCAAGATTCAAACTATGGCTGTCTGGGTGGAAGGCAAGGACCTTACCCACTGAACCACACTGGGTTCTATGTCTGTAGTTCGTCACAACTTCCCTATATCATGGCTATGAAGTGTCCTATGCAGTGATTGCTATAAGCACTGACACGCAGGCCTTTAGCTTGCTGATAGGTCCTTCTGCAGAAATAACATTCATCAGGGAGCTGTAGCTGAGAGGGAAATGCTGCTGTCTCTATAGCAGCAGGCTAACCCTGTATATGGGTTCAAATCCCCCCAGTGCCCATCAGTGATGTTCATGTGGCAAAATATACAGTGTTTACTTTTCTTTATTAAGAAATATTATTTTTACTTCAAAAAGTACAGGAGCATTTGGATGATTTTTTTTTTTCTTTTACTAGAGGCCCACATTTACAAATCTTGTACCCCTCTGACCCACCATCTCCCTCCTTTTGCTCAAGTAGGTTAAATAGGAGAAGGAAAGCCTTATCTTCATTTATCAATGTATGAATTTTTTCTACAAACTGATGTTTTAGGGAAGAAAAATATGGCCTAAGGGTGACATAAGTAAGCTGTATTGTTTGAGGAGAGTGTCATCCAGATAATAAAATAGGTTGCATGGTATTGATTTTTGAAGTAAAAGAAAAGGAGATAGGAAGGCCTTTGGTTGACTGTGTTTTGAAGAGGCACCAACCATGATTCAAACCATGTCTGTCTAGGTAGAAGGCGAGGACCTTACCCAGTGGACCACACTGGCTTCCACGTCTGTAGTTTGTCACAACTTCCCTACATCATGGCTATGAAGTGTCCTGTGCAGTAATTGCCATGAGCACTGACACACAGGCCTTTAGCTTGCTGATAGGTCCTTCTGCAGAGCCAACATCCATCAAGGAGCTGTAGCTGAGTTGCAAATGCTGCTTTCTCCAGAGCAGCAGGCTAACCCTGTATATGGGTTCAAATCCCCCCAGTGCCCTTCAGTGATGTTCAGGTGGCAAAGTATACAGTGTGTTTTTTTTTTTATTACGAAATATTATTTTTACTTCAAAAAGTACAGGAGCATTTGGATGGTTTTCTTTTTTTTTTTCTTTTACTAGAGGCCCAAATTTACAAATCTTGTACCCCCCTGACCCATCATCTCCCTCCTTTTGCTCAAGTAGGTTAAATAGGAGAAGGAAAGCCTTATCTTCATCTATCAATGTGTGAAGTTTCTTCTACAAACTGATGTTTTGGCAAAGAAAAATATGGCCTAAGGGTGACATAAATAAGCTGTATTGTTTGAGGAGAGTGTCATCCAGATAATATGTATTGATTTTTGAAGTAAAAGGAAAGGAAAAAGGTAGGCATTTAGTTGAGTGTGTTTCAAAGATGCAGAAATTTGGACTCGAACCCTGAATGTCTGGGTGGAAGGTAAAGACATTACCCACTGGACCACACAGGCTTCCATAGCTGTTGACTGTCAAATGTTCCCTATGTCATAGCTATGAAGTGTCCCATGCTGCAATTGCCATAAGCACTGACACGCTGGCCTTTAGCTTGCTGATAGGTCTTCTTACAACCCTCGCGTATCAAGTAGCTGTAGGTCAGTGGCAAGTGCTACTGTCTCTAGTGCAGCAGGCTAACTGTGTATAGGGGTTCAAATCCCCCCAGTGATGTTCAGGTGGCAAAATATCCAGTATTTATTTTTATTTATTAAGAAATATTGTTTTTACTGAAAAAAGTACAGAAACATTTGGATGATTTATTTCTTTTTTTTACTAGAGGCACAAATTTACAAATCTTGTACCCCCCTGATCCATCCTCTCCCTCCTTTTGCTCAAGTAGGTTAAATAGGAGTAGCAAAGCCTTATCTTCATTTATCAATGTATGATTTTTTTCTACAAACTGATGTTTTGGGGAAGACAAATATGGCCTAAGGGGGGGCATAAGTAAGCTGTATTATTTGGGGAGAGTGTCATCCAGATAATAAAATAGTGTGCATGGTATTGATTTTTGAAGTAAATGAAATGGAGATAGGAAGGCCTTTGGTTGGCTGTGTTTTAAAGAGGAACCTACCATGATTCAAACCATGGCTGTCCAGGTGGAAGGTAAGGACCTTACCCACTGGACCACACAGGCTTCCATGTCTGTAACTTGTCAAAACTTCCCTATATAATGGCTATGAAGTGTCCTAAGCAGTAATTGCCATAAGCAATGACACACACGCCTTTAGCTTGCTGATAGGTCCTTCTGTACAACCCTTTTTCGTCAAGTATCTGTAGGTCAGTGGCAAGTGCTACTGTCTCTAGTGCAGCTAACTAACTGTGTATGGGTTCAAATCCCCCAAGTGCCCTTCAATGATGTTCAGGAGGCAAAGTATCCAGTATTTATTTTTGTTCATTAAGAAATATTGTTTTTACTGAAAAAAGTACAGAAACATTTGGATGATATATTTCTTTTTTTTACTAGAGGCACAAATTTACAAATCTTGTACCCCCCTGATCCATCCTCTGTCTCCTTTTGCTCAAGTAGGTTAAATAGGAGTAGCAAAGCCTTATCTTAATTTACCAAAGTATGAATTTTTTCTACAAACTGATGTTTTGGGGAAGAAAAATATGGCCTAAGGGGGGGGCATAAGTAAGCTGTTTTATTTGAGGAGAGTGTCATCCAGATAATAAAATAGTGTGCATGGTATTGATTTTTGAAGTAAATGAAATGGAGATAGGAAGGCCTTTGGTTGACTGTGTTTTAAAGAGGCACTAACCATGATTTGAACCGTGGCTGTCTGGGTGAAAGGGAAGGACCTTACCCACTGGACCACACTGGCTTCCATGTCTGTGTTTTGTCAAAACTTTCCTATATCATGGCTATGAAGTGTCCTATGCAGCAATTGCCATAAGCACTGACACACAGGCCTTTAGCTTGCTGATAGGTCCTTCTGCAGAGTCAACATTTGTCAAGGAGCTGTAGCTGAGTGGAAAATGCAGCTGTCTCTAGAGCAGCAGACTAACCCTGTATATGTGTTCAAATCCCCCAGTGCCCTTCAGTGATGTTCAGGTGACAAAATATCCATTGTTTGTTTTTGTTCATTAAGAAATATTATTTTTACTTCAAAAAGTACAGGAGCATTTGGATGATTTTTTTTTTTTTCTTTTACTAGAGGCCCAAATTTACAAATCTTGCTGATAGGTCCTTCTGCGGAAACAATATCCGTCAAGGAGCTGTATCTGAGTGGCAAATGCTGCTGTACCTAGGGAAGCAAGCTAACCCTCTATAGAGGTTCAAATCTCAGCAGTGCCCTTCAGTGATGTTCAGGTGGCAAAATAACTAGAGTTTGTTTTTGTTCATTAAGAAATATTATTATTACTTCAAAAAGTACAGGAGCCTTTGTATGATTTTTTTCTTTTTTTTCTTAGAGGCCCAAATTTACAAATCTTGTAACCCCTTGACCCACCCTCTCCCTCCTTTTGCTCAAGTAGTTTAAATAGGAGAAGGAAAGCCTTATCTTCATTTATCAATGTATGAAGTTTTTTCTACAAACTGATGTTTTGAGGAAGAAAAATATTGCCTAAGGGGGGGCATAAATAAGCTGTATTATTTGAGGCTATGGCTATGAAGTGTCCTAAGCAGTGATTGTCATAAGCAATGACACACAGGCCTTTAGCTTGCTGATAGGTCCTTCTGTACGTCTTTTTTTTTGTCAAGTAGCTGTAGGTCAGAGGCAAGTGCTACTGACTTTAGTCCAGCCGAATAACTCTGTAAGGGTTCAAATCTCTCAGGTGCCCTTCAGTGATGTTCAGGTGGCAAAATATCCAGTATTTGTTTTTGTTCATTAAGAAATATTGTTATTACTGAAAAAAGTACAGAATGTATGAATTTTTTCTACAAACTGATGTTTTGGTGAAGAAAAATATGGCCTAAGGGGGGGCATAAATAAGCTGTATTATTTGAGGAGAGTGTCATCCAGTTAATAAAATAGGTTGCATGGTATTGGTTTTTGAAGTAAAAGAAAAGGAAAGAGGCAGGTTTTTGGTTGAGTGTGTTTTAATGATGCACAAACCTGGATTCAAACCGTGGCTGTCTGGGTGAAATGTAAGGACCTTACCCACTGGACCACACTGGCTTCCATATCTGTATGATGTCGAACGCTCCCTATATCATGGCTAAGAAGTGTCCTATGCAGTAATTGCCATAAGCAATGACACGCAGGCCTTTAGATTGCTGATAGGTCCTTCTGTACATCCATTGTTCGTCAAGTAGCTATAGGTCAGTGGCAAGTGCTGATGATTCTAGTACAGCCAACTAACCGTGTAAGGGTTCAAATCCCCCAAGTGCTCTTAAGTGATGTTCAGGTGGCAAAATATCCAGTATTTATTTTGGTTCATTAAGCAATATTGTTATTACTGAAAAAAGTACAGAAACATTTGGATGATTTCTTTCTCTTTTTTACTAGAGGCCCAAATTTACAAATCTTGTACCCCCCTGAATCATCCTCTCCCTCCTTTTTGCTCAAGTAGGTTAAATAGGAGTAGCAAAGCCTTATCTTCATTTATCAATGTATGAATTTTTTCTACAAACTGATGTTTTGGTGAAGAAAAATATGGCCTAAGGTGGGGCATAAATAAGCTGTATTATTTGAGGAGAGTGTCATCCTGTTAATAAAATAGGTTGCATGGTATTGATTTTTGAAGTAAAAGAAAAGGAAAAAAGGCAGGTTTTTGTTTGAGTGTGTTTTAAAGATCCAGTAACCTGGATTCGAACCCTGGCTGTTTGGGTGGAAGGTAAGGACCTTACCCACTGGACAAAACTGTCTTCCATAGCTGTATGTTGTCGAACGCTCCCTATATCATAGATATGAAGTGTCCTATGCAGTACTTGCCATTAGCAATGACACATAGGCCTTTAGCTTGCTGATAGGTCCTTCTTACAAACCTTGTTTATCAAGTAGCTGTAGGTCAGTGGCAAGTGCTACTGTCTCTAGTGCAGCAGACTAACTGTGTATAGGGGTTCAGGTGACAAAGTAGCCACTATTTGTTTTTGTTCATTAAGAAATATTGTTTTTACTTAAAAAAGTACAGAAACATTTGGATGATTTCTTTCTTTTTTTTATAGAAGCACAAATTTACAAATCTTGTACCCCCCTGATCCATCCTCTCCCTCCTTTTGCTCAAGTAGGTTAAATAGGAGTAGCAAAGCCTTATCTTCATTTATCAATGTATGAATATTTTCAACAAACTGATGTTTTGGCGAAGAAAAATATGGCCTGAGGGTGACATAAGTAAGCTGTATTGTTTGAGGAGAGTGTCATCCAGATAATAAAATAGGTTGCATGGTATTGATTTTCGAAGTAAAGGAAAAGGCGAAAGGAAGGCCTTTGCTTGACTGTGTTTTAACGAGGCACCAAGCCTGATTAGAACCATGGCTGTCTGGGGGGAAGACAAGGACCTTACCTAGTGGACGACACTGGCTTCCATGTCAGTAGTCTGTCAAAACTTCCTTATATCATGGCTATGAAGTGTCCTAAGCAGTAATTGCCATATGCAATGACACACAGGCCTTTAGATTGCTGATAGGTCCTTCTTACAACTCATGTTTATCAAGTAGCTGTAGGTCACTGTCAACTGCTACTGTAGCAGACTAAATGTGTATAGGGGTTCAAATCTCCCCAGTGCTGTTCAGGTGACAAAATATCCAGAATTTATTTTTGTTCATTAAGAAATATTGTTTTTACTGAAAAAAGTATAGAAATTTTTTAATGATTTCTTTCTTTTTTTTACTAGAGGCACAAATTTACAAATCTTGTACCCCCCTGATCCATCCTCTCCCTCCTTTTGCTCAAGTAGCTTAAATAGGAGTAGCAAAGCCTTATCTTCATTTATCAATGTATGAATTTTTTCTACAAACTGATGTTTTGGTGAAGAAAAATATGGCCTAAGGGGAGGCATAAATAAGCAATATTATTTGAGGAGAGTTTCATCCAGTTAATAAAATAGGGTGCATGGTATTGATTTTCGAAGTAAAAGAAAAGGAGAAAGGAAGGCCTTTGCTTGACTGTATTTTAAAGAGGCACCAACCCTGATTCGAACCGTGGCTATCTGGGTGGAAGGCAAGGACCTTACCCAGTGGACCACACTGGCTTGCACGTCTGTACTTTGTCAAAACTTCCCTATATCATGGCTATGAAGTGTCCTGAGCAGTTATTGCCATAAGCAATGGAACACAGGCCTTTAGCTTGCTGATAGGTCTTTCTGTACAACCCTTTTCAGTCAAGTAGCTGTAGGTCAGTGGCAAGTGCTACTGGCTTTAGTGTAGCCAACTAAGTGTGTATGGGTTCAAATACCCCAAGCGCCCTTCGGTGATGTTCATGTGGCAAAATATCCATTGTTTATTTTTGTTCATTAAGAAATATTGTTTTTACTGAAAAAAGTACAGAAACATTTGGATGATTTCATTTTTTTTTTTACTAGAGGCACAAATTTACAAATCTTGTACCCCCCTGATCCATCTTCTCCCTCCTTTTGCTCAAGTAGGTTAAATAGGAGAAGGAAAGCCTTATCTTCATTTATCAAAGTATGAAGTTTCTTCTACAAATTGATGTTTTGGCAAAGACAAATATGGCCTAAGGGTGACATAAGTAAGCTGTATTGTTTGAGGAGAGCGTCATCCAACTAACAAAATAGGGTGCATGGTATTGATTTTTGAAGTAAAAGAAAAGGAAAAATGGCATACCTTTGGTTGAGTGTGTTTTGAAGATGCAGAAACCTGTAATCGAACCCTGGCTGTCTGGGTGGAAGGTAAGGACCTTACCCACCGGACCACACTGGCTGCCATGTTTGTAGAATGTCAAACGTTCCCTATATCATGGTTATGAAGTGTCCTATGCAGTAAGTGCCATAAGCAATGACACACAGGCCTTTAGCATGCTGATAGGTCCTTCTTGCAACCCCTGTTTATCAGGTAGCTGTAGGTCAGTGGCAAGTGCTGCTGTCTTTGTTGCAGCAAACTAACCATGTATAGGTGTTCAAATCCCCCCAGCACCCTTCAGTGATGTTCAGGTGACAAAATGTCCAGTATTTATTTTTGTTCATTGAGAAATATTGTTTTTATTGAAAAAAGTACAGAAACATTTTGGATGATGTATTTCTTTTTTTTACTAGAGGCACAAATTTACAAATCTTGTACCCCCCTGATCCATCCTCTCCCTCCTTTTGCTCAAGTAGGTTAAATAGGAGTAGCAAAGCCTTATCTTCATTTATCAATGTATGATTTTTTTCTACAAACTGATGTTTTGGGGAAGACAAATATGGCCTAAGGGGGGGCATAAGTAAGCTGTATTATTTGGGGAGAGTGTCATCCAGATAATAAAATAGTGTGCATGGTATTGATTTTTGAAGTAAATGAAATGGAGATAGGAAGGCCTTTGATTGGCTGTGTTTTAAAGAGGAACCTACCATGATTCAAACCATAGCTGTCCAGGTGGAAGGTAAGGACCTTACCCACTGGACCACACAGGCTTCCATGTCTGTAACTTGTCAAAACTTCCCTATATAATGTCTTTGAAGTGTCC
The DNA here is from genome assembly GCF_031143425.1 of Pleurodeles waltl. NCBI lineage: Eukaryota > Metazoa > Chordata > Amphibia > Caudata > Salamandridae > Pleurodeles > Pleurodeles waltl. Next base: position 1,293,218,749 of record NC_090444.1, on the reverse strand, counting down.
TAAGCAGTAATTGCCATAAGCAATGACACACACGCCTTTAGCTTGCTGATAGGTCCTTCTGTACAACCCTTTTTCGTCAAGTAGCTGTAGGTCAGTGGCAAGTGCTACTGTCTCTAGTGCAGCTAAGTAACTGTGTATGGGTTCAAATCCCCCAAGTGCCCTTCAATGATGTTCAGGAGGCAAAGTATCCAGTATTTATTTTTGTTCATTAAGAAATATTGTTTTTACTGAAAAAAGTACAGAAACATTTGGATGATTTATTTCTTTTTTTTACTAGAGGCACAAATTTACAAATCTTGTACCCCCCTGATCCATCCTCTGTCTCCTTTTGCTCAAGTAGGTTAAATAGGAGTAGCAAAGCCTTATCTTAATTTACCAAAGTATGAATTTTTTCTACAAACTGATGTTTTGGGGAAGAAAAATATGGCCTAGGGGGGGGCATAAGTAAGCTGTATTATTTGAGGAGAGTGTCATCCAGATAATAAAATAGTGTGGATGGTATTGATTTTTGAAGTAATTGAAATGGAGATAGGAAGGTCTTTGGTTGACTGTGTTTTAAAGAGGCACTAACCATGATTTGAACCGTGGCTGTCTGGGTGAAAGGGAAGGACCTTACCCACTGGACCACACTGGCTTCCATGTCTGTGTTTTGTCAAAACTTTCCTATATCATGGCTATGAAGTGTCCTATGCAGCAATTGCCATAAGCACTGACACACAGGCCTTTAGCTTGCTGATAGGTCCTTCTGCAGAGTCAACATTTGTCAAGGAGCTGTAGCTGAGTGGAAAATGCAGCTGTCTATAGAGCAGCAGACTAACCCTGTATATGTGTTCAAATCCCCCAGTGCCCTTCAGTGATGTTCAGGTGACAAAATATCCATTGTTTGTTTTTGTTCATTAAGAAATATTATTTTTACTTCAAAAAGTACAGGAGCATTTGGATGATTTTTTTTTTTTTCTTTTACTAGAGGCCCAAATTTACAAATCTTGCTGATAGGTCCTTCTGCGGAAACAATATCCGTCAAGGAGCTGTATCTGAGTGGCAAATGCTGCTGTACCTAGGGAAGCAAGCTAACCCTCTATAGAGGTTCAAATCTCAGCAGTGCCCTTCAGTGATGTTCAGGTGGCAAAATATCCAGTGTTTGTTTTTGTTCATTAAGAAATATTATTATTACTTCAAAAAGTACAGGAGCCTTTGTATGATGTTTTTCTTTTTTTTCTTAGAGGCCCAAATTTACAAATCTTGTAACCCCTTGACCCACCCTCTCCCTCCTTTTGCTCAAGTAGTTTAAATAGGAGAAGGAAAGCCTTATCTTCATTTATCAATGTCTGAAGTTTTTTCTACAAACTGATGTTTTGAGGAAGAAAAATATTGCCTAAGGGGGGGCATAAATAAGCTGTATTATTTGAGGCTATGGCTATGAAGTGTCCTAAGCAGTGATTGCCATAAGCAATGACACACAGGCCTTTAGCTTGCTGATAGGTCCTTCTGTACGTCTTTTTTTTTGTCAAGTAGCTGTAGGTCAGAGGCAAGTGCTACTGACTTTAGTGCAGCCAAATAACTCTGTAAGGGTTCAAATCTCTCAGGTGCCCTTCAGTGATGTTCAGGTGGCAAAATATCCAGTATTTGTTTTTGTTCATTAAGAAATATTGTTATTACTGAAAAAAGTACAGAATGTATGAATTTTTTCTACAAACTGATGTTTTGGTGAAGAAAAATATGGCCTAAGGGGGGGCATAAATAAGCTGTATTATTTGAGGAGAGTGTGATCCAGTTAATAAAATAGGTTGCATGGTATTGGTTTTTGAAGTAAAAGAAAAGGAAAAAGGCAGGTTTTTGGTTGAGTGTGTTTTAAAGATGCACAAACCTGGATTCACACCGTTGCTGTCTGGGTGAAATGTAAGGACCTTACCCACTGGACCACACTGGCTTCCATATCTGTATGATGTCGAACGCTCCCTATATCATGGCTAAGAAGTGTCCTATGCAGTAATTGCCATAAGCAATGACACGCAGGCCTTTAGATTGCTGATAGGTCCTTCTGTACGTCCATTTTTCGTCAGGTAGCTATAGGTCAGTGGCAAGTGCTGCTGACTCTAGTGCAGCCAACTAACCGTGTAAGGGTTCAAATCCCCCAAGTGCTCTTAAGTGATGTTCAGGTGGCAAAATATCCAGTATTTATTTTGGTTCATTAAGAAATATTGTTATTACTGAAAAAAGTACAGAAACATTTGGATGATTTCTTTCTCTTTTTTACTAGAGGCCCAAATTTACAAATCTTGTACCCCCCTGAATCATCCTCTCCCTCCTTTTTGCTCAAGTAGGTTAAATAGGAATAGCAAAGCCTTATCTTCATTTATCAATGTATGAATTTTTTCTACAAACTGATGTTTTGGTGAAGAAAAATATGGCCTAAGGTGGGGCATAAATAAGCTGTATTATTTGAGGAGAGTGTCATCCTGTTAATAAAATAGGTTGCATGGTATTGATTTTTGAAGTAAAAGAAAAGGAAAAAAGGCAGGCTTTTGGTTGAGTGTGTTTTAAAGATCCAGTAACCTGGATTCGAACCCTGGCTGTCTGGCTGGAAGGTAAGGACCTTACCCACTGGACCACACTGTCTTCCATAACTGTATGTTGTCGAACGCACCCTATATCATAGATATGAAGTGTCCTATGCAGTACTTGCCATTAGCAATGACACATAGGCCTTTAGCTTGCTGATAGGTCCTTCTTACAACCCTTGTTTATCAAGTAGCTGTAGGTCAGTGGCAAGTGCTCCTGTCTCTAGTGCAGCAGACTAACTGTGTATAGGGGTTCAGGTGACAAAGTAGCCACTATTTGTTTTTGTTCATTAAGAAATATTGTTTTTACTTAAAAAAGTACAGAAACATTTGGATGATTTCTTTCTTTTTTTTACTAGAAGCACAAATTTACAAATCTTGTACCCCCCTGATCCATCCTCTCCCTCCTTTTGCTCAAGTAGGTTAAATAGGAGTAGCAAAGCCTTATCTTCATTTATCAATGTATGAATATTTTCAACAAACTGATGTTTTGGCGAAGAAAAATATGGCCTGAGGGTGACATAAGTAAGCTGTATTGTTTGAGGAGAGTGTCATCCAGATAATAAAATAGGTTGCATGGTATTGATTTTCGAAGTAAAGGAAAAGAAAGGCCTTTGCTTGACTGTGTTTTAACGAGGCACCAAGCCTGATTAGAACCATGGCTGTCTGGGGGGAAGACAAGGACCTTACCTAGTGGACCACACTGGCTTCCATGTCAGTAGTCTGTCAAAACTTCCTTATATCATGGCTATGAAGTGTCCTAAGCAGTAATTGCCATATGCAATGACACACAGGCCTTTAGATTGCTGATAGGTCCTTCTTACAACTCATGTTTATCAAGTAGCTGTAGGTCACTGCCAAGTGCTACTGTAGCAGACTAACTGTGTATAGGGGTTAAAATCTCCCCAGTGCTGTTCAGGTGACAAAATATCCAGAATTTATTTTTGTTCATTAAGAAATATTGTTTTTACTGAAAAAAGTACAGAAACATTTTAATGATTTCTTTCTTTTTTTTACTAGAGGCACAAATTTACAAATCTTGTACCCCCCTGATCCATCCTCTCCCTCCTTTTGCTCAAGTAGCTTAAATAGGAGTAGCAAAGCCTTATCTTCATTTATCAATGTATGAATTTTTTCTACAAACTGATGTTTTGGTGAAGAAAAATATGGCCTAAGGGGAGGCATAAATAAGCAATATTATTTGAGGAGAGTTTCATCCAGTTAATAAAATAGGGTGCATGGTATTGATTTTCGAAGTAAAAGAAAGGAAGGCCTTTGCTTGACTGTATTTTAAAGAGGCACCAGCCCTGATTCGAACCGTGGCTATCTGGGTGGAAGGAAAGGACCTTACCCAGTGGACCACACTGGCTTGCATGTCTGTACTTTGTCAAAACTTCCCTATATCATGGCTATGAAGTGTCCTGAGCAGTTATTGCCATAAGCAATGGAACACAGGCCTTTAGCTTGCTGATAGGTCTTTCTGTATAACCCTTTTTGGTCAAGTAGCTGTAGGTCAGTGCCAAGTGCTACTGGCTTTAGTGTAGCCAACTAAGTGCGTATGGGTTCGAATACCCCAAGCGCCCTTCGGTGATGTTCATGTAGCAAAATATCCATTGTTTATTTTTGTTCATTAAGAAATATTGTTTTTACTGAAAAAAGTACAGAAACATTTGGATGATTTCATTTTTTTTTTTACTAGAGGCACAAATTTACAAATCTTGTACCCCCCTGATCCATCTTCTCCCTCCTTTTTCTCAAGTAGGTTAAATAGGAGAAGGAAAGCCTTATCTTCATTTATCAATGTATGAAGTTTTTTCTACAAACTGATGTTTTGGCAAAGAAAAATATGGCCTAAGGGTGACATAAGTAAGCTGTATGGTTTGAGGAGAGTGTCATCCAGATAATAATATAGGTTGCATGGTATTGATTTTTGAAGTAAAAGAAAAGGAAAAAGGCAGGCCTTTAGTTGAGTGTGTTTTAAAGATGCAGAAACCTGGATTCGAACACTGGCTGTCTGAGTGGAAAGCAAAGACCTCACCCACTGGACCAAACTGCCTTTCATATCTATGGTTTGTCAAACGTTCCCTATATCGTGGCTATGAAGTGTCCAATGCAGTAATTGCCATCAGCACTGACACACAGGCTTTTAGCTTGCTGATAGGTCCTTCTGTACACCCCTTTTTCAAAAAGTAGCTGTAGGTCAGTGGAAAGTGCTACTATCTCTAGTGCAGCAGCCTAACAGTGTATAGGGATTCAAATCCCCCCAGTGATGTTCAGGTCGCAAAATATCCAGTATTTTTATTTTTGTTCATTAAGAAATATTGTTTTTACTGAAAAAGTACAGAAACATTTGGATGATTTCTTTCTTTTTTTTACTAGAGGCACAAATTTACAAATCTTGTACCCCCCTGATCCATCCTCTCCCTCCTTTTGCTCAAGTAGATTAAATAGGAGTAGCAAAGCCTTATCTTCATTTACCAAAGTATGATTTATTTCTACAAACTGAGGTTTTAGGGAAGAAAAATATGGCCTAAGGGGAGGCATAAGTAAGCTGTATTATTTGAGGAGAGTGTCATCCAGATAATAAAATAGGTTGCATGATATTGATTTTTGAAGTAAATGAAATGGAGATAGGAAGGCCTTTGCTTGACTGTGTTTTAAAGAGGCACTAACTATGATTGGAACCGTGGCTGTCTGGGTGAAAGGCAAGGACCTTACCCACTGGACCACACTGGTTTCCATGTCTGTATTTTGTCAAAACTTCCCTATATCATGGCTATGATGTGTCCTATGCAGCAATTGCCATAAGCACTGACACACAGGCCTTTAGCTTGCTGATAGGTCCTTCTGCAGAGCCTACATTTGTCAAGGAGCTGTAGCTGAGTGGCAAATGCAGCTGTCTCTAGAGCAGCAGACTAACCCTGTATATGTGTTCAAATCCCCCCAGTGCCCTTCAGTGATGTTCAGGTGACAAAATATCCAGTATTTGCTTTTGTTTATTAAGAAATATTATTTTTACTTCAAAAAGTACAGGAGCATTTGGATGATTTTTTTTTTTTCTTTTACTAGAGGCCCAAATTTACAAATCTTGTACCCCCCTGACCCACCTTCTCCCTGCTTTTGCTCAAGTAGGTTAAATAGGAGAAGGAAACCTTATCTTCATTTATCAATGTATGAAGTTTTTTCTACAAACTGATGTTTTGGCAAAGAAAAATATGGCCTAAGGGTGACATAAGTTAGCTGTATTGTTTGAGGAGAGTGTCATCCTGTTAATAAAATAGGTTGCATGGTATTGATTTTTGAAGTAAAAGAAAAGGAAAAAGGCAGGCTTTAGTTGAGTGTGTTTTAAAGATGCAGAAACCTGGATTCGAACCCTGGCTGTCTGGGTCAAAGGTAAGGACCTTATCCACTGGACCACACTGGCTTCCATATCTGTTGGATGTCAAACGTTCCCTATATCATGGCTATGAAGTGTCCAATGCAGTACTTGCCATAAGCAATGACACACAGGCCTTTAGCTTGCTGATAGGTCCTTCTTACAACCCTAGTTTACGAAGTAGTTGTAGGTCAGTGGCAACTGCTACTGTCTCTAGTGCAGCAGACTAACCATGTATAGGGGTTCAAATCCCCCAAGTGATGTTCAGGTGGCAATATATCCAGTATTATTTTTGTTTATTAAGAAACATTGTTTTTACTGAAAAAAGTACAGAAACATTTGGATGATTTCTTTCTTTTTTTTATTAGAGGCACAAATTTACAAATTTTATGCCCCCCTGATCCATCCTCTCCCTCCTTTTGCACAAGTGGGTTAAATAGGAGTAGCAAAGCCTTATCTTCATTTATCAATGTATGATTTTTTTCTACAAACTGATGTTTTGGGGAAGAAAAATATGGCCTAAGGAGGGGCATAAATAAGCTGTATCATTTGAGGAGAGTGTCATCCAGTTAATAAAATACGGTGCATGGTATTGATTTTCGAAGTAAAAGAGAAGGAGAAAGGAAGGCCTTTGCTTGACTGTGTTTTAGCGAGGCACCAAGCCTGATTCGAACCATGGCTGTCTGGGGGGAAGACAAGGACCTTACCCAGTGTACCACACTGGCTTCCATGTCAGTACTCTGTGAAAACTTCCTTATATCATGGCTACGAAGTGTCCTAAGCAGTAATTGCCATATGCAATGACACACAGGCCTTTAGATTGCTGATAGGTCCTTCTGCGGAAACAACATCCGTCAAGGAGCTGTATCTGTGAGGCAAATGCTGCTGTACCTAGGGAAGCAAGCTAACCCTGTATAGAGGTTCAAATCTCACCAGTGCCCATCAGCGATGTTCAGGTGGCAAAATATCCAGTGTTTGTTTTTGTTCATTAAGAAATATTATTATTACTTCAAAAAGTATAGGAGCCTTTGTATGATTTTATTCTTTTTTTTATTAGAGGCCCAAATTTACAAATCTTGTAACCCCTTGACCCACCCTCTCCCTCCTTTTGCTCAAGTAGTTTAAATAGGAGAAGGAAAGCCTTATCTTCATTTATCAATGTATGAAGTTTTTTCTACAAACTGATGTTTTGGGGAAGAAAAATATTGCCTAAGGGGGGGCATAAATAAGCTGTATTATTTGAGGAGAGTGTCATCCAGTTAATAAAATAGGTTGCATGGTATTGATTTTTGAAGTAAAAGAAAAGGAAAAAAAGCAGGCTTTTGGTTGAGAGTGTTTTAAAGATGCAGGAACCTGGATTCAAACCTTGGCTGTCAGGGATATACCTTACCCACTGGACCACACTGGCTTCCATAACTGTATGATGTCGAACGCTCCCTATATCATGGCTAAGAAGTGTCCTTTGCAGTAATTGCCATAAGCAATGACACGCAGGCCTTTAGATTGCTGATAGGTCCTTCTGTACGTCCATTTTTCATCAGGTAGCTGTAGGTCAGTGGCAAGTGCTGCTGACTCTAGTGCAGCCAACTAACTGGGTAAGGGTTCAAATTCTCCAAGTGCTCTTTAGTGATGTTCAGGTGGCAAAATATCAAGTATTTAATTTGGTTCATTAAGAAATATTGTTATTACTGAAAAAAGTACAGAAACATTTAGATGATTTCTTTCTTTTTTTTACTAGAGGCACAAATTTACAAATCTTGTACCCCCCTGATCCATCCTCTCCCTCCTTTTGCTCAAGTAGCTTAAATAGGAGCAGCAAAGCCTTATCTTCATTTATCAATGTATGAATTTTTTATACAAACTGATTTTTGGGGAAGAAAAATATGGCCTAAGGGGGGGCATAAATAAGCTGTATTATTTCAGGAGAGTGTCATCCAGTTAATAAAATAGGGTGTATGGTATCGATTTTCGAAGTAAAAGAAAAGGAGAAAGGAAGGCCTTTGCTTGACTGTGTTTTAAAGAGGCACCAACCCTGATTCGAATTGTGGCTGTCTGGGTGGAAGGCAAGGACCATCCCCAGTGGACCACACTGGCTTCCATGTCTGTAGTTTGTCAAAACTTCCCTATATCATGGCTATGAAGTGTCCTAAGCAGTGATTGCCATAAGCAATGACACACAGGCCTTTAGCTTGCTGATAGGTCCTTCTGTACGCCCTTTTGTTTGTCAAGTAGCTGTAGGTCTGAGGCAAGTGCTACTGACTTTAGTGCAGCCGAATAACTCTGTAAGGGTTCAAATTCCTCCGGGGCCCTTCAGTGATGTTCAGGTGGCAAACTATCCAGTATTAGTTTTTGTTCATTAAGAAATATTGTTATTTCTGAAAAAAGTACCGAAACATTTGGGTGATTTCTTTCTTTTTTTTACTAGAGGCACACATTTACAAATCTTGTACCCCCCCTGATCCATCCTCTCCCTCCTTTTTGCTCAAGTAGGTTAAATAGGAGTAGCAAAGCCTTATCTTCATTTATCAATGTATGAATTTTTTCTACAAACTGATGTTTTGGTGAAGAAAAATATGGCCTAAGGGGGGGCATAAATAAGCTCTATTATTTGAGGAGAGTGTCATCCAGTTAATAAAATAGGTTGCATGGTATTGGTTTTTGAAGTAAAAGAAAAGGAAAAAGGCAGGTTTTTGGTTGAGTGTGTTTTAAAGATGCAGGAAGCTGGATTCAAACCCTGGCTGTCTGGGTGGAATGTAAGGACCTTACCCACTGGACCACACTGGCTTCCATATCTGTAGGATGTCGACCGCTCCGTATATCATGGCTATGAAGTGTCCTATGCAGTAATTGCCATAAGCAATGATACGCAGGCCTTTGGATTGCTGATAGGTCCTTCTGTACATTCCTGTTCCATCAAGGAGCGGTAGGTCAGTGGCAAGTGTTACTGTCTCTAGTGCAGCAAACTAACTGTGTATAGGGGTTCAAATCCCCCAGCGACTTTCAGTGATGTTCAGGTGACAAAATATCCGCTATTTGTATTTGTTCATTAAGAAATATTGTTTTTACTGAAAAAAGTACAGAAACATTTGGATGATTTCTTTCTTTTTTTTACTAGAGGCACAAATTTACAAATCTTGTACCCCCCTGTTCCATCCTCTCCCTCCTTTTGCTCAAGTAGGTTAAATAGGAGTAGCAAAGCCTTATCTTCATTTATCAATGTATGAATTTTTTCTACAAACTGATGTTTTGGTGAAGAAAAATATGGCCTAAGGGGGGGCATAAATAAGCTGTATTATTTGAGGACAGTGTCATCCAGTTAATAAAATAGGGTGCAAGGTATTGATTTTCGAAGTAAAAGAAAAGGAAAGCCTTTAGTTTGAGAGTGTTTTAAAGATGCAGAAATCTGGATGCGAACCCTGGCCATCTGGGTGGAAGGTAAGGACCTTGCCCACTGGACAACACTGGCTTCTATATCTGTAGGATGTCAAACGTTCCCTATAGCATGGCTATGAAGTGTCCTATGCAGTAATTGCCATAAGCGATTACACACAGGCCTTTAGCTTGCTGATAGGTCCAACTCATGTTTATCAAGTAGCTGTAGGTCACTGGCAAGTGCTACTGTAGCAGACTAAGTGTGTATAGGGGTTCAAATCTCCCCAGCGCTGTTCAGGTGACAAAATATCCAGAATTTATTTTTGTTCATTAAGAAATATTGTTTTTAATGAAAAAAGTACAGAAACATTTGAATGATTTCTTTCTTTTTTTTACTAGAGGCACAAATTTACAAATCTTGTACCCCCCTGATCCATCCTCTCCCTCCTTTTGCTCAAGTAGCTTAAATAGGAGTAGCAAAGCCTTATCTTCATTTATCAATGTATGAATTTTTTCTACAAACTGATGTTTTGGTGAAGAAAAATATGGCCTAAGGGGGTGCATAAATAAGCAATATTATTTGAGGAGAGTTTCATCCAGTTAATAAAATAGTGTGCATGGTATTGATTTTCGAAGTAAAAGAAAAGGAGAAAGGAAGGCCTTTGCTTTATTGTGTTTCAAAGAGGTACCAACCCTGATTCGAACCGTGGCTGTCTGGGTGGAAGGTAAGGACCTTACCCAGTGACCACACTGGCTTCCATGTCTGTACTTTCTCAAAACTTCCCTATATCATGGCTATGAAGTGTCCTAAGCAGTAATTGCCATAAGCAATGGAACACAGGCCTTTAGGTTGCTGATAGGTCCTTCTGTACAACCCTTTTTGGTCAAGTAGCTGTAGGTCAGTGGCAAGTGCTACTGTCGTTAATGTAGCTGACTAAGTGTGTATGGGTTCAAGTGCCCTTCGGTGATGTTCACGCGGCAAAATATCCAGTGTTTATTTTTGTTCATTAAGAAATATTGTTTTTACTGAAAAAAGTACAGAAACATTTGGATGATTTCTTTTTTTTTTTTACTAGAGGCACAAATTTACAAATCTTGTACCCCCCTGATCCATCTTCTCCCTCCTTTTGCTCAAGTAGGTTAAATAGGAGAAGGAAAGCCTTATCTTCATTCATCAATGTATGAAGTTTTTTCTACAAACTGATGTTTTGGCAAAGAAAAATATGGCCTAAGGGTGACATAAGTAAGCTGTATGGTTTGAGAAGAGTGTCATCCAGATAATAATATAGGTTGCATGGTATTGATTTTTGAAGTAAAAGAAAAGGAAAAAGGCAGTCCTTTAGTTGAGTGTGTTTTAAAGATGCAGAAACCTGGAATCAAACCCTGGCTGTCTGGGTGGAAAGCAAGGACCTCACCCACTGGACCAAAGTGCCTTTCATAGCTACGATCTGTCAAACGTTCCCTATATCGTGGCTATGAAGTGTCCTATGCAGTAAATGCCATCAGCACTGACACACAGGCTTTTAACTTGCTGATAGGTCCTTCTGTACACCCCTTTTTCAAAAAGTAGCTGTAGGTCAGTGGAAAGTGCTACTGTCTCTAGTGCAGCAGACTAACAGTGTATAGGGATTCATATCCCCCCAGTGATGTTCAGGTGGCAAAATATCCAGTATTTATTATTGTTCATTAAGAAATATTGTTTTTACTGAAAAAAGTACAGAAACATTTGGATGATTTCTTTCTTTTTTTTTACTAGAGGCACAAATTTACAAATCTTGTACCCCCCTGATCCATCCTCTCCCTCCTTTTGCTCAAGTAGATTAAATAGGAGTAGCAAAGCTTTATTTTCATTTACCAAAGTATGAATTTTTTCTTCAAACTGAGGTTTTAGGGAAGAAAAATATGGCCTAAGGGGAGGCATAAGTAAGCTGTATTATTTGAGGAGAGTGTCATCCTGTTAATAAAATAGGTTGCATGGTATTGATTTTTGAAGTAAAAAAAAAGGCAGGATTTTGGTTGAGTGTGTTTTAAAGATGCAGTAACCTGAATTCGAACCCTGGCTGTCTGGGTGGAAGATAAGGACCTTACCCACTGGACCACACTGGCTTCCATAATTGTATGTTGTCGAACGCTCCCTATATCATGGCTATGAAGTGTCCTATGCAGTACTTGCCATCAGCATATTGTTTTTACTGAAAAAAGTACAGAAACGTTTGGATGAATTCTTTCTTTTTTTTACTAGAGGCACAAATTTACAAATCTTGTACCCCCCTGATCCATCCTCTGCCTCCTTTTGCTCAAGTAGCTTAAATAGGAGTAGCAAAGCCTTATCTTCATTTATCAATGTATGAACTTTTTCTACAAACTGATGTTTTGGGGAAGAAAAATATGGCCTAAGGCGGGGCATAAATAAGCTGTATTATTTGAGGAGAGTGTCATCCAGTTAATAAAATAGGGTGCATGGTATTGATTTTCGAAGTGAGAGAAAAGGAGAAAGGAAGGCCTTTGCTTGACTGTTTTTAAGAGAGGCACCAACCCTGATTTGAACCGTTGCTGTCTGGGTGGAAGGAAAGGACCTTACCCAGTGGACCACACTGGCTTCCATGTCTGTAGTTTGTCAAAACTTCCCTATATCATGGCTATGAAATGTCCTCAGCAGTAATTGCAATAAGCACTGCCACACAATCCTTTAGCTTGCTGATAGGTCCTTCTGTACAACCATTTTTTGTCAAGTAGCTGTAGGTCAGTGGCAAGTGCTACAGTCTCTAGTGCAGCTGATTAACCGTATATGGGTCCAAGTGCCCTTCAGTGATTTTCTGGTGCCAAAATCTCCAGTATTTATTTTTGTTCATTAAGAAATATTGTTTTGACTGAAAAAAGTACAGAAACATTTGGATGATTTCTTTCTTTTTTTTACTAGAGGCACAAATTTACTAATCTTGTGCCCCCCTGATCCATCCTCTCCCTCCTTTTGCTCAAGTAGGTTAAATAGGAGTAGCAAAGCCTTATCTTCATTTATCAATGTATGAATTTTTTCTACAAACTGATGTTTTGGGGAAGAACAATATGGCCTAAGGGGGGGCATAACGAAGCTGTCTTATTTGAGGAGAGTGTCATCCAGTTAATCAAATAGAGTGCATGGTATTGATTTTCGAAGTAAAAGAATAGGAGAAAGGAAGGCCTTTGCTTGACTGTGTTTTAAAGTGGCACGAACCCTGATTTGAACCGTTGCTGTCTGGGTGGAAGGCAAGGACCTTAACCAGGGGACCACACCGGCTTCCATGGCTGTAGTTTGTCAAAACTTCCCTATATCATGGCTATGAGGTGTCCTACTCAGTAATTGCCATAAGCAATGACACACTGGCCTTTAGCTTGCTGATAGGTCCTTCTGTACAACCATTTTTCGTCAAGTAGCTGTAGGTCAGTTGCAAGTGCTACTGTCTCCATTGCAGCAGACTAACCGTGTATGGGTTCAAATCCCCCAAGTGCCCTTCAGTGAAGTTCACGTGGCAAAATCTCCAGTATTTATTTTTGTTCATTAGGAAATATTGTGTTGACTGAAAAAAGTACAGAAACATTTGGATGATTTCTTTTTTTTTTTTACTAGAGGCACACATTTACTAATCTTGTACCCCCCTGATCCATCCTCTCCCTCCTTTTGCTCAAGTAGGTTAAATAGGAGTAGCAAAGCCTTATCTTCATTTATCAATGTATGAATTTTTTCTACAAACTGATATTTTGGGGAAGAAAAATATGGCCTAAGGGGGGGCATAATGAAGCTGTATTATTTGAGGAGAGTGTCATCCAGTTTATCAAATAGAGTGCATGGCATTGATTTTCGAAGTAAGAGAATGGAAGGCCTTTGCTTGACTGTGTTTTAAAGAGGCACTACCCTGATTTGAACCGTTGCTGTCTGGTTGGAAGGCAAGGACCGTACCAACTGGACCACACTGGCGTCCATGTCTTTTGATTGTCACAACTTCCCTATATCATGGTTATGAAGTGTCCTAAGCAGTAATTGCCATACGCACAGACACACAGGCCTTTAGCTTGCTCATAGGTCCTTCTGCAGAACCAACGTCCATCAAGGAGCTGTAGCTGAGTGGCAAATGTTGCTGTTTCTAGAGCAGCAGGCTAACCCTGTATATGGGTTCAAATCCCTCCAGTGACCTTCAGTGATGTTCAGGTGGCAAAATATCCAGTGTTTGTTTTTGTTTCTTAAGAAATATTATTTTTACTTCAAAAAGTACAGGAGCATTTGGATGATTTTTTTTTTTCTTTTACTAGAGGCCCAAATTTACAAATCTTGTACCCTCCTGACCCACCATCTCCCTCCTTTTGCTCAAGAAGGTTAAATAGGAGAAGGAAAGCCTTATCTTCATTTATCAATGTATGAAGTTTTTTTACAAACTGATGTTTTGGCAAAGAAAAATATGGCCTAAGGGTGACATAAGTAAGCTGTATTGTTTGAGGAGAGTGTCATCCAGATAATAAAATAGGTTGCATGGTATTGATTTTTGAAGTAAAAAGGGAGGCCTTTAGGTGAGTGTGTTTTAAAGATGCAGAAACCTGGATTCGAACCCTGGCTGTCTGGGTGGAAGGTAAGGACCAACCCACTGGACCACACTGGCGTCCATACCTGTAGGGTGTCAAACGTTCCCTATATCATGGCTATGAAGTGTCCCATGCAGTAATTGCCATAAACATTGACACACAGGCCGTTAGCTTGCTGATAGGTCCTTCTTCCAACCCTTGCTCATCAAGTAGCTGTAGGTCAGTGGCAAGTGCTACTGTCTCTAGTGCAGCAGACTAACTGTGTATAGGGGCTCAAATCCCTACAGTGATGTTCAGGTGACAAAATATCCAGTATTTATTTTTGTTCATTGAGAAATATTGTTTTTACTCAAAAAAGTACAGAAACATTTGGATGATTTCTTTCTTTTTTTTACTAGAGGCACACATTTACAAATCTTGTACCCCACTGATCCATCCTCTCCCTCCTTTTGCTCAAGTAGGTTAAATGGGAGTAGCAAAGCCTTATCTTCATTTATCAAAGTATGAATTTTTTCTACAAACTGATGTTTTGGGGAAGAAAAATATGGCCTAAGGGGGGGCATAAGTAAGCTGTATTATTTGAGGAGAGTGTCATCCAGATAATAAAATAGGGTGCATGGTATTGATTTTTGAAGTAAATGAAATGGAGATAGGAAGGCCTTTGGTTGACTGTGTTTTAAAAAGGAACCAACCATGATTTGAACCTTTGTTGTCTGGTTGGAAAGCAAAGACCTTACCAACTAGACCACACTGGCTTCAATGGTTGTAGATTGTCACAACTTCCCTATATCATGGTTATGAAGTGTCCTATGCAGTCATTGCCATAAGCACTGACACACAGGCCTTTAGTTTGCTGATAGGTCCTTCTGCAGAACCATTGTCCATTAAGGAGCTGTAGCTGAGTGGCAATTGCTGCTGTTTCTAAAGCAGCAGGCTAACCCTGTATATGCGTTCAAATCCCCCCAGTGCCCTTCAGTGATGGTCAGGTGGCAAACTATCCAGTGATTGTTTTTGTTTATTAAGAAATATTATTTTTACTTCAAAAAGTACAGGAGCATTTGGATGATTTTTATTTTTATTTTTACTAGATGCCCAAATTTACAAATCTTGTACCCCCTGACCCACCATCTCCCTCCTTTTGCTCAAGAAGGTTAAATAGGAGAAGGAAAAGCTTATCTTCATTTATCAATGTATGAAGTTTTTTCTACAAACTGATGTTTTGGCAAAGAAAAATATGGCCTAAGGGTGACATAAGTAAGCTGTATTGTTTGAGGAGAGTGTCATCCAGATAATAAAATAGGTTGCATGGTATTGATTTTTGAAATAAAAGAAAAGGAAAATCTTCGGGTGAGTGTGTTTTAAAGATGCAGAAACCCCGATTTGAACCCTGGCTGTCTGTGTGGAAGGTAAGGACCTTACCCACTGGACCACACTGGCTTCCATATCTGTAGGGTGTCATACGTTCCCTATATCATGGCTATGAGTGCCCCATGCAGTAATTGCCATAAACATTGACACACAGGCCGTTAGCTTGCTGATAGGTCCTTCTTAGAACCCTTGTTTATCAAGTAACTGTAGGTCAGTGGCAAGTGCTACTGTCTCTAGTGCAGCAGACTAACCGTGTATAACAGTTCATAATCCCCCCAGTGCCCTTCAGTGATGTTCAGGTGACAAAATATCCCGTGTTTATTTTTGTTCATTGAGAAATATTGTTTTTACTCAAAAAAGTACAGAAACATTTGGATGATTTCTTTCTTTTTTTTACTAGAGGCACACATTTACAAATCTTGTACCCCACTGATCCATCCTCTCCCTCCTTTTGCTCAAGTAGGTTAAATAGGAGTAGCAAAGCCTTATCTTCATTTATCAAAGTATGAATTTTTTCTACAAACTGATGTTTTGGGGAAGAAAAATATGGCCTAAGGGGGGGGGCATAAGTAAGCTGTATTATTTGAGGAGAGTGTCATCCAGATAATAAAATAGGGTGCATGGTATTGATTTTTGAAGTAAATGAAATGAGGATAGGAAGGCATTTGTTTGACTGTGTTTTATAGAGAAACCAACCATGATTTGAACCGTGGCTGTCTGGTTGGAAGGTGAGAACCTTACCAACTGGACCACACTGGCCTCCATGTTAGTAGATTGTCACAACTTCCCTATATCATGGTTATGAAGTGTCCTATGCAGTAATTGCCATAAGCACTGGCACACAGGCCTTTAGCTTGCTGATAGGTCCTTCTGCAGAGCCAACATCCGTCAAGGAGCTGTAGCTGAGTGGCAAATGCTGCTGTTTTTAGAGCAGCAGGCTAACCCTGTATATGTGTTCAAATTCCCGGCAGTGCCCTTCAGTGATGGTCAGGTGGCAAAATATCCAGTGTTTTTTTTTGTTTATTAAGAAATATTATTTTTACTTCAAAAAGTACAGGAGCATTTGGATGATTTTTTTTTTTCTTTTACTAGAGGCCCAAATTTACAAATCTTGTACCCCCTGACCCACCATCTCCCTCCTTTTGCTCAAGAAGGTTAAATAGGAGAAGGAAAGGCTTATCTTCATTTATCAATGTATGAAGTTTTTTCTACAAACTGATGTTTTGGCAAAGAAAAATATGGCCTAAGGGTGACATAAGTAAGCTGTATTGTTTGAGGAGAGTGTCATCCAGATATTAAAATAGGTTGCATGGTATTGATTTTTGAAGTAAAAGGCTACAGGTGAGTGTGTTTTAAAGATGCAGAAACCCCGATTCGAACCCTGGCTGTCTGTGTAGAAGGTAAGGACCTTACCCACTGGACCACACTGGCTTCCATATCTGTAGGGTGTCAAACGTTCCCTATATCATGGCTATGAGTGACCCATGCAGTAATTGCCATAAACATTGATACTCAGGCCGTTAGCTTGCTGATAGGTCCTTCTTACAACCCATGTTTATCAAGTAGCTGTAGGCCAGTGGCAAGTGCTACTGTCTCTAGTGCAGCAGACCAACTGTGAATAGGGGTTCAAAGCCCTTCAGTGATGTTCAGGTGACAAAATATCCAGTATTTATTTTTGTTCATTGAGAAATATTGTTTTTACTCAAAAAAGTACAGAAACATTTGGATGATTTCTTTCTTTTTTTCACTAGAGGCACACATTTACAAATCTTGTACCCCACTGATCCATCCTCTCCCTCCTTTTGCTCAAGTAGGTTAAATAGGAGTAGCAAAGCCTTATCTTCATTTATCAAAGTATGAATTTTTTCTACAAACTGATGTTTTGGGGAAGAAAAATATGGCCTAAGGGGGGGCATAAGTAAGCTGTATTATTTGAGGAGAGTGTCATCCAGATAATAAAATAGGGTGCATGGTATTGATTTTTGAAGTAAATGAAATGGAGATAGGAAGGCCTTTGGTTGACTGTGTTTTAAAGAGGAACCAACCATGATTCAAACCGTGGCTGTCTGGTTGGAAAGCAAGGACCTTACCAACTAGACCACACTGGCTTCCATGGCTGTAGATTGTCACAACTTCCCTATATCATGGTTATGAAGTGTCCTATGCAGTCATTGCCATAAGCACTGACACACAGGCCTTTAGCTTGCTGATAGGTCCTTCTGCAGAACCATCGTCCATCAAGGAGCTGTATCTGAGTGGCAAATGCTGCTGTTTCTAGAACAGCAGGCTAACTCTGTGTATGGGTTCAAATCCCCCCAGTGCCCTTCAGTGATGGTCAGGTGGCAAAATATCCAGTGATTGCTTTTGTTTATTAAGAAATATTATTTTTACTTCAAAAAGTACAGGAGCATTTGGATGATTTTTTTTTTTTCTTTTACTAGAGGCCCAAATTTACAAATCTTGTACCCCCTGACCCACCATCTCCCTCCTTTTGCTCAAGAAGGTTAAATAGGAGAAGGAAAAGCTTATCTTCATTTATCAATGTATGAAGTTTTTTCTACAAACTGATGTTTTGGCAAAGAAAAAATATGGCCTAAGGGTGACATAAGTAAGCTGTATTGTTTGAGGAGAGTGCCATCCAGATAATAAAATAGGTTGCATGGTATTGATTTTTGAAGTAAAAGAAAAGGGAAGGCTTTAGGTGAGTGTGTTTTAAAGATGCTGAAACCCCGATTTGAACCCTGGCTGTCTGTGTGGAAGGTAAGGACCTTACCCACTGGACCACACTGGCTTCCATATCTGTAATGTGTCAAACGTTTCCTATATCATGGCTATGAGTGCCCCATGCAGTAATTGCCATAAATATTGACACACAGGCCGTTAGCTTGCTGATAGGTCCTTCTTCCAACCCTTGTTTATCATGTAGCTGTAGGTCAGTGGCAAGTGCTAATGTCTCTAGTGCAGCAGACTAACCGTGTATAGCAGTTCAAATCCCCCCAGTGCCCTTCAGTGATGTTCAGGTGACAAAATATCCCGTGTTCATTGAGAAATATTGTTTTTACTCAAAAAAGTACAGAAACATTTGGATGATTTCTTTCTTTTTTCTACTAGAGGCACACATTTACAAATCTTGTACCCCACTGATCCATCCTCTCCCTCCTTTTGCTCAAGTAGGTTAAATAGGAGTAGCAAAGCCTTATCTTCATTTATCAAAGTATGAATTTTTTCTACAAACTGATGTTTTGGGGAAGAAAAATATGGCCTAAGGGGGGGCATAAGTAAGCTGTATTATTTGAGGAGAGTGTCATCCAGATAATAAAATAGGGTGCATGGTATTGATTTTTGAAGTAAATGAAATGGAGATAGGAAGGCCTTTGGTTGACTGTGTTTTAAAGAGGAACCAACCATGATTCAAACCGTGGCTGTCTGGTTGGAAAGCAAGGACCTTACCAACTAGACCACACTGGCTTCCATGGCTGTAGATTGTCACAACTTCCCTATATCATGGTTATGAAGTGTCCTATGCAGTCATTGCCATAAGCACTGACACACAGGCCTTTAGCTTGCTGATAGGTCCTTCTGCAGAACCATCGTCCATCAAGGAGCTGTATCTGAGTGGCAAATGCTGCTGTTTCTAGAACAGCAGGCTAACTCTGTGTATGGGTTCAAATCCCCCCAGTGCCCTTCAGTGATGGTCAGGTGGCCAAAAATCCAGTGATTGCTTTTGTTTATTAAGAAATATTATTTTTACTTCAAAAAGTACAGGAGCATTTGGATGATTTTTTTTTTTCTTTTACTAGAGGCCCAAATTTACAAATCTTGTACCCCCTGACCCACCATCTCCCTCCTTTTGCTCAAGAAGGTTAAATAGGAGAAGGAAAAGCTTATCTTCATTTATCAATGTATGAAGTTTTTTCTACAAACTGATGTTTTGGCAAAGAAAAAATATGGCCTAAGGGTGACATAAGTAAGCTGTATTGTTTGAGGAGAGTGTCATCCAGATAATAAAATAGGTTGCATGGTATTGATTTTTGAAGAAAAAGAAAAGGAAAGGCTTTAGGTGAGTGTGTTTTAAAGATGCAGAAACCCCGATTTGAACCCTGGCTGTCTGTGTGGAAGGTAAGGACCTTACCCACTGGACCACACTGGCTTCCATATCTGTAATGTGTCAAACGTTTCCTATATCATGGCTATGAGTGCCCCATGCAGTAATTGCCATAAATATTGACACACAGGCCGTTAGCTTGCTGATAGGTCCTTCTTCCAACCCTTGTTTATCATGTAGCTGTAGGTCAGTGGCAAGTACTAATGTCTCTAGTGCAGCAGACTAACTGTGTATAGGGGTTCAAATCCCCCCAGCACCTTTCAGTGATGTTCAGGTGACAAAATATCCAGTATTTATTTTTGTTCATTGAGAAATATTGTTTTGACTGAAAAAAGTACAGAAACATTTGGATGATTTCTTTCTTTTTTTTACTAGAGGCACACATTTACAAATCTTGTACCCCACTGATCCATCCTCTCCCTCCTTTTGCTCAAGTAGGTTAAATAGGAGTAGCAAAGCCTTATCTTCATTTATCAAAGTATGAATTTTTTCTACAAACTGATGTTTTGGGGAAGAAAAATATGGCCTAAGGGGAGGCATAAGTAAGCTGTATTATTTGAGGAGAGTGTCATCCAGATAATAAAATAAGGTGCATGGTATTGATTTTTGAAGTAAATGAAATGGAGATAGGAAGGCCTTTGGTTGACTGTGTTTTAAAGAGGAACCAACCATGATTTGAACCGTGGCTGTCCGGTTGGAAAGCAAGGACCTTACCAACTAGACCACACTGGCTTCCATGTCTGTAGTTTGTCAAAACTTCCCTATATCATGGCTATGAAGTGTCCTAAGCAGTGATTGCCATAAGCAATGACACACAGGCCTTTAGCTTGCTGATAGGTCCTTCTGTACGTCTTTTTTTTTGTCAAGTAGCTGTAGGTCAGAGGCAAGTGCTACTGACTTTAGTGCAGCCGAATAGCTCTGTAAGGGTTCAAATCTCTCAGGTGCTCTTCAGTGATGTTCAGGTGGCAAAATATCCAGTATTTGTTTTTGTTCATTAAGAAATATTGTTATTACTGAAAAAAGTACAGAAACATTTGGGTGATTTCTTTCTTTTTTTTACTAGAGGCACACATTTACAAATCTTGTACCCCCCCTGATCCATCCTCTCCCTCCTTTTTGCTCAAGTAGGTTAAATAGGAGTAGCAAAGCCTTATCTTCATTTATCAATGTATGAATTTTTTCTACAAACTGATGTTTTGGTGAAGAAAAATATGGCCTAAGGGGGGGCATAAATAAGCTGTATTATTTGAGGAGAGTGTCATCCAGTTAATAAAATAGGTTGCATGGTATTGGTTTTTGAAGTAAAAGAAAAGGAAAAAGGCAGGTTTTTGGTTGAGTGTGTTTTAAAGATGCACACACCTGGATTCAAACCGTGGCTGTCTGGGTGAAATGTAAGGACCGTACCCATTGGACCACACTGGCTTCCATATCTGTATGATGTCGAACGCTCCCTATATCATGGCTATGAAGTGTCCTATGCAGTAATTGCCATAAGCAATGATACTCAGGCCTTTGGATTGCTGATAGGTCCTTCTGTACGTCCCTTTTACGTCAAGTAGCTGTAGGTCAGTGGCAAGTGCTACTGTCTGTAGTGCAGCAAACTGACCGTGTATAGGGGTTCAAATCCCCCAGCGACTTTCAGTGATGTTCAGGTGACAAAATATCCACTCTTTGTTTTTGTTCATTAAGAAATATTGTTTTTACTGAAAAAAGTACAGAAACATTTGGATGATTTCTTTCTTTTTTTTACTAGAGGCACAAATTTACAAATCTTGTACCCCCCTGATCCATCCTCTCCCTCCTTTTGCTCAAGTAGGTTAAATAGGAGTAGCAAAGCCTTATCTTCATTTATCAATGTATGAATTTTTTCTACAAACTGATGTTTTGGTGAAGAAAAATATGGCCTAAGGGGGGGCATAAATAAGCTGTATTATTTGAGGACAGTGTCATCCAGTTAATAAAATAGGGTGCAAGGTATTGATTTTCGAAGTAAAAGAAAAGGAGAAAGGAAGGCCTTTGCTTGACTGTGTTTTAAAGAGGAACCAACAATGAATCAAACCGTGGCTGCATGGGTGGTAGGCAAAGATCTTACCCACTGGACCACACTGGCTTCCATGTCTGCATTTTGTCAAAACTTCCCTATATCATGGCTATGAAGTGTCCTATGCAGCAATTGCCATAAGCACTGACACACAGGCCTTTAGCATGCTGATAGGTTTTTCTGCAGAACCAACATGCATCAAGGAGCTGTTGCTGAGTGGCAAATGGTGCTGTCTCTAGAGCAGCTGGCTAACCCTGTATAGGGGTTCAAATCACCTCAGCGCCCTTCAGTGATGTTCAGGTGGCAAAATATCCAGTGTTAGTTATTGTTTATTAAGAAATATTATTTTTACTTCAAAAAGTACAGGAGCTTTTGGATGATTTTTTGTTTTTTTTTTTTTACTAGAGGCCCAAATTTACAAATCTTGTACCCCCCTGACCCACCATCTCCCTCCTTTTGCTCAATTAGGTTAAATAGGAGAAGGAAAGCCTTATCTTCATCTATAAATGTATGAAGTTTTTTCTACAAACTGATGTTTTGGCAAAGAAAAATATGGCCTAAAAGGTGACATAAGTAAGCTGTATTGTTTTAGGAGAGTATCAACCAGATAATAAAATAGGTTGCATGGTATTGATTTTTGAAGTAAAAGAAAAGGAAAAAGGCAGGGCCCTGGTTGAGTGTGTTTTAAAGATGCAGAGACCTGGAATTGAACCCTAGCTGTCTGGGTGGAAAGCAAGGACCTCACCCACTGGACCAAACTGGCTTTCATATCTATGGCTGGTCAAACGTTCCCTATATCGTGGCTATGAAGTGTCCTATGCAGCAATTGCCATAAGCACTGACACACAGGCTTTTAGCTTGCTGATAGGTCCTTCTGTACACCCCTTTTTCAACAAGTAGCTGTAGGTCAGTGGAAAGTGCTACTGTCTCTATTGCAGCAGACTAACTGTGTGTAGGGATTCAAATCCCACCAGTGATGTTCTGGTGGCAAAATATCCAGTATTTATTTTTGTTCATTAAGAAATATTGTTTTTACTGAAAAAAGTACAGAAACATTTGGATGATTTCTTTCTTTTTTTTACTAGAGGCACAAATTTACAAATCTTGTACCCCCCTGATCCATCCTCTCCCTCCTTTTGCTCAAGTAGTTTAAATAGGAGTAGCAAAGCCTTATCTTCATTTATCAATGTATGAATCTTTTCTACAAACTGATGTTTTGGGGAAGAAAAATATGGCCTGAGGGTGACATAAGTAAGCTGTATTGTTTGAGGAGAGTGTCATCCAGATAATAAAATAGGTTGCATGGTATTGATTTTTGAAGTAAAAGAAAAGGAAAAAGGCAGGCCTTTAGGTGAGTGTGTTTTAAAGATGCAGAAACCTGGATTCAAACCCTGGCTGTCTGGGTGGAAGTCAAGGACCAACCCACTGGACCACACTGGCGTCCATATCTGTCGAGTGTCAAACGTTCCCTATATCATGGCTATGAAGTGTCCCATGCAGTAATTGCCATAAACATTGACACACAGGCCGTTAGCTTGCTGATAGGTCCTTCTTCCAACCCTTGTTTATCAAGTAGCTGTAGGTCAGTGGCAAGTGCTACTGTCTCTAGTGGAGTAGACTAACTGTGTATAGGGGTTCAAATCCCCCCAGCGCCCTTCAGTGATGTTCAGATGACAAAATATCCAGTATTTATTTTTGTTCATTGAGAAATATTGTTTTTACTCAAAAAAGTACAGAAACATTTGGATGATTTCTTTCTTTTTTTTACTAGAGGCACACATTTACAAATCTTGTACCCCACTGATCCATCCTCTCCCTCCTTTTGCTCAAGTAGGTTAAATAGGAGTAGCAAAGCCTTATCTTCATTTATCAAAGTATGAATTTTTTCTACAAACTGATGTTTTGGGGAAGAAAAATATGGCCTAAGGGGGGGCATAAGTAAGCTGTATTATTTGAGGAGAGTGTCATCCAGATAATAAAATAGGGTGCATGGTATTGATTTTTGAAGTAAATGAAATGGAGATAGGAAGGCCTTTGGTTGACTGTGTTTTAAAGAGGAAACAACCATGATTCGAACCGTGGTTGTCTGGTTGGAAAGCAAGGACCCTACCAACTAGACCACACTGGCTTCCATGGCTGTAGATTGTCACAACTTCCCTATATCATGGTTATGAAGTGTCCTATGCAGTCATTGCCATAAGCACTGACACACAGGCCTTTAGTTTGCTGATAGGTCCTTCTGCAGAACCATTGCCCATTAAGGAGCTGTAGCTGAGTGGCAAATGCTGCTGTTTCTAGAGCAGCAGGCTAACCCTGTATATGCGTTCAGTGCCCTTCAGTGATGGTCAGATGGCAAAATATCCAGTGATTGTTTTTGTTTATTAAGAAATATTATTTTTACTTCAAAAAGTACAGGAGCATTTGGATGATTTATTTTTTATTTTTACTAGATGCCCAAATTTACAAATCTTGTACCCCCTGACCCACCATCTCCCTCCTTTTGCTCAAGAAGGTTAAATAGGAGAAGGAAAAGCTTATCTTCATTTATCAATGTATGAATTTTTTCTACAAACTGATGTTTTGGTGAAGAAAAATATGGCCTAAGGGGGGGCATAAATAAGCTGTATTATTTGAGGAGAGTGTCATCCAGTTAATAAAATAGGTTGCATGGTATTGGTTTTTGAAGTAAAAGAAAAGGAAAAAGGCAGGTTTTTGGTTGAGTGTGTTTTAAAGATGCACACACCTGGATTCAAACCGTGGCTGTCTGGGTGAAAAGTAAGGACCTTACCCATTGGACCACACTGGCTTCCATATCTGTATGATGTCGAACGCTCCCTATATCATGGCTATGAAGTGTCCTATGCAGTAATTGCCATAAACAATGATACTCAGGCCTTTGGATTGCTGATAGGTCCTTCTGAACGTCCCTTTTACGTCAAGTAGCTGTAGGTCAGTGGCAAGTGCTACTGTCTGTAGTGCAGCAAACTGACCGTGTATAGGGGTTCAAATCCCCCAGCGACTTTCAGTGATGTTCAGGTGACAAAATATCCACTCTTTGTTTTTGTTCATTAAGAAATATTGTTTTTACTGAAAAAAGTACAGAAACATTTGGATGATTTCTTTCTTTTTTTTACTAGAGGCACAAATTTACAAATCTTGTACCCCCCTGATCCATCCTCTCCCTCCTTTTGCTCAAGTAGGTTAAATAGGAGTAGCAAAGCCTTATCTTCATTTATCAATGTATGAATTTTTTCTACAAACTGATGTTTTGGTGAAGAAAAATATGGCCTAAGGGGGGGCATAAATAAGCTGTATTATTTGAGGACAGTGTCATCCAGTTAATAAAATAGGGTGCAAGGTATTGATTTTCGAAGTAAAAGAAAAGGAGAAAGGAAGGCCTTTGCTTGACTGTGTTTGAAAGAGGAACCAACAATGAATCAAACCGTGGCTGCATGGGTGGTAGGCAAAGATCTTACCCACTGGACCACACTGGCTTCCATGTCTGCATTTTGTCAAAACTTCCCTATATCATGGCTATGAAGTGTCCTATGCAGCAATTGCCATAAGCACTGACACACAGGCCTTTAGCATGCTGATAGGTTTTTCTGCAGAACCAACATGCATCAAGGAGCTGTTGCTGAGTGGCAAATGGTGCTGTCTCTAGAGCAGCTGGCTAACCCTGTATAGGGGTTCAAATCACCTCAGCGCCCTTCAGTGATGTTCAGGTGGCAAAATATCCAGTGTTAGTTATTGTTTATTAAGAAATATTATTTTTACTTCAAAAAGTACAGGAGCTTTTGGATGATTTTTTTTTTTTTTTTTTTTACTAGAGGCCCAAATTTACAAATCTTGTACCCCCCTGACCCACCATCTACCTCCTTTTGCTCAATTAGGTTAAATAGGAGAAGGAAAGCCTTATCTTCATCTATAAATGTATGAAGTTTTTTCTACAAACTGATGTTTTGGCAAAGAAAAATATGGCCTAAAAGGTGACATAAGTAAGCTGTATTGTTTTAGGAGAGTATCAACCAGATAATAAAATAGGTTGCATGGTATTGATTTTTGAAGTAAAAGAAAAGGAAAAAGGCAGGGCCCTGGTTGAGTGTGTTTTAAAGATGCAGAGACCTGGAATCGAACCCTAGCTGTCTGGGTGGAAAGCAAGGACCTCACCCACTGGACCAAACTGGCTTTCATATCTATGGCTTGTCAAACGTTCCCTATATCGTGGCTATGAAGTGTCCTATGCAGCAATTGCCATAAGCACTGACACACAGGCTTTTAGCTTGCTGATAGGTCCTTCTGTACACCCCTTTTTCAACAAGTAGCTGTAGGTCAGTGGAAAGTGCTACTGTCTCTATTGCAGCAGACTAACTGTGTGTAGGGATTCACTCCCACCAGTGATGTTCTGGTGGCAAAATATCCAGTATTTATTTTTGTTCATTAAGAAATATTGTTTTTACTGAAAAAAGTACAGAAACATTTGGATGATTTATTTCTTTTTTTTACTAGAGGCACAAATTTACAAATCTTGTACCCCCCTGATCCATCCTCTCCCTCCTTTTGCTCAAGTAGTTTAAATAGGAGTAGCAAAGCCTTATCTTCATTTATCAATGTATGAATCTTTTCTACAAACTGATGTTTTGGGGAAGAAAAATATGGCCTGAGGGTGACATAAGTAAGCTGTATTGTTTGAGGAGAGTGTCATCCAGATAATAAAATAGGATGCATGGTATTGATTTTTGAAGTAAAAGAAAAGGAAAAAGGCAGGCCTTTAGGTGAGTGTGTTTTAAAGATGCAGAAACCTGGATTCGAACCCTGGCTGTCTGGGTGGAAGTCAAGGACCAACCCACTGGACCACACTGGCGTCCATATCTGTATGATGTCGAACGCTCCCTATATCATGGCTATGAAGTGTCCTATGCAGTAATTGCCATAAGCAATGATACGCAGGCCTTTGGATTGCTGATAGGTCCTTCTGTACGTCCCTTTTACGTCAAGTAGCTGTAGGTCAGTGGCAAGTGCTACTGTCTGTAGTGCAGCAAACTGACCGTGTATAGGGGTTCAAATCCCCCAGCGACTTTCAGTGATGTTCAGGTGACAAAATATCCACTCTTTGTTTTTGTTCATTAAGAAATATTGTTTTTACTGAAAAAAGTACAGAAACATTTGGATGATTTCTTTCTTTTTTTTACTAGAGGCACAAATTTACAAATCTTGTACCCCCCTGATCCATCCTCTCCCTCCTTTTGCTCAAGTAGGTTAAATAGGAGTAGCAAAGCCTTATCTTCATTTATCAATGTATGAATTTTTTCTACAAACTGATGTTTTGGTGAAGAAAAATATGGCCTAAGGGGGGGCATAAATAAGCTGTATTATTTGAGGACAGTGTCATCCAGTTAATAAAATAGGGTGCAAGGTATTGATTTTCGAAGTAAAAGAAAAGGAGAAAGGAAGGCCTTTGCTTGACTGTGTTTTAAAGAGGAACCAACAATGAATCAAACCGTGGCTGCATGGGTGGTAGGCAAAGATCTTACCCACTGGACCACACTGGCTTCCATGTCTGCATTTTGTCAAAACTTCCCTATATCATGGCTATGAAGTGTCCTATGCAGCAATTGCCATAAGCACTGACACACAGGCCTTTAGCATGCTGATAGGTTTTTCTGCAGAACCAACATGCATCAAGGAGCTGTTGCTGAGTGGCAAATGGTGCTGTCTCTAGAGCAGCTGGCTAACCCTGTATAGGGGTTCAAATCACCTCAGCGCCCTTCAGTGATGTTCAGGTGGCAAAATATCCAGTGTTAGTTATTGTTTATTAAGAAATATTATTTTTACTTCAAAAAGTACAGGAGCTTTTGGATGATTTTTTTTTTTTTTTTTTTTACTAGAGGCCCAAATTTACAAATCTTGTACCCCCCTGACCCACCATCTACCTCCTTTTGCTCAATTAGGTTAAATAGGAGAAGGAAAGCCTTATCTTCATCTATAAATGTATGAAGTTTTTTCTACAAACTGATGTTTTGGCAAAGAAAAATATGGCCTAAAAGGTGACATAAGTAAGCTGTATTGTTTTAGGAGAGTATCAACCAGATAATAAAATAGGTTGCATGGTATTGATTTTTGAAGTAAAAGAAAAGGAAAAAGGCAGGGCCCTGGTTGAGTGTGTTTTAAAGATGCAGAGACCTGGAATTGAACCCTAGCTGTCTGGGTGGAAAGCAAGGACCTCACCCACTGGACCAAACTGGCTTTCATATCTATGGCTGGTCAAACGTTCCCTATATCGTGGCTATGAAGTGTCCTATGCAGCAATTGCCATAAGCACTGACACACAGGCTTTTAGCTTGCTGATAGGTCCTTCTGTACACCCCTTTTTCAACAAGTAGCTGTAGGTCAGTGGAAAGTGCTACTGTCTCTATTGCAGCAGACTAACTGTGTGTAGGGATTCAAATCCCACCAGTGATGTTCTGGTGGCAAAATATCCAGTATTTATTTTTGTTCATTAAGAAATATTGTTTTTACTGAAAAAAGTACAGAAACATTTGGATGATTTCTTTCTTTTTTTTACTAGAGGCACAAATTTACAAATCTTGTACCCCCCTGATCCATCCTCTCCCTCCTTTTGCTCAAGTAGTTTAAATAGGAGTAGCAAAGCCTTATCTTCATTTATCAATGTATGAATCTTTTCTACAAACTGATGTTTTGGGGAAGAAAAATATGGCCTGAGGGTGACATAAGTAAGCTGTATTGTTTGAGGAGAGTGTCATCCAGATAATAAAATAGGTTGCATGGTATTGATTTTTGAAGTAAAAGAAAAGGAAAAAGGCAGGCCTTTAGGTGAGTGTGTTTTAAAGATGCAGAAACCTGGATTCAAACCCTGGCTGTCTGGGTGGAAGTCAAGGACCAACCCACTGGACCACACTGGCGTCCATATCTGTCGAGTGTCAAACGTTCCCTATATCATGGCTATGAAGTGTCCCATGCAGTAATTGCCATAAACATTGACACACAGGCCGTTAGCTTGCTGATAGGTCCTTCTTCCAACCCTTGTTTATCAAGTAGCTGTAGGTCAGTGGCAAGTGCTACTGTCTCTAGTGGAGCAGACTAACTGTGTATAGGGGTTCAAATCCCCCCAGCGCCCTTCAGTGATGTTCAGATGACAAAATATCCAGTATTTATTTTTGTTCATTGAGAAATATTGTTTTTACTCAAAAAAGTACAGAAACATTTGGATGATTTCTTTCTTTTTTTTACTAGAGGCACACATTTACAAATCTTGTACCCCACTGATCCATCCTCTCCCTCCTTTTGCTCAAGTAGGTTAAATAGGAGTAGCAAAGCCTTATCTTCATTTATCAAAGTATGAATTTTTTCTACAAACTGATGTTTTGGGGAAGAAAAATATGGCCTAAGGGGGGGCATAAGTAAGCTGTATTATTTGAGGAGAGTGTCATCCAGATAATAAAATAGGGTGCATGGTATTGATTTTTGAAGTAAATGAAATGGAGATAGGAAGGCCTTTGGTTGACTGTGTTTTAAAGAGGAAACAACCATGATTCGAACCGTGGTTGTCTGGTTGGAAAGCAAGGACCCTACCAACTAGACCACACTGGCTTCCATGGCTGTAGATTGTCACAACTTCCCTATATCATGGTTATGAAGTGTCCTATGCAGTCATTGCCATAAGCACTGACACACAGGCCTTTAGTTTGCTGATAGGTCCTTCTGCAGAACCATTGCCCATTAAGGAGCTGTAGCTGAGTGGCAAATGCTGCTGTTTCTAGAGCAGCAGGCTAACCCTGTATATGCGTTCAGTGCCCTTCAGTGATGGTCAGATGGCAAAATATCCAGTGATTGTTTTTGTTTATTAAGAAATATTATTTTTACTTCAAAAAGTACAGGAGCATTTGGATGATTTATTTTTTATTTTTACTAGATGCCCAAATTTACAAATCTTGTACCCCCTGACCCACCATCTCCCTCCTTTTGCTCAAGAAGGTTAAATAGGAGAAGGAAAAGCTTATCTTCATTTATCAATGTATGAATTTTTTCTACAAACTGATGTTTTGGTGAAGAAAAATATGGCCTAAGGGGGGGCATAAATAAGCTGTATTATTTGAGGAGAGTGTCATCCAGTTAATAAAATAGGTTGCATGGTATTGGTTTTTGAAGTAAAAGAAAAGGAAAAAGGCAGGTTTTTGGTTGAGTGTGTTTTAAAGATGCACACACCTGGATTCAAACCGTGGCTGTCTGGGTGAAAAGTAAGGACCTTACCCATTGGACCACACTGGCTTCCATATCTGTATGATGTCGAACGCTCCCTATATCATGGCTATGAAGTGTCCTATGCAGTAATTGCCATAAACAATGATACTCAGGCCTTTGGATTGCTGATAGGTCCTTCTGAACGTCCCTTTTACGTCAAGTAGCTGTAGGTCAGTGGCAAGTGCTACTGTCTGTAGTGCAGCAAACTGACCGTGTATAGGGGTTCAAATCCCCCAGCGACTTTCAGTGATGTTCAGGTGACAAAATATCCACTCTTTGTTTTTGTTCATTAAGAAATATTGTTTTTACTGAAAAAAGTACAGAAACATTTGGATGATTTCTTTCTTTTTTTTACTAGAGGCACAAATTTACAAATCTTGTACCCCCCTGATCCATCCTCTCCCTCCTTTTGCTCAAGTAGGTTAAATAGGAGTAGCAAAGCCTTATCTTCATTTATCAATGTATGAATTTTTTCTACAAACTGATGTTTTGGTGAAGAAAAATATGGCCTAAGGGGGGGCATAAATAAGCTGTATTATTTGAGGACAGTGTCATCCAGTTAATAAAATAGGGTGCAAGGTATTGATTTTCGAAGTAAAAGAAAAGGAGAAAGGAAGGCCTTTGCTTGACTGTGTTTGAAAGAGGAACCAACAATGAATCAAACCGTGGCTGCATGGGTGGTAGGCAAAGATCTTACCCACTGGACCACACTGGCTTCCATGTCTGCATTTTGTCAAAACTTCCCTATATCATGGCTATGAAGTGTCCTATGCAGCAATTGCCATAAGCACTGACACACAGGCCTTTAGCATGCTGATAGGTTTTTCTGCAGAACCAACATGCATCAAGGAGCTGTTGCTGAGTGGCAAATGGTGCTGTCTCTAGAGCAGCTGGCTAACCCTGTATAGGGGTTCAAATCACCTCAGCGCCCTTCAGTGATGTTCAGGTGGCAAAATATCCAGTGTTAGTTATTGTTTATTAAGAAATATTATTTTTACTTCAAAAAGTACAGGAGCTTTTGGATGATTTTTTTTTTTTTTTTTTTTACTAGAGGCCCAAATTTACAAATCTTGTACCCCCCTGACCCACCATCTACCTCCTTTTGCTCAATTAGGTTAAATAGGAGAAGGAAAGCCTTATCTTCATCTATAAATGTATGAAGTTTTTTCTACAAACTGATGTTTTGGCAAAGAAAAATATGGCCTAAAAGGTGACATAAGTAAGCTGTATTGTTTTAGGAGAGTATCAACCAGATAATAAAATAGGTTGCATGGTATTGATTTTTGAAGTAAAAGAAAAGGAAAAAGGCAGGGCCCTGGTTGAGTGTGTTTTAAAGATGCAGAGACCTGGAATCGAACCCTAGCTGTCTGGGTGGAAAGCAAGGACCTCACCCACTGGACCAAACTGGCTTTCATATCTATGGCTTGTCAAACGTTCCCTATATCGTGGCTATGAAGTGTCCTATGCAGCAATTGCCATAAGCACTGACACACAGGCTTTTAGCTTGCTGATAGGTCCTTCTGTACACCCCTTTTTCAACAAGTAGCTGTAGGTCAGTGGAAAGTGCTACTGTCTCTATTGCAGCAGACTAACTGTGTGTAGGGATTCACTCCCACCAGTGATGTTCTGGTGGCAAAATATCCAGTATTTATTTTTGTTCATTAAGAAATATTGTTTTTACTGAAAAAAGTACAGAAACATTTGGATGATTTCTTTCTTTTTTTTACTAGAGGCACAAATTTACAAATCTTGTACCCCCCTGATCCATCCTCTCCCTCCTTTTGCTCAAGTAGTTTAAATAGGAGTAGCAAAGCCTTATCTTCATTTATCAATGTATGAATCTTTTCTACAAACTGATGTTTTGGGGAAGAAAAATATGGCCTGAGGGTGACATAAGTAAGCTGTATTGTTTGAGGAGAGTGTCATCCAGATAATAAAATAGGATGCATGGTATTGATTTTTGAAGTAAAAGAAAAGGAAAAAGGCAGGCCTTTAGGTGAGTGTGTTTTAAAGATGCAGAAACCTGGATTCGAACCCTGGCTGTCTGGGTGGAAGTCAAGGACCAACCCACTGGACCACACTGGCGTCCATATCTGTATGATGTCGAACGCTCCCTATATCATGGCTATGAAGTGTCCTATGCAGTAATTGCCATAAGCAATGATACGCAGGCCTTTGGATTGCTGATAGGTCCTTCTGTACGTCCCTTTTACATCAAGTAGCTGTAGGTCAGTGGCAAGTGCTACTGTCTGTAGTGCAGCAAACTGACCGTGTATAGGGGTTCAAATCCCCCAGCGACTTTCAGTGATGTTCAGGTGACAAAATATCCACTCTTTGTTTTTGTTCATTAAGAAATATTGTTTTTACTGAAAAAAGTACAGAAACATTTGGATGATTTCTTTCTTTTTTTTACTAGAGGCACAAATTTACAAATCTTGTACCCCCCTGATCCATCCTCTCCCTCCTTTTGCTCAAGTAGGTTAAATAGGAGTAGCAAAGCCTTATCTTCATTTATCAATGTATGAATTTTTTCTACAAACTGATGTTTTGGTGAAGAAAAATATGGCCTAAGGGGGGGCATAAATAAGCTGTATTATTTGAGGACAGTGTCATCCAGTTAATAAAATAGGGTGCAAGGTATTGATTTTCGAAGTAAAAGAAAAGGAGAAAGGAAGGCCTTTGCTTGACTGTGTTTTAAAGAGGAACCAACAATGAATCAAACCGTGGCTGCATGGGTGGTAGGCAAAGATCTTACCCACTGGACCACACTGGCTTCCATGTCTGCATTTTGTCAAAACTTCCCTATATCATGGCTATGAAGTGTCCTATGCAGCAATTGCCATAAGCACTGACACACAGGCCTTTAGCATGCTGATAGGTTTTTCTGCAGAACCAACATGCATCAAGGAGCTGTTGCTGAGTGGCAAATGGTGCTGTCTCTAGAGCAGCTGGCTAACCCTGTATAGGGGTTCAAATCACCTCAGCGCCCTTCAGTGATGTTCAGGTGGCAAAATATCCAGTGTTAGTTATTGTTTATTAAGAAATATTATTTTTACTTCAAAAAGTACAGGAGCTTTTGGATGATTTTTTTTTTTTTTTTTTTTACTAGAGGCCCAAATTTACAAATCTTGTACCCCCCTGACCCACCATCTCCCTCCTTTTGCTCAATTAGGTTAAATAGGAGAAGGAAAGCCTTATCTTCATCTATAAATGTATGAAGTTTTTTCTACAAACTGATGTTTTGGCAAAGAAAAATATGGCCTAAAAGGTGACATAAGTAAGCTGTATTGTTTTAGGAGAGTATCAACCAGATAATAAAATAGGTTGCATGGTATTGATTTTTGAAGTAAAAGAAAAGGAAAAAGGCAGGGCCCTGGTTGAGTGTGTTTTAAAGATGCAGAGACCTGGAATTGAACCCTAGCTGTCTGGGTGGAAAGCAAGGACCTCACCCACTGGACCAAACTGGCTTTCATATCTATGGCTGGTCAAACGTTCCCTATATCGTGGCTATGAAGTGTCCTATGCAGCAATTGCCATAAGCACTGACACACAGGCTTTTAGCTTGCTGATAGGTCCTTCTGTACACCCCTTTTTCAACAAGTAGCTGTAGGTCAGTGGAAAGTGCTACTGTCTCTATTGCAGCAGACTAACTGTGTGTAGGGATTCAAATCCCACCAGTGATGTTCTGGTGGCAAAATATCCAGTATTTATTTTTGTTCATTAAGAAATATTGTTTTTACTGAAAAAAGTACAGAAACATTTGGATGATTTCTTTCTTTTTTTTACTAGAGGCACAAATTTACAAATCTTGTACCCCCCTGATCCATCCTCTCCCTCCTTTTGCTCAAGTAGTTTAAATAGGAGTAGCAAAGCCTTATCTTCATTTATCAATGTATGAATCTTTTCTACAAACTGATGTTTTGGGGAAGAAAAATATGGCCTGAGGGTGACATAAGTAAGCTGTATTGTTTGAGGAGAGTGTCATCCAGATAATAAAATAGGTTGCATGGTATTGATTTTTGAAGTAAAAGAAAAGGAAAAAGGCAGGCCTTTAGGTGAGTGTGTTTTAAAGATGCAGAAACCTGGATTCAAACCCTGGCTGTCTGGGTGGAAGTCAAGGACCAACCCACTGGACCACACTGGCGTCCATATCTGTCGAGTGTCAAACGTTCCCTATATCATGGCTATGAAGTGTCCCATGCAGTAATTGCCATAAACATTGACACACAGGCCGTTAGCTTGCTGATAGGTCCTTCTTCCAACCCTTGTTTATCAAGTAGCTGTAGGTCAGTGGCAAGTGCTACTGTCTCTAGTGCAGCAGACTAACTGTGTATAGGGGTTCAAATCCCCCCAGCGCCCTTCAGTGATGTTCAGATGACAAAATATCCAGTATTTATTTTTGTTCATTGAGAAATATTGTTTTTACTGAAAAAAGTACAGAAACATTTGGATGATTTCTTTCTTTTTTTTACTAGAGGCACAAATTTACAAATCTTGTACCCCCCTGATCCATCCTCTCCCTCCTTTTGCTCAAGTAGGTTAAATAGGAGTAGCAAAGCCTTATCTTCATTTATCAATGTATGAATTTTTTCTACAAACTGATGTTTTGGTGAAGAAAAATATGGCCTAAGGGGGGGCATAAATAAGCTGTATTATTTGAGGACAGTGTCATCCAGTTAATAAAATAGGGTGCAAGGTATTGATTTTCGAAGTAAAAGAAAAGGAGAAAGGAAGGCCTTTGCTTGACTGTGTTTTAAAGAGGAACCATCAATGAATCAAACCGTGGCTGCATGGGTGGTAGGCAAAGATCTTACCCACTGGACCACACTGGCTTCCATGTCTGCATTTTGTCAAAACTTCCCTATATCATGGCTATGAAGTGTCCTATGCAGCAATTGCCATAAGCACTGACACACAGGCCTTTAGCATGCTGATAGGTTTTTCTGCAGAACCAACATGCATCAAGGAGCTGTTGCTGAGTGGCAAATGGTGCTGTCTCTAGAGCAGCTGGCTAACCCTGTATAGGGGTTCAAATCACCTCAGCGCCCTTCAGTGATGTTCAGGTGGCAAAATATCCAGTGTTAGTTATTGTTTATTAAGAAATATTATTTTTACTTCAAAAAGTACAGGAGCTTTTGGATGATTTTTTTTTTTTTTTTTTTTACTAGAGGCCCAAATTTACAAATCTTGTACCCCCCTGACCCACCATCTCCCTCCTTTTGCTCAATTAGGTTAAATAGGAGAAGGAAAGCCTTATCTTCATCTATAAATGTATGAAGTTTTTTCTACAAACTGATGTTTTGGCAAAGAAAAATATGGCCTAAAAGGTGACATAAGTAAGCTGTATTGTTTTAGGAGAGTATCAACCATATAATAAAATAGGTTGCATGGTATTGATATTTGAAGTAAAAGAAAAGGAAAAAGGCAGGGCCCTGGTTGAGTGTGTTTTAAAGATGCAGAGACCTGGAATTGAACCCTAGCTGTCTGGGTGGAAAGCAAGGACCTCACCCACTGGACCAAACTGGCTTTCATATCTATGGCTTGTCAAACGTTCCCTATATCGTGGCTATGAAGTGTCCTATGCAGCAATTGCCATAAGCACTGACACACAGGCTTTTAGCTTGCTGATAGGTCCTTCTGTACACCCCTTTTTCAACAAGTAGCTGTAGGTCAGTGGAAAGTGCTACTGTCTCTATTGCAGCAGACTAACTGTGTGTAGGGATTCAAATCCCACCAGTGATGTTCTGGTGGCAAAATATCCAGTATTTATTTTTGTTCATTAAGAAATATTGTTTTTACTGAAAAAAGTACAGAAACATTTGGATGATTTCTTTCTTTTTTTTACTAGAGGCACAAATGTACAAATCTTGTACCCCCCTGATCCATCCTCTCCCTCCTTTTGCTCAAGTAGTTTAAATAGGAGTAGCAAAGCCTTATCTTCATTTATCAATGTATGAATCTTTTCTACAAACTGATGTTTTGGGGAAGAAAAATATGGCCTGAGGGTGACATAAGTAAGCTGTATTGTTTGAGGAGAGTGTCATCCAGATAATAAAATAGGTTGCATGGTATTGATTTTTGAAGTAAAAGAAAAGGAAAAAGGCAGGCCTTTAGGTGAGTGTGTTTTAAAGATGCAGAAACCTGGAGTCAAACCCTGGCTGTCTGGGTGGAAGTCAAGGACCAACCCACTGGACCACACTGGCGTCCATATCTGTCGAGTGTCAAACGTTCCCTATATCATGGCTATGAAGTGTCCCATGCAGTAATTGCCATAAACATTGACACACAGGCCGTTAGCTTGCTGATAGGTCCTTCTTCCAACCCTTGTTTATCAAGTAGCTGTAGGTCAGTGGCAAGTGCTACTGTCTCTAGTGCAGCAGACTAACTGTGTATAGGGGTTCAAATCCCCCCAGCGCCCTTCAGTGATGTTCAGATGACAAAATATCCAGTATTTATTTTTGTTCATTGAGAAATATTGTTTTTACTCAAAAAAGTACAGAAACATTTGGATGATTTCTTTCTTTTTTTTACTAGAGGCACACATTTACAAATCTTGTACCCCACTGATCCATCCTCTCCCTCCTTTTGCTCAAGTAGGTTAAATAGGAGTAGCAAAGCCTTATCTTCATTTATCAAAGTATGAATTTTTTCTACAAACTGATGTTTTGGGGAAGAAAAATATGGCCTAAGGGGGGGCATAAGTAAGCTGTATTATTTGAGGAGAGTGTCATCCAGATAATAAAATAGGGTGCATGGTATTGATTTTTGAAGTAAATGAAATGGAGAAAGGAAGGCCTTTGGTTGACTGTGTTATAAAGAGGAAACAACCATGATTCGAACCGTGGTTGTCTGGTTGGAAAGCAAGGACCCTACCAACTAGACCACACTGGCTTCCATGGCTGTAGATTGTCACAACTTCCCTATATCATGGTTATGAAGTGTCCTATGCAGTCATTGCCATAAGCACTGACACACAGGCCTTTAGTTTGCTGATAGGTCCTTCTGCAGAACCATTGTCCATTAAGGAGCTGTAGCTGAGTGGCAAATGCTGCTGTTTCTAGAGCAGCAGGCTAACCCTCTATATGCGTTCAGTGCCCTTCAGTGATGGTCAGATGGCAAAATATCCAGTGATTGTTTTTGTTTATTAAGAAATATTATTTTTACTTCAAAAAGTACAGGAGCATTTGGATGATTTATTTTTTATTTTTACTAGATGCCCAAATTTACAAATCTTGTACCCCCTGACCCACCATCTCCCTCCTTTTGCTCAAGAAGGTTAAATAGGAGAAGGAAAAGCTTATCTTCATTTATCAATGTATGAAGTTTTTTCTACAAACTGATGTTTTGGCAAAGAAAAATATGGCCTAAGGGTGACATAAGTAAGCTGTATTGTTTGAGGAGAGTGTCATCCAGATAATAAAATAGGTTGCATGGTATTGATTTTTGAAGTAAAAGAAAAGGAAAGGCTTCAGGTGAGTGTGTTTTAAAGATGCAGAAACCCCCATTTGAACCGTGGCTGTCTGTGTGGAATGTAAGGACCTTACCCACTGGACCACACTGGCTTCCATATCAGTAGGTTGTCATACGTTCCCTATATCATGGCTATGCGTACCCCATGCAGTAATTGCCATAAACATTGACACACAGGCCGTTAGCTTGCTGATAGGTCCTTCTTAGAACCCTTGTTTATCAAGTAACTGTAGGTCAGTGGCAAGTGCTACTGCCTCTAGTGCAGCTGACTAACTGTGTATAGGGGTTCAAATCCCCCCAGCGCCCTTCAGTGATGTTCAGGTGACAATATATCCAGTATTTATTTTTGTTCATTGAGAAATATTGTTTTTACTCAAAAAAGTACAGAAACATTTGGATGATTTCTTTCTTTTTATTACTAGAGGCACACATTTACAAATCTTGTACCCCACTGATCCATCCTCTCCCTCCTTTTGCTCAAGTAGGTTAAATAGGAGTAGCAAAGCCTTATCTTCATTTATCAAAGTATGAATTTTTTCTACAAACTGATGTTTTGGGGTAAAAAATATGGCCTAAGGGGGGGCATAAGTAAGCTGTATTATTTGAGGAGAGTGTCATCCAGATAATAAAATAGGGTGCATGGTATTGATTTTAGAAGTAAATGAAATGGAGATAGGAAGGCCTTTGGTTGACTGTGTTTTAAAGAGGAACCAACCATGATTCGAACCGTGGCTGCTTGGTTGGAAAGCAAGGACCTTACCAACTAGACCACACTGGCTTCTCTGGCTGTAAATTGTAACAACTTCTCTATATCATGGTTATGAAGTGTTCTATGCAGTCATTGCCATAAGCACTGACACACAGGCCTTTAGCTTGCTGATAGGTCCTTCTGCAGAACCATTGTCTATCAAGGAGCTGTAGCTGAGTGGCAAATGCTGCTGTTTCTAGAGCAGCAGGCTAACTCTGTATATGGGTTCAAATCCCCCCAGTGCCCTTCAGAGATGGTCAGGTGGCAAAATATCCAGTGACTGTTTTTGTTTATTAAGAAATATTATTTTTACTTCAAAAAGTACAGGAGCATTTGGATGATTTTTTTTTTTTCTTTTACTAGAGGCCCAAATTTACAAATCTTGTACCCCCTGACCCACCATCTCCCTCCTTTTGCTCAAGAAGGTTAAATAGGAGAAGGAAAAGCTTATCTTCATTTATCAATGTATGAAGTTTTTTCTACAAACTGATGTTTTGGCAAAGAAAAATATGGCCTAAGGGTGACATAAGTAAGCTGTATTGTTTGAGGAGAGTGTCATCCAGATAATAAAATAGGTTGCATGGTATTGATTTTTGAAGTAAAAGAAAAGGAAAGGCTTCAGGTGAGTGTGTTTTAAAGATGCAGAAACCCAGATTTGAACCCTGGCTGTCTGTGTGGAAGGTAAGGACCTTACCCACTGGACCACACTGACTTCCATGTCTCTAGGGTGTCAAACGTTCCCTATATCATGGCTATGAGTGCCCCATGCAGTAATTGCCATAAACATTGACACACAGGCCGTTAGCTTGCTGATAGGTCCTTCTTACAATCCTTGTTTATCAAGTAGCTGTAGGTCAGTGGCAAGTGCTACTGTCTCTAGTGCAGCAGACTAACCATGTATAGCAGTTCAAATCCCCCCAGTGCCCTTCAGTGATGTTCAGGAGACAAAATATCCTGTGTTTATTTTTGTTCATTGAGAAATATTGTTTTTACTCAAAAAAGTACAGAAACATTTGGATGATTTCTTTCTTTTTTCTACTAGAGGCACACATTTACAAATCTTGTACCCCACTGATCCATCCTCTCCCTCCTTTTGCTCAAGTAGGTTAAATAGGAGTAGCAAAGCCTTATCTTCATTTATCAAAGTATGAATTTTTTCTACAAACTGATGTTTTGGGGAAGAAAAATATGGCTTAAGGGGGGGGCATAAGTAAGCTGTATTATTTGAGGAGAGTGTCATCCAGATAATAAAATAAGGTGCATGGTATTGATTTTTGAAGTAAATGAAATGGGGATAGGAAGGTCTTTGGTTGACTGTGTTTTAAAGAGGAACCAACCATGATTTGAACCGTGGCTGTCTGGTTGGAAGGTAAGGACCTTACCAACTGGACCACACTGGCCTCCATGTCTGGAGATTGTCACAACTTCCCTATATCATGGTTATGAAGTGTCCTATGCAGTCATTGCCATAAGCACTGACACACAGGCCTTTAGCTTGCTGATAGGTCCTTCTGCAGAGCCATCATCCATCAAGGAGCTGTAGCTGAGTGGCAAATGCTGCTGTTTCTAGAGCAGCAGGCTAACCCTGTATATGGGTTCAAATCCCCCCAGTGCCCTTCAGTGATGGTCAGGTGGTAAAATATCCAGTGATTGTTTTTGTTTATTAAGAAATATTATTTTTACTTCAAAAAGTACAGGAGCATTTGGATGATTTTTTTTTTTTTCTTTTACTAGAGGCCCAAATTTACAAATCTTGTACCCCCTGACCCACCATCTCCCTCCTTTTGCTCAAGAAGGTTAAATAGGAGAAGGAAAATCTTATCTTCATTTATCAATGTATGAAGTTTTTTCTACAAACTGATGTTTTGGCAAAGAAAAATATGGCCTAAGGGTGACATAAGTAAGCTGTATTGTTTGAGGAGAGTGTCATCCAGATAATAAAATAGGTTGCATGGTATTGATTTTTGAAGTAAAAGAAAAGGAAAGGCTTCAGGTGAGTGTGTTTTAAAGATGCAGAAACCCCGATTTGAACCCTGGCTCTCTGTGTGGAAGGTAAGGACCTTACCCACAGGACCACACTGGCTTCCATATCTGTAGGGTCTCAAACGTTCCCTATATCATGGCTATGAGTGCCCCATGCAGTAATTGCCATAAATATTGACACACAGGCCGTTAGCTTGCTGATAGGTCCTTCTTACAACCCTTGTTTATCAAGTATCTGTAGGCCAGTGGCAAGTGCTACTGTCTCTAGTGCAGCAGACTAACTGTGTATAGGGTTCAAATCCCTCCAGCACCT
Source organism: Pleurodeles waltl (assembly GCF_031143425.1). Lineage (NCBI taxonomy): Eukaryota > Metazoa > Chordata > Amphibia > Caudata > Salamandridae > Pleurodeles > Pleurodeles waltl. The sequence goes on along the minus strand of NC_090444.1, from coordinate 1,293,178,596 downwards.
TTCAGTGATGTTCAGGTGACAAAATATCCAGTATTTATTTTTGTTCATTGAGAAATATTGTTTTGACTGAAAAAAGTACAGAAACATTTGGATGATTTCTTTCTTTTTTTTACTAGAGGCACACATTTACAAATCTTGTACCCCACTGATCCATCCTCTCCCTCCTTTTGCTCAAGTAGGTTAAATAGGAGTAGCAAAGCCTTATCTTCATTTATCAAAGTATGAATTTTTTCTACAAACTGATGTTTTGGGGAATTAAAATATGGCCTAAGGGGGGGCATAAGTAAGCTGTATTATTTGAGGAGAGTGTCATCCAGATAATAAAATAGGGTGCATGGTATTGATTTTTCAAGTAAATGAAATGGAGACAGGAAGGCCTTTGGTTGACTGTGTTTTAAAGAGGAACCAACCATGATTCGAACTGTGGCTGTCTGGTTGGAAGGGAAAGACCTTACCAACTGGACCACACTGCCTTCCATGGCTGTAGATTGTCACAACTTCCCTATATCATGGTTATGAAGTGTCCTATGCAGTAATTGCCATAAGCACTGACACACAGGCCTTTAGCTTGCTGATAGGTCCTTCTGCCACACCAACGTCCATCAAGGAGCTGTAGCTGAGTGGCAACTGCTGCTGTTTCTAGAGCAGCAGGCTAGCCCTGTATATGGGTTCAAATCCCCCCAGTGCCCTTCAGTGATGGTCAGGTGGCAAAATATCCAGTAGTTGTTTTTGTTTATTAAGAAATATTATTTTTACTTCAAAAAGTACAGGAGCATTTGGATTATTTTCTTTTTTTCTTTTACTAGAGGCCCAAATCTACAAATCTTGTATCCCCTGACCCACCATCTCCCTCCTTTTGCTCAAGAAGGTTAAATAGGAGAAGGAAAGGCTTATCTTCATTTATCAATGTATGAAGTTTTTTCTACAAACTGATGTTTTGGCAAAGAAAAATATGGCCTAAGGGTGACATAAGTAAGCTGTATTGTTTGAGGAGAGTGTCATCCAGATAATAAAATAGGTTGCATGGTATTGATTTTTGAAGTAAAAGAAAAGGAAGAGCTTCAGGTGAGTGTGTTTTAAAGATACAGAAACCCCGATTCGAACAATGGCTGTCTGTGTGGAAGGTAAGGACCTTACCCACTGGACCACACTGGCTTCCATATCTGTAGGGTGTCAAACGTTCCCTATATCATGGCTATGAGTGCCCCATGCAGGATGTGCCATAAACATTGATACACAGGCCGTTAGCTTGCTGATAGGTCCTTCTTACAACCCTGGTTTATCAAGTAGCTGTAGGTCAGTGGCAAGTGCTACTGTCTCTAATGCAGCAGACTAACAGTGTATAGGGGTTCAATTCCCCCCAGTGATGTTCAGGTGACAAAATATCTAGTATTTATTTTTGTTCATTGAGAAATATTGTTTTTACTCAAAAAAGTACAGAAACATTTGGATGATTTCTTTCTTTTTTTTACTAGAGGCACACATTTACAAATCTTGTACCCCACTGATCCATCCTCTCCCTCCTTTTGCTCAAGTAGGTTAAATAGGAGTAGCAAAGCCTTATCTTCATTTATCAAAGTACGATTTTTTTCTACAAACTGATGTTTTGGGGAAGAAAAATATGGCCTAAGGGGGGGCATAAGTAAGCTGTATTATTTGAGGAGAGTGTCATCCAGATAATAAAATAGGGTGCATGGTATTATTTTTTGAAGTAAATGAAATGGAGATAGGAAGGCCTTTGGTTGACTGTGTTTTAAAGAGGAACCAACCATGATTCGAACCGTAGCTGTCTGGTTGGAAAGCAAGGACCTAACCAACTAGACCACACTGGCTTCCATGGCTGTAGATTGTCACAACTTCCCTATATCATGGCTATGAAGTGTCCTATGCAGTCATTGCCATAAGCACTGACACACAGGCCTTTAGCTTGCTGATAGGTCCTTCTGCAGAGCCATCATCCAACAAGGAGCTGTAGCTGAGTGGCAAATGCTGCTGTTTCTAGAGCAGCAGGCTAACCCTGTATATGGGTTCAAATCCCCCCAGTGCCCTCAGTGATGGTCAGATGGTAAAATATCCAGTGATTGTTTTTGTTTATTAAGAAATATTATTTTTACTTCAAAAAGTACAGGAGCATTTGGATGATTTTTTTTTTTTTCTTTTACTAGAGGCCCAAATTTACAAATCTTGTACCCCCTGACCCACCATCTCCCTCCTTTTGCTCAAGAAGGTTAAATAGGAGAAGGAAAAGCTTATCTTCATTTATCAATGTATGAAGTTTTTTCTACAAACTGATGTTTTGGCAAAGAAAAATATGGCCTAAGGGTGACATAAGTAAGCTGTATTGTTTGAGGAGAGCGTCATCCAGATAATAAAATAGGTTGCATGGTATTGATTTTTGAAGTAAAAGCTTCAGGTGAGTGTGTTTTAAAGATACAGAAACCCCGATTCGAACCCTGTCTGTCTGTGGGGAAGGTAAGGACCTTTCCCACTGGACCACACTAGCTTCCATATCTGTAGGGTGTCAAACGTTCCCTATATCATGGCTATGAGTGCCCCATGCAGTAAGTGCCATAAACATTGATACACAGGCCGTTAGCTTGCTGATAGGTCCTTCTTACAACCCTTGTTTATCAAGTAGCTGTAGGTCAGCGATAAGTGCTACTGTCTCTAGTGCAGCAGACTAACCGTGTATAGGGGTTCAAATCCCCCCAGTGATGTTCAGGTGACAAAATATCCAGTATTTATTTTTGTTCATTGAGAAATATTGTTTTTACTCAAAAAAGTACAGAAACATTTGGATGATTTCTTTCTTTTTTTTACTAGAGGCACACATTTACAAATCTTGTACCCCACTGATCCATCCTCTCCCTCCTTTTGCTCAAGTAGGTTAAATAGGAGTAGCAAAGCCTTACCTTTATTTATCAAAGTATGAATTTTTTCTACAAACTGATGTTTTGGGGAAGAAAAATATGGCCTAAGGGGGGGCATAAGTAAGCTGTATTATTTGAGGAGAGTGTCATCCAGATAATAAAATAGGGTGCATGGTATTGATTTTTGAAGTAAAAGAAAAGGAAAAAGGAAGAGCTTTAGGTGAGTGTGTTTTAAAGATGCAGAAACCCAGATTCAAATCCTGGCTGTCTGTGTGGAAGGTAAGGACCTTACCCACTGGACCACACTGGCTTCCATATCTGTAGAGTGTCAAACGTTCCCTATATCATGGCTAAGAAGTGTCCTATGCAGTATTTGCCATAAGGAATGACACACAGGCCTTTAGCTTGCTGATAGGTCCTTCTGTACAGCCATTTAACCTCAAGTAGCTGTTGGTCAGTGGCAAGTGCTATTGTCTCTAGTGCGGCAGACTTTCTGTGTATAGGGGTTCAAATCCCCCCAGCACCCTTCAGTGATGATCAGGTGGTATAATATCCTGTATTTATTTTTGTTCATTAAGAAATATTGTTTTTACTGAAAAAAGTACAGAAACATTTGGATGAATTCTTTCTTTTTTTTACTAGAGGCCCAAATTTACAAATCTTCTACCCCCCTGATCCATCCTCTCCCTCCTTTTGCTCAAGTAGGTTAAATAGGAGAAGCAAAGCCTTATCTTCATTTATCAATCTATGACTTTTTTCTACAAACTGATGTTTTTGGGAAGAAAAATATGGCCTAAGGGGGGGCATACGTAAGCTGTATTATTTGAGGAGAGTGTCATCCATATAATAAAATAGGTTGCATGGTATTGATTTTGAAGTAAAAGCAAAGGATAAAGGGAGGCCTTTGGTTGAGTGTGTTTTAAAGATGCAGAAACCTAGATTTGAACCCTGTCTGTCTGGGTGGAAGGCAAGGACGTATCCACTGAACTATACTGGTGTCGATGTCTGCAGGCTGTCCAACTTTCCCTATATCATGGCTATGACGTGATGTATGCAGTAATTGCCATGAGCACTGACTCACAAGCCGATAGCTTTCTGATAGGTCCTTCTGTACAAGCATTTTGCCTTGAGTAGCTGTAGGTCAGTGGCAAGTGCTACTGTCTCTAGTGCTGCAGACTAAATTTGTATAGGGGTTCAAATCCCCCCAGTGTCTTTCAGTGATGTTCAGGTGGCAAAATACCCAGTTTTTTCTTTTTTTTTCATTAAGAAATATAATTTTTACTTTAAAAAGTACAGAAACATATGGATGATTTTTTTTTTTTTTTTTCTAGAGGCCCAAATTTACAAATCTTCTACCACCCTGATCCATCCTCTCCCTCCTTTTGCTCAAGTAGGTTAAATAGGAGAAGCAAAGCCTTATCTTAATTTATCAATGTATGAAATGTTTCTACAAACTGATATTTTGGCGAAGAAAAATATGGCCTAAGGGGGGGCATAAGTAAACTGTATTATTTGAGGAGGGTTTCATCCAGATAATAAAATAGGTTGCATGGTATTGATTTTTGAAGTAAAAGAATAGGAGAAAGGAAAGCCTTTGGTTGAGTGTGTTTTAGAGAGGCTCCAACCAAAATTAGAACAGCAGCTGTCTGGGTGGAAGGCAAGGACCTTGCCCACTGGGCCACACTGGCTTCCATGTTTGCAGTTTGTCAAACCTTCCCTGTATCATGGCTATGAAGTGTCCTATGCAGTTATTGCCATAAGCAATGACACCCAGGCCTTTAGCCTGCTGATAGGTCCTTCTGTACAACCATGATGTATCAAGTAGCTGTAGGTCAGTGGCAAGTGCTACAGTGTCTAGTGCAGCAGACTAACCCAGTATAGGGGTTCAAATCCCCCCAGAGCCCTTCAGTAATATTCAGGTGGCAAAATATCCATTATTTGTTTATGTTCATTAAGAAATATTGTTTTTACTGAAAAAAGTACAGAAACATTTGTATTATTTCTTTCTTTATTTTACTAGAGGCCCACATTAACAAATCTTGTACCCCCCTGATCCATCCTCTCCCTCCTTTTGCTCAAGTAGTTTAAATAGGAGAAGCAAAGCCTTATCTTCATTTATCAATGTATGAATTGTTTCTACAAACTGATGTTTTGGGGAAGAAAAATATGCCCTAAATGGGGGCAAAGTAAGCTGTATTATTTGAGTAGATTGTCATCCAGATAATAAAATAGGTTGCATGGTATTGATTTTTGAAGCAAAAGAAAAGGAGAAAGGGAGGCCTTTGGTTGACTGTGTTTTCAAGATACACCAACTGGGATTTGAACCCCAGCTGTCTGGGTGGAAGGCATAGACCTTGCCCACTGGACCACACTGGATTCCATGTCTGTAGTTTGTCAAACCTTCCCTATATCATGGCTATGAAGTGTCCTGTGCAGTCATTGCCATACGGAATGACTCACAGGCCTTTAGCCTCATGATAGGTCCTTCTGCACAACTATCCATCAAGGAGCTGTAGCTCAGTTGCAAGTGCTGCTGTTTCTAGTTCAGCATACTAACTCTGTATAGGGGTTCAAATCCCCCAGCACACTTCAGTGATGTTCAGTTGGCAAAATATCCAGTATTTATTTTTTGTTCATTAAGAAATATTATTTTTACTGAAAAGAGTACAGAAACATTTGGATGATTTCTTTCTTTTTTTTACTAGAGGCCCAAATTTACAAATCTTGTACCCCCCGATCCATCCTCTCCCTCCTTTTGCTCAAGTAGGTTAAATAGGAGAAGCAAAGCCTTATCTTCATTTATCAATGTATGAATTATTTCTACAAACTGATGTTTTGGCGAAGAAAAATATGGCCTAAGGGGGACATAAGTAAGCTGTATTATTTGAGGAGAGTGTCATCCAGATAATAAAATAGGTTGCAAGGTATTGATTTTTGAAGTAAAAGAAAAGGACAAAGGCAGGCCTTTCACAATGCACTAACCAGGATTTGAACCCTGGCTGCAAGGGAAGGACCTTACCCACTGGACCACACTGGACTCCACATCAGTAGTTTGTCAAACCTTTCCCATATCATGGCTATGAAGTGTCCCCTGCAGTAACTGCCATAAGCAATGACACACAGGCCTTTAGCTTGCTGATAGGTCCATCTGTACAGCCATTTTAACCTCAAGTAGCTGTAGGTCAGTGGCAAGTGCTACTGTTTCTAGTGTGGCAGACTAACTGTGTCTAGGGGTTCAAATCCCCCTGTGATGTTCAGGTGGCAAAATATCCTATGTTTATTTTTGTTCATTAACCCCTTCGCTGCCAGGCCTTTTCCCCCTCCTGTGCCGAGCCTTTTTTTGGCTATTTGGAGCAGTTCGAGCTTAGGCCCTCATAACTTTTTGTTCACATAAGCTACCCACGCCAAATAGAGGTACCCAGACTTTGTGGGTTCCCCAGAAGGAGGCCAAGAAATTAGCCAAAAAACAGTGAAAATTCTTTTTTTTTCAAAAAAATGGGAAAAATGGGCTGCAGAAGAAGGCTTGTGGTTTTTTCCCTGAAAAGGGCATCAACAAAGGGTTTGCAGTGATAAAATCACCAGCTTCCCAGCTTTCAGGAACAGGCAGACTTGAATCAGAAAACCCAATTTTTCAATACAATTTTGACATTTTACTGGGACATACCCCATTTTTACGATTGTTTGTGCTTTCAGCCTCCTTCCAGTCAGTGACAGAAATGGGCATGGAACCAATGCTGGATCCCAGAAACCACAACATTTTTGAAAAGTAGACAAAAATCTGAATTCAGCAAGGGGTAATTTGTGTAGATCCTACAAGGGTTTCCTACAGAAAATAACAACTGAAAAAGAAAAATATTGAAATTGAGGTGAAACAAAACATCAATTTTACTCTACGTTTTACTCTGTAACTTTTTCCAGCAATGTCAGATTTTCGAAAGCAATATACCGTTACGTCTGCTGGACTCTTCTGGTTGCGGGGATATATAGGGCTTATAGGTTCATAAAGAACTCTAGGTACCCAGAGCCAATAAATGACCTGCACCCTGCAGTGGGTTTTCAATCTATGCCGGGTATACAGCAATTCATTTGCTGAAATATAAAGAGTAAAAAATAGCTATCAAGAAAACCTTTGTATTTCCAAAATGGGCACAAGATAAGGTGTTCAGAAGCAGTGGTTATTTGCACATCTCTGAATTCCGGGGTGCCAATACAAGCATGTGAATTACAGGGCATTTCTCAAATAGATGTCTTTTTTACACACTGTCTTACATTTGGAAGGAAAAAATGTAGAGAAAGACAAGGGGCAATAACACTTGTTTTGCTATTCTATGTTCCCCCAAGTCTCCCGATAAAAATGATACCTCACTTGTGTGGGTAGGCCTAGCGCCCGCGACAGGATATGCCCCAAAACACAACGTGGACACATCACAGAAAACAGAGCTGTTTTTTGCAAAGTGCCTACCTGTAGATTTTGGCCTGTAGCTCAGCCGCCACCTAGGAAAACCTACCAAAGCTGTGCATTTCTGAAAAATAGAGACCTAGGGGAATCCAAGATGGGGTGACTTGTGTGGCTCGGACCAGGTTCTGTTACCCAGAATCCTTTGCAAACCTCAAAATTTGGCTAAAAAAACACATGTTCCTCACATTTCTGTGGCAGAAAGTTCTGGAATCTGAGAGGAGCCACAAATTTCCTTCCACCCAGCGTTCCCCCACGTCTCCCGATAAAAATGATACCTCACTTGTGTGGGTAGGCCTAGCGCCCGTGACAGGAAATGCCCCAAAGCGTAACGTGCACACAGCCAAATTGGTGAAGGAAAACAGAGGTGTTTTTTGCAAAGTGCCTACCTGTAGATTTTGGCCTATAGCTCAGCCGCCACCTAGGGAAACTTACCAAACCTGTGCATTTCTGAAAACTAGAGACCTAGGGGAATCCAAGATGGGGTGACTTGTGTGGCTCGGACCAGGTTCTGTTACCCAGAATCATTTGCAAACCTCAAAATTTGGCTAAAAAAACACATGTTCCTTACATTTCTGTGGCAGAAAGTTCTGGAATCTGAGAGGAGCCACGAATTTCCTTCCACCCAGCGTTCCCCCACGTCTCCCGATAAAAATGATACCTCACTTGTGTGGGTAGGCCTAGCGCCCGTGACAGGAAATGCCCCAAAGCGCAACGTGGACACAGCCAAATTGGTGAAGGAAAACAGAGGTGTTTTTTGCAAAGTGCCTACCTGTAGATTTTGGCTTGTAGCTCAGCCGCCACCTAGGGAAACCTACCAAACCTGTGCATTTCTGAAAACTAGAGACCTAGGGGAATCCAAGATGGGGTGACTTGTGTGGCTCGGACCAGGTTCTGTTACCCAGAATCCTTTGCAAACCTCAAAATTTGGCTAAAAAAACACATGTTCCTCACATTTCTGTGGCAGAAAGTTCTGGAATCTGAGAGGAGCCACGAATTTCCTTCCACCCAGCGTTCCCCCACGTCTCCCGATAAAAATGATACCTCACTTGTGTGGGTAGGCCTAGCGCCCGTGACAGGAAATGCCCCAAAGGCCAATGTGGACACAGCCAAATTGGTGAAGGAAAACAGAGGTGTTTTTTGCAAAGTGCCTACCTATAGATTTTGGCCTGTAGCTCAGCCGCCCCCTAGGGAAACCTACCAAACCTGTGCATTTCTGAAAACTAGAGACCTAGGGGAATCCAAGATGGGGTGACTTGTGTGCCTCGGACCAGGTTCTGTTACCCAGAATCCTTTGCAAACCTCAAAATTTGGCTAAAAAAACACATGTTCCTCACATTTCTGTGGCAGAAAGTTCTGGAATCTGAGAGGAGCCACGAATTTCCTTCCACCCAGCGTTCCCCCACGTCTCCCGATAAAAATGATACCTCACTTGTGTGGGTAGGCCTAGTGCCCGTGACAGGAAATGCCCCAAAGCGCAACGTGGACACAGCCAAATTGGTGAAGGAAAACAGAGGTGTTTTTTGCAAAGTGCCTACCTGTAGATTTTGGCCTGTAGCTCAGCCGCCACCTAGGGAAACCTACCAAACCTGTGCATTTCTGAAAACTAGAGACCTAGGGGAATCCAAGATGGGGTGACTTGTGTGGCTCGGACCAGGTTCTGTTACCCAGAATCCTTTGCAAACCTCAAAATTTGGCTAAAAAAACTCATGTTCCTCACATTTCTGTGGCAGAACGTTCTGGAATCTGAGAGGAGCCACGAATTTCCTTTCACCCAGCGTTCCCCCACGTCTCCCGATAAAAATGATACCTGACTTGTGTGGGTAGGCCTAGCGCCCGTGACAGGAAATGCCCCAAAGCGCAACGTGGACACAGCCAAATTGGTGAAGGAAAACAGAGGTGTTTTTTGCAAAGTGCCTACCTGTAGATTTTGGCCTGTAGCTCAGCCGCCACCTAGGGAAACCTACCAAACCTGTGCATTTCTGAAAACTAGAGACCTAGGGGAATCCAAGATGGGGTAACTTGTGTGGCTCGGACCAGGTTCTGTTACCCAGAATCCTTTGCAAACCTCAAAATCTGGCTAAAAAAACACATGTTCCTCACATTTCTGTGGCAGAAAGTTCTGGAATCTGAGAGGAGCCATGAATTTCCTTCCACCCAGCGTTCCCCCACGTCTCCCGATAAAAATGATACCTCACTTGTGTGGGTAGGCCTAGCGCCCGCGACAGAAAACGCCCCAAAGCGCAACGTGGACACATCCAAATTTGTGAAGGAAAACAGAGGTGTTTTTTGCAAAGTGCCTACCTGTAAATTTTGGCATGTAGCTCAGCCGCCACTTAGGAAAACCTACCAAACCTGTGCATTTCTGAAAACTAGAGACCTAGGGGAATCTAAGATGGGGTGACTTGTGTGGCTCGGACCAGGTTCTGTTACCCAGAATCCTTTGCAAACCTCAAAATTTGGCTAATAAAACACATGTTCCTCACATTTCTGTGGCAGAAAGTTCTGGAATCTGAGAGGAGCCACGAATTTCCTTCCACCCAGCGTTCCCCCACGTCTCCCGATAAAAATGATACCTCACTTGTGTGGGTAGGCCTAGCGCCCGCGACAGGAGACGCCCCAAAGCGCAACGTGGACACATCCAAATTTGTGAAGGAAAACAGAGGTGTTTTTTGCAAAGTGCCTACCTGTAGATTTTGGCCTCTAGCTCAGCCGCCACCTAGGGAAACCTACCAAACCTGTGCATTTCTGAAAACTAGAGACCTAGGGGAATCCAAGATGGGGTGACTTGTGTGGCTCGGACCAGGTTCTGTTACCCAGAATCCTTTGCAAACCTCAAAATTTGGCTAAAAAAACACATGTTCCTCACATTTCTGTGGCAGAAAGTTCTGGAATCTGAGAGGAGCCACAAATTTCCTTCCACCCAGCGTTCCCCCACGTCTCCCGATAAAAATGATACCTCACTTGTGTGGGTAGGCCTAGCGCCCGCGACAGGAAACGCCCCAAAGCGCAACGTGGACACATCCAAATTTGTGAAGGAAAACAGAGGTGTTTTTTGCAAAGTGCCTACCTGTAGATTTTGGCCTCTAGCTCAGCCGCCACCTAGGGAAACCTACCAAACCTGTGCATTTCTGGAAACTAGAGACCTATGGGAATCCAAGATGGGGTGACTTGTGTGGCTCGGACCAGGTTCTGTTACCCAGAATCCTTTGCAAACCTCAAAATGTGGCTAAAAAAAACACATGTTCCTCACATTTCTGTGGCAGAAAGTTCTGGAATCTGAGAGGAGCCACGAATTTCCTTCCACCCAGCGTTCCCCCACGTCTCCCGATAAAAATGATACCTCACTTGTGTGGGTAGGCCTAGCGCCCGCGACAGAAAACGCCCCAAAGCGCAACGTGGACACATCCAAATTTGTGAAGGAAAACAGAGGTGTTTTTTGCAAAGTGCCTACCAGTAGATTTTGGCTTGTAGCTCAGCCGCCACCTAGGGAAACCTACCAAACCTGTGCATTTCTGAAAACTAGAGACCTAGGGGAATCCAAGATGGGGTGACTTGTGTGGCTCGGACCAGGTTCTGTTACCCAGAATCCTTTGCAAACCTCAAAATCTGGCTAAAAAAACACATGTTCCTCACATTTCTGTGGCAGAAAGTTCTGGAATCTGAGAGGAGCCATGAATTTCCTTCCACCCAGCGTTCCCCCACGTCTCCCGATAAAAATGATACCTCACTTGTGTGGGTAGGCCTAGCGCCCGTGACAGGAAATGCCCCAAAGCGCAACGTGGACACAGCCAAATTGGTGAAGGAAAACAGAGGTGTTTTTTGCAAAGTGCCTACCTGTAGATTTTGGCCTGTAGCTCAGCCGCCACCTAGGGAAACCTACCAAACCTGTGCATTTCTGAAAACTAGAGACCTAGGGGAATCCAAGATGGGGTGACTTGTGTGACTCGGACCAGGTTCTGTTACCCAGAATCCTTTGCAAGCCTCAAAATTTGGCTAAAAAAACACATGTTCCTCACATTTCTGTGGCAGAAAGTTCTGGAATCTGAGAGGAGCCACGAATTTCCTTCCACCCAGCGTTCCCCCACGTCTCCCGATAAAAATGATACCTCACTTGTGTGGGTAGGCCTAGCGCCCGTGACAGGAAATGCCCCAAAGCGCAACGTGGACACAGCCAAATTGGTGAAGGAAAACAGAGGTGTTTTTTGCAAAGTGCCTACCTGTAGATTTTGGCCTGTAGCTCAGCCGCCACCTAGGAAAACCTACCAAACCTGTGCATTTCTGAAAAATAGAGACCTAGGGGAATCCAAGATGGGGTGACTTGTGTGGCTCGGACCAGGTTCTGTTACCCAGAATCCTTTGCAAACCTCAAAATTTGGCTAAAAAAACACATGTTCCTCACATTTCTGTGGCAGAAAGTTCTGGAATCTGAGAGGAGCCACAAATTTCCTTCCACCCAGCGTTCCCCCACGTCTCCCGATAAAAATGATACCTCACTTGTGTGGGTAGGCCTAGCGCCCGTGACAGGAAATGCCCCAAAGCGTAACGTGCACACAGCCAAATTGGTGAAGGAAAACAGAGGTGTTTTTTGCAAAGTGCCTACCTGTAGATTTTGGCCTATAGCTCAGCCGCCACCTAGGGAAACTTACCAAACCTGTGCATTTCTGAAAACTAGAGACCTAGGGGAATCCAAGATGGGGTGACTTGTGTGGCTCGGACCAGGTTCTGTTACCCAGAATCATTTGCAAACCTCAAAATTTGGCTAAAAAAACACATGTTCCTTACATTTCTGTGGCAGAAAGTTCTGGAATCTGAGAGGAGCCACGAATTTCCTTCCACCCAGCGTTCCCCCACGTCTCCCGATAAAAATGATACCTCACTTGTGTGGGTAGGCCTAGCGCCCGTGACAGGAAATGCCCCAAAGCGCAACGTGGACACAGCCAAATTGGTGAAGGAAAACAGAGGTGTTTTTTGCAAAGTGCCTACCTGTAGATTTTGGCCTGTAGCTCAGCCGCCACCTAGGGAAACCTACCAAACCTGTGCATTTCTGAAAACTAGAGACCTAGGGGAATCCAAGATGGGGTGACTTGTGTGGCTCGGACCAGGTTCTGTTACCCAGAATCCTTTGCAAACCTCAAAATTTGGCTAAAAAAACACATGTTCCTCACATTTCTGTGGCAGAAAGTTCTGGAATCTGAGAGGAGCCACGAATTTCCTTCCACCCAGCGTTCCCCCACGTCTCCCGATAAAAATGATACCTCACTTGTGTGGGTAGGCCTAGCGCCCGTGACAGGAAATGCCCCAAAGGCCAATGTGGACACAGCCAAATTGGTGAAGGAAAACAGAGGTGTTTTTTGCAAAGTGCCTACCTGTAGATTTTGGCCTGTAGCTCAGCCGCCCCCTAGGGAAACCTACCAAACCTGTGCATTTCTGAAAACTAGAGACCTAGGGGAATCCAAGATGGGGTGACTTGTGTGCCTCGGACCAGGTTCTGTTACCCAGAATCCTTTGCAAACCTCAAAATTTGGCTAAAAAAACACATGTTCCTCACATTTCTGTGGCAGAAAGTTCTGGAATCTGAGAGGAGCCACGAATTTCCTTCCACCCAGCGTTCCCCCACGTCTCCCGATAAAAATGATACCTCACTTGTGTGGGTAGGCCTAGTGCCCGTGACAGGAAATGCCCCAAAGCGCAACGTGGACACAGCCAAATTGGTGAAGGAAAACAGAGGTGTTTTTTGCAAAGTGCCTACCTGTAGATTTTGGCCTGTAGCTCAGCCGCCACCTAGGGAAACCTACCAAACCTGTGCATTTCTGAAAACTAGAGACCTAGGGGAATCCAAGATGGGGTGACTTGTGTGGCTCGGACCAGGTTCTGTTACCCAGAATCCTTTGCAAACCTCAAAATTTGGCTAAAAAAACTCATGTTCCTCACATTTCTGTGGCAGAACGTTCTGGAATCTGAGAGGAGCCACGAATTTCCTTTCACCCAGCGTTCCCCCACGTCTCCCGATAAAAATGATACCTGACTTGTGTGGGTAGGCCTAGCGCCCGTGACAGGAAATGCCCCAAAGCGCAACGTGGACACAGCCAAATTGGTGAAGGAAAACAGAGGTGTTTTTTGCAAAGTGCCTACCTGTAGATTTTGGCCTGTAGCTCAGCCGCCACCTAGGGAAACCTACCAAACCTGTGCATTTCTGAAAACTAGAGACCTAGGGGAATCCAAGATGGGGTGACTTGTGTGGCTCGGACCAGGTTCTGTTACCCAGAATCCTTTGCAAACCTCAAAATTTGGCTAAAAAAACACATGTTCCTCACATTTCTGTGGCACAAAGTTCTGGAATCTGAGAGGAGCCACGAATTTCCTTCCACCCAGCGTTCCCCCACATCTCCCGATAAAAATGATACCTCACTTGTGTGGGTAGGCCTAGCGCCAGCGACAGAAAACGCCCTAAACCGCAACGTGGACACATCCAAATTTGTGAAGGAAAACAGAGGTGTTTTTTGCAAAGTGCCTACCTGTAGATTTTGGCTTGTAGCTCAGCCGCCACCTAGGGAAACCTACCAAACCTGTGCATTTCTGAAAACTAGAGACCTAGGGGAATCCAAGATGGGGTGACTTGTGTGGCTCGGACCAGGTTCTGTTACCCAGAATCCTTTGCAAACCTCAAAATTTGGCTAAAAAAACACATGTTCCTCACATTTCTGTGGCAGAAAGTTCTGGAATCTGAGAGGAGCCACGAATTTCCTTCCACCCAGCGTTCCCCCACGTCTCCCGATAAAAATGATACCTCACTTGTGTGGGTAGGCCTAGCGCCCGCGACAGGAAACGCCCCAAACCGCAACGTGGACACATCCAAATTTGTGAAGGAAAACAGAGGTGTTTTTTGCAAAGTGCCTACCTGTACATTTTGGCTTGTAGCTCAGCTGCCACCTAGGGAAACCTACCAAACCTGTGCATTTCTGAATACTAGAGACCTAGGGGAATCCAAGATGGGGTGACTTGTGTGGCTCGGACCAGGTTCTGTTACCCAGAATCCTTTGCAAACCTCAAATTCTGTCTAAAAAAACACATTTTCCACACATTTCGGTGACAGAAAGTTATGGAATCTGAGTGGAGCCACAAATTTCCTTCCACCCAGCGTTCCCCCACGTCTCCCGATTAAAATTATACCTCACTTGTGTGGGTAGGCCTAGCGCCCGTGACAGGATATGCCCCAAACCGCAACTTGGACACATCACATTTTTTAATTGAAAACAGTGCCTACCTGTAGATTTTGGCCTCTAGCTCAGCCGGCACCTAGGGAAACCTACCAAACCTGTGCATTTCTGAAAACTAGAGACCTAGGGGAATCCAAGATGGGGTGACTTGTGTGGCTCGGACCAGGTTCTGTTACCCAGAATCCTTTGCAAACCTCAAATTCTGTCTAAAAAAACACATTTTCCACACATTTCGGTGACAGAAAGTTCTGGAATCTGAGTGGAGCCACAAATTTCCTTCCACCCAGCGTTCCCCCAAGTCTTCCGATAAAAATGATACCTCACTTGTGTGGGTGGGCCAGGTGCCTGCAACAGAATAAGGCCCAAAACTTGTAGAGATAGAGGGGATAGCACAGCAAGTTTATAAGGACATATTCTTTTATACATCTTTAGACTGACTCTGCTTTGGGGACCCACATAAGTGAGGTGTCATTTTACTTGGGAGGCTGAGGGGAACACTGGGGAGTAGGAATTTTGTGCTGGAGTGGTGATCCTACGAAGAAAAGTAAGGAAAATATGCTTTTTTAAGCACATTTTGAGGTTTACAGAGGAGTCTGGGTAAGAAAATGTTGGGGGATCCACGCAAGCCACACCTCCCTGGACTCCTTGGGGTGTCTAGTTTTATAAAATGTCTGGGTTTGGTAGGTTTCCCTAGATGAAGGCCGCACACAGGACCAAAAACATAGGTGCCCTCTCCCCCCCAAACACAGGTAGTTTTGTAATATATCGTTTTGATGTGCCCACATACGTCCGTGATGTGCCAAACACTAAAATTTTGAAAAGAAACACAGTTAGGTTATGTGAAAAAGACCCCTCACCCACCAACCAAGTTGGTGGCATGCTTCATCATCGGGGTCCCACCTGAGGCACCTAGCGTGTCACAGGTGTGCTGCGACGCCTGATTACAGCGGAGCAGGTTTTGTCATTTTTACCACACATACTGGTTGGATTTGGCACGAGGGTGAGTGATGGTTCAGTGGATCAAATTTTACTAACAAGAGCTTTCACAAAAATGAAATGCACTGTTAGTAACTGAAAGGCAAAAAACTGAACCAATGACTCACAGCTGTACAGCGTGAGGTGTAAAGCCGCGACAAGGCACCAACCGCTTTACAGTCCATTCACACAACTTTCATACATGACACACACAAGGCCATTCACACCGCCAGCCACGGGCCCAGCACATTACAACACTCACATCGACAGACAGCGCCACTCAAGGGCCCATCACTTACATACGCCCACATGCCTGATACAACAATCACACCAGCTGATGGGAATGTGTGGACTGGTGTTTGGCTGGCAGTGTGTTGCAGTAGCCAACAGCAAGTCAATATGTACACTCTCAGCCAAGCCCCACTCCACCCACAATGGCATCATTTTTTTTTTTTTTTTTAACAGAGGAACCCCTAACTAAGTAGAAAGAATTACAAAACTACAAACACAAAAGCTCTAACTAAGAACATGATAGAAATGCTAACCATGAAACTAAACACATGAAAATACAAAACAGACATGAGTTTGCACTCATGGTTGTTCCCAGAAATTCTTCTGGGTGTGGTAATTCTTAAAACAAGCACCGACACACAGCCCAGGCTTTGAAGGACAATCTGGGCAGTACATTCGAGTCTCCCTCCGGATACCTCTTCGAAAACACACTCTACATTTCTTAGCTGGAAAGTCTTTTTTGGGTGTGGGAGGAATGTGCTCAGCAAAGTGGCGATCTTTCAATCTAGCCACATCCTCCACCACTGCTCCTCTAGGAACTCTGGCCTGTTCCACCACAATAAGGCTCTCTATCACTGACTCCTGAAATTTCACAAATGTCATCTTTGACTCTGGAGACCTATCCCTAAACACAATAAAAGCATTGAAGGTTGCTAAGTGGAAGAGGTGAAGTGCTAACTTCTTATACCAAACGTAAGACTTACGAATAGCAGTATAAGGTTCCAACCTCTGGTCAACTCTATCTACACCTCCCATGTGCTTATTATAATCTAAAATGCACACAGGTTTGCGCACTTCAGCAACCTGGCCCCAAACAGTCACAGGGGAAGTACTCTCATCATGGATGGTACTTAGCATGTAGACATCCCTCTTGTCTGAAAATTTCAAAGCTAGCAGCGCCTCGTTCTGCAAGGCACAGCACTGTCCTCTCTCAAGTTTTTTACAGACAAGCTCCCTTGGATAGCCTTTCCGGTTAGAACGGATTGTGCCACAAGCAACTGTGTCCACTCTAAACAATTCCTTGAACAATTGCACACCAGTGTAGAAGTTATCTACATACAAATGGTGACCTTTGTTGAACAGTCGTCTACCAAGATCCCACACAATTTTCTCAGTAACTCCAAAAGTGGGAGGACAACCAGGGGGGTCAATATTGGAATCCCTACCAGTGTACACACGGAAACTATACACATATCCTGTCCTACTTTCAGACAGCATATACAATTTAATTCCATATCGTGCCCTTTTGCTAGGAATGTACTGCCTAAAAACCAAACGACCCTTGAAGAGGACCAAAGACTCGTCCACACTTAACTCTTTGCCTGGAACATAGACCTCCGAAAACCGATCTACAAAATGATCAAGGACAGGCCTAATCTTAAAAAGACGGTCAGAATCTGGGTGATCTCGTGGCAAGGCTAATGCATTGTCAACAAAATGCAGCATCCTAAGAAGAAGCAAATACCGATTACGACTCATGGTCGCTGGAAATATAGCTGTTGCATCAAGGGACTAGTAGACCAATAAGAAGCCAGTGACGGCTTCCATATCAACCCCATCAAAAAAGTCAAACCCCAAAACTTTTTTAACTCCTCCAAATTTGTGGGAATCCACTGGGCAGCTCTAGAGTGTGGCCTAAGTCTAGCAGCGTTGTCCCTCAAATGCTGCTCCGCATACAAATTAGTCTGCTCAACAATCTCTTCCAAAAACACATCATCCATGAATAACTCAAAGAAATTGATAGGCATAAAGTTCTCTGTATTGGCGTTACACCCCGGGAGACCAGTAAAGGCAGGCAACTCTGGCTGCTCCATGTTTGGGGCAACCCAGACATCAGGTCTTATAACGGGAAACCTTTCAGCCCCAGGTTGCTGCACTATTGGCACATCAATGTCCTCCTCTAAAACAGGCCCTTCATCTGCACTGAGTGTGGCTTCATCATCAGAAGATTCCCCTCCAAGAGAAACATCACTGCCAGAATCTCTGACTTCCTCCTCTGCCTCAGATGCAGAGTCCGTCTCATAGTCATGATCAGACTGTGACTCAAAAAGCATACCAACCACCTGCTGAGCGGTCATCCTGTGGCTAGCCATGATCTCTCCTGCTAAAATTAACTGGACAAATTCACCACCAACAACCAGCACTGTGTAAGACAAGTAACAAAGTGTAGCTTTGTTAGTAAGAGTTATAAACTCAAAAACTATACCGCTCACTTGCCTGAAAAAGCTTGATTCACCAGCTACTACACAGCAATCACCAATGATATCCCACCAAAAATAAATAAAGAAAGGCAAATTAGAAATAAGACAAAACAAATATCATTGTGCACAAACCTAAGGACAATTTCACACACAATCCTGCATTTAGTACACCCCCTACAAACATGTCATTCATGCATGGCAACAATACTCCTTTGGAGAAAATTGTTTTTACTTACCTAAAACATGCAACTGTGCAAACTGCAGGTCAACCACTGCCAAAATCGCAAGGAGCCACAGCAAATAAAGCAAAAGCTTTGAACTAGAACAAAAAGGAGGAAAACATTTTTTATCACAAATGCAAAGACTTCTTCAGTTGACAAACACCCCACCATCAAACATTTAGAAATTGGTGCCTAAGTGGATTCTGCCATAGGGGCAGATGGGCCTATTAATAAAATAGGCCTGTCTACCCCAAGGAAGCCAGAAAATACCTTTAGTAGTGTGTCCCCATGGAGAGCGACCCTTGCCAAAGGGGACAGCCCTAAAAAAAAAAAAAAAAAACACACACAACACTATCCCTGGTGCCTAAGTGGCTTCTACCCCCCTTGGGGGCAGGTGGGCCTAAGAAAATAGGCCCATCTGCCCCCAGGGGGTGTAGAAATGGGCAACAGGTCAATGCCCCCCTTGGGGGGGCGCCCCGTGACCAAGGGTACGCCCCCCACAAAAATAAACAAATAAAAAAAAATCCCTGGCGTTCTAGTAGTTTCTGCCCCCCTTGGGGGCAGACCAGCCTAAAAATAATAGGCTGATCTGTCTCCAAGGGGTGCAGAAATGGCCTGGGTACATGTGCCCCCAAAGTGGGGGGCGACCCTTGCCCAAGGCCCCCCCCCATCCACTAACACACACACACACTATCCCTGGTGTGTAAGTGGCTTCTGCCCCCCTTGGGGGCAGGTGGGCCTAACAAAATAGGCCCATCTGCCCCCAGGGGGTGTAGAAATGGCCAACAGGTCAATGCCTCCCTTGGGGGGGCGCCCCGTGACCAAGGGGACGCCCCCCCACAAAAATAAACAAATAAAAAAAAATCCCTGGCGTTCTAGTAGTTTCTGCCCCCCTTGGGGGCAGACCAGCCGAAAAATAATAGGCTGATCTGTCTCCAAGGGGTGCAGAAATGGCCTGGGTACATGTGCCCCCAAAGTGGGGGGCGACCCTTGCCCAAGGCCCCCCCCATCCACTAACACACACACACACACACACACACTATCCCTGGTGTCTAAGTGGCTTCTGCCCCCCTTGGGGGCAGGTGGGCCTAAGAAAATAGGCCCATCTGCCCCCAGGGGGTGTAGAAATGGGCAACAGGTCAATGCCCCCCTTGGGGGGGCGCCCCGTGACCAAGGGTACGCCCCCCCACAAAAATAAACAAATTTAAAAAAATCCCTGGCGTTCTAGTAGTTTCTGCCCCCCTTGGGGGCAGACCAGCCTAAAAATAATAGGCTGATCTGTCTCCAAGGGGTGCAGAAATGGCCTGGGTACATGTGCCCCCAAAGTGGGGGGCGACCCTTGCCCAAGGCCCCCCCCATCCACTAACACACACACACACACACACACACACACTATCCCTGGTGTCTAAGTGGCTTCTGCCCCCTTTGGGGGCAGGTGGGCCTAAGAAAATAGGCCCATCTGCCCCCAGGGGGTGTAGAAATGGGCAACAGGTCAATGCCCCCCTTGGGGGGGCGCGCCGTGACCAAGGGGACGCCCCCCCACAAAAATAAACAAATAAAAAAAAATCCCTGGCGTTCTAGTAGTTTCTGCCCCCCTTTGGGGCAGACCAGCCTAAAAATAATAGGCAGATCTGTCTCCAAGGGGTGCAGAAATGGCCTGGGTACATGTGCCCCCAAAGTGGGGGGCGACCCTTGCCCAAGGCCCCCCCCATCCACTAACACACACACACACACACACTATCCCTGGTGTCTAAGTGGCTTCTGCCCCCCTTGGGGGCAGGTGGGCCTAACAAAATAGGCCCATCTGCTCCCATGGGGTGTAGAAATGGGCAACAGGTCAATGCCCCCCTTGGGGGGGCGCGCCGTGACCAGGGGAACGCCCCCCCACAAAAATAAACAAATAAAAAAAAATCCCTGGCGTTCTAGGAGTTTCTGCCCCCCTTTGGGGCAGACCAGCCTAAAAATAATAGGCTGATCTGTCTCCAAGGGGTGCAGAAATGGCCTGGGTACATGTGCCCCCAAAGTGGGGGGCGACCCTTGCCCAAGGCCCCCCCCATCCACTAACACACACACACACACACACACTATCCCTGGTGTCTAAGTGGCTTCTGCCCCCCTTGGGGGCAGGTGGGCCTAACAAAATAGGCCCATCTGCCCCCATGGGGTGTAGAAATGGGCAACAGGTCAATGCCCCCCTTGGGGGGGCGCCCCGTGACCAAGGGGACGCCCCCCCAAAAAAATAAACAAATAAAAAAAAATCCCTGGCGTTCTAGTAGTTTCTGCCCCCCTTGGTGGCAGACCAGCCTAAAAATAATAGGCTGATCTGTCTCCAAGGGGTGCAGAAATGGCCTGGGTACATGTGCCCCCAAAGTGGGGGGCGACCCTTGCCCAAGGCCCCCCCCATCCACTAACACACACACACACACACACTATCCCTGGTGTCTAAGTGGCTTTTGCCCCCCTTGGGGGCAGGTGGGCCTAAGAAAATAGGCCCATCTGCCCCCAGGGGGTGTAGAAATGGGCAACAGGTCAATGCCCCCCTTGGGGGAGCGCCCCGTGACCAAGGGGACGCCCCCCCCCACAAAAAAAAACAAATAAAAAAAAAACCTGGCGTTCTAGTGGTTTCTGCCCCACTTGGGGGCAGACCAGCCTAAAAATAATAGGCTGATCTGTGTCCAAGGGGTGCAGAAATGGCCTGGGTACATGTGCCCCCAAAGTGGGGGGCGACCCTTGCCCAAGGCCCCCCCCATCCACTAACACACACACACTATCCCCGGTGTCTAAGTGGCTTCTGCCACCCTTGGGGGCAGGTGGGACTACAAAAATAGGCCCATCTGCCCCAGGGGGGGCAGAAATGGCCAACAGGTCAATGCCCCCCTTGGGGGGGCGCCCCGTGCCCAAGGGGACGCCCCCCCACAAAAATAAACACATTTAAAAAAATCCCTGGCGTTCTAGTGGTTTCTGCCCCCCTTGGGGCAGATCAGCCTAAAAATAATAGGCTGATCTGCCCTCAAGGGGGGCAGAAATGGCCCTAAAAGACATGCCCCCCAAAGGGGAGCGACCCTTGCCCAAGGGGGCGCCCCCCATCCACTACACACACAATCCCTGGTGCCTAAGTGGCTTCTGCCCCCCTTGGGGGCAGATGGACCTTAAAAAAAATAGGCCGATTTGCCCCCAAGGGGGGCAGGAAAGGCCAACAGTTCTCTGTCCCCTTGGGGGGGCGCCCCTTGCCCAAGGGGGCACCCCCCCCACATAAATATACATAAAAATAAAAAACCCTGGTGATCTAGTGTTTTCTGCCCCCCTTGGGGGCAGATCTGGCTAAAAAGTAGCCAATCTGCCCTCAAGGGGGGCAGAAATGGCCCTAAAAGACATGCTGACATCATTATGGGGGGGTGGGGGGGTCGGGGGTGGAAGGGGAAGGGCTTCCCCTTCCATCCCTGACTTTGGGGGGTGGGGGGGAAGCACACAGAGGGAGCGAGAGCGCTCCCTCTGGGCTGTGTGCCGAGGACGTAGTGGTTACGTCCTCGGCACAGCAGCACTGTGCCGCGGGACGTAACCACTACGTCCGCGGCACAGAAGGGGTTAAGAAATATTATTTTTACTGAAAAAAGTACAGAAACATTTGGATGATTTCTTTCTTTTTTTTTTACTAGAGGCCCAAATTTACAAAAAGTACAGGAGCATTTGTGTTGGAAAATGGGTTATTGGTAGGGCAGGTAGGTACCTACACCTAGCAACAAGCCACTAACCTCCATCTAGGTACAGTTAGGTCTCAGTAAATTAATCCCAGCTCAACCCTTGGTAGCTTGGCAACGAGCGTCA
This sequence comes from Pleurodeles waltl, assembly GCF_031143425.1. Lineage (NCBI taxonomy): Eukaryota > Metazoa > Chordata > Amphibia > Caudata > Salamandridae > Pleurodeles > Pleurodeles waltl. Next base: position 1,293,156,537 of record NC_090444.1, on the reverse strand, counting down.
AGGCTTAACTTAGGAGACAAAGTGTAAAGCATTCAAATATCACAAAACAGTAATTAAATAAAACACAGGAAACAGTTTAAAAATCCAAAACCAATTTATAAAAATAGTTTATATTTTTATCTTTAAAATGACACAAAAACGATTAAAATCGGTTCAGGGGAACCGGAGATATGAATTTTTAAAGAATTATTACTTTTCTAGCGCTTAGAAACAAAAAGCGCCAATCGGGTCATCTGGTTGCACCTCGACCGGGGCAAAGTCAAACTTTCAGGCTGACCGCGATGGAGCCCTGCTCGGCTACAGGTCGCGGGAGGCCTCGGTTAAAAAGTTACCTTCTGACTTAGTCTTTATTTTGAAGTTTTTCTTCACCGGGACGAACCTGCCAGTTGAATCCGACCTCCTGGAGCCCTTGTCCGAATACACGATGTGGGTTTCCTCGGTGGAGACTTTTACCTTCGGACTTAGTCGTTTTTTCGAGATGAAAATCCTTCGACCGGGGTAAACCTGGATCTTGATCCGACGTCCATGGAGCCCTTCTCGGATACGATGGCTGGGAGGTCCCGGTCAACTTTTTACCTTCGGACTTAGGGCCTGATTCTAACTTTGGAGGACGGTGTTAAACCGTCCCAAAAGTGGCGGATATACCACCTACCGTATTACGAGTCCATTATATCCTATGGAACTCGTAATACGGTAGGTGGTATATCCGCCACTTTTGGGACGGTTTAACACCGTCCTCCAAAGTTAGAATCAGGCCCTTAGTCTCTTTTTTGGATGTTTTTCTTTACCGGGACGAACCACGAAGTCAGGCCGGGTCGCGGTTGAGGCAAGCCGGCTAGAATTTCTGCGGCGGGTCGGTCCCTCTCTGGAGCTTTTTTCCCAAAATTCTCAAATCTTTTCCAAACTTCTGGGGCTTCACCCAGATGTTCTTTGAAGGTTCTTTTGGGGTCCACAGCTCACCTCAAGGGTCCAGAAGTTCTGTGATGGTCCTTGGGGGTGCGGACTTCAACTCCCAGAATGCACCTGGCGCAAACTCCTTTTTGGCCACTGGACAGTGGTCAGCTGGTCACCTTTTTCAGGAGTTGGTGCAGGGGACTCTGGATAGCAATTTTTCACCTGTAGCAAACAGGGAGTCCCTCCTTGAACCAGTTGAAGCCAGGCAAAGTCCTTCTTGTGGTGAAGCCCAAGTGTGCAGCTGGTGCAGTCCTTCTGAGTGCAGGTTCCAGGTGCAGGCCAGGGGTCCAGCAGGGCAGTCCTTCTTCTCCTTAAGTTCTTTCTTCTTGAAATTTGGTGGGGATCTGAGGTGTGGGGGCAGGTCTGCCAGTTTTATCCTTGCTCCTGGGTGAGAAGCAGGGGGGCCCTGGTTCTCCAATCAGGGACAGGGTCGTCCCCCTGTGATGACCACTTCTTGGGAAGTGTGGCAAAAATCCATCCCAGAAGGCAACAGTCTCTAAAAATCCAACATGGATGAATCTGATTTTTGGAGGTTACATCTGGCTGAGCCCACCCACTGGTGTGGCTAAAAATCATAAACACACCCCTCTCCTGCCCTCTCCTAATCTAATCAAGGGGGCACCTAATTGTCTGGGGTTGCAGGATGTGGGGGTGTTGCTGGGTGCTCCAGGTGTCCTTCTCTGCCTTTGAAGACCAGTTTGGCAGCCCTCCCCCTTCCTGCCTCACCATCTGCTGAGGGGAGATTCTCTCCCCCAAGCACATTCCTTTGTGTGAAGCCAGGCCACTTCACACCTCATCAAGGCAGCCTGGCAGAAGCTGCTGCAGGCTGGCCAATCAGAGCACAGCAGCAAAATAATGCAGAGCTGAAATTGGCAACTTTTTAGGTAAAGTCTAAACTTTTTACCTGAACAAGTTATATTAAATCCAACAACTGGAAGTTGTGGGATTTACTACAACAATTAATTTGATACCAAATTCTTGGTATGTAACATTTAAGGAGACTTTAAAATTTAAAATAAAGTCTGCCCATTCTAGCCTATGAAGGCCATTTACTTCAATGAGGGAAAAACGAATTTGGCTGTTTTTACCTCACCAGGGCTTATAAATCTATTTTTATAAAGTCCCTGCTTATAGTTACATGGCACCCAGCCCTAGGGGCACATAGGGCACGCCTTAGGGGTGACTTATATGTAAAAATAAGGTAGTTTAAGACTTTGGAAGTACCTTTAATTCCAAAGTCGAATTTGCATATAACTTTAATTTAAAAGCAGCCAGCAAGGCAGGCTTGCTTTTAAAATGACACTGGGCACCTCAGCAGTGCACCTAGGTGTGCACCACCTATGCTGTGGTCCCTAAACCTACATGCCCTACCATATACTAGGGACTTATAGGTAGGTTAACTTAGCCAATTATAATTAGCCTAATTTGCATATCCATTTTTCACAGAGCACAGGCCCTGGGACTGGTTAGCAGTACCCAGGGCACCATCAAAGTGAGGAAAACACCAGCAAAAAGAGGAAAATGGGGGCAAAAAGTTATGGGGCCTCTGCAATCAGCCCTGTTTTCTCACAATTTGGATGATTTTTTCATTTTTTTTTTTTACTAGAGGCCCAAATTGACAAATCTTGTACCCCCCTGATCCATCCTCTCCCTCCTTTTGCTCAAGTAGGTTAAATAGGAGAAGCAAAGCCTTATCTTCATTTATCAATGTACGAATTTTTTCTACAAACTGATGTTTTGGGGAAGAAAAATATGGCCTTTGGGGGCATAAGTAAGCTGTATTATTTGAGGAGAGTGTCATCCAGATAATAAAATAGGTTGCATTGTATTGATTTTTGAAGTAAAAGAAAAGGATAAAGGCAGGCCTTTGGTTGAGTTTGTTTTAAAGGTGCACCAACCAAGATTCAACCTCTGTCTGGGTGGAAGGCAAAGACCTTACCCACTGGACCACACTAGCTGTCATGTCCTTAGTTTGTCAAACCTTCCCTATGTCATGGCTATGAAGTGTCCTATGCAATAATTGCCATGAGCAATGACACCCAGGCCTTTCGCTTGCTGATAGGTCCTTCTGCACAACCAATTTTTGTCAAGGAGCTGTAGCTCAGTGGCAAGTGCTACTGTCTCTAGTGCAGTAAGCTAACCCTGTATAGGGGTTCACATCAACCTAGTGCCCTTCAGTGTTGTTCTGGTGGCACAACATTCAGTGTTTATTTTTGTTCACTAAGAAATATTATTTTTACTGAAAAAAGTAGAGGAACATTTGGATGATTTTTTTCTTTTTTTTTTACTAGAGGCCCAAATTTACAAATCTTGTACCCCCTTGACCCACCCTCTCCCTCCTTTTCCTCAAGTAGGTGAAATAGGAGAAGCAAAGCCTTACCTTCTTTTATCAACGTATGATTTTTTTCTACAAACTAATGTTTTGGGGAAGAAAAATATGGCCTAAGGGGGGACATAAGTAAGCTGTATTATTTGAGGAGAGTGTCATCCAGATAATAAAATAGGTTGCATGGTATTGATTTTTTAGGTAAAAGAAATGGAGAAAGCAAGGCTTTTGGTTGAGTGTGTTTTAAAGATACACCAAGGAGGATTTGAACCCTGGCTGTCTGATTGGAAGGCAAAGACCTTACCCACTGGACCACACTGGCTGCCAAGAGTATAGTTTGTCAAACCTTCCCTATATCATGGCTATGAAGTGTCCTATGCAGTAATTGCCATAAGCAATGACACACAGGCCTTTAGCTTGCTGATAGGTCCTTCCGCACAACCGTTGCCTCTCAAGGAGCTGTAGCTCAGTGGCAAGTGCTACTGTCTATAGTGTAGCAGGCTAACTTTGTATAATGGTTCACCCAGCACCCTTCAGTGAAGTTCAGGTGGTAAAATATCCAGTGTTTATTTTTGTTCATTAAGAAATATTATTTTTATTTTAAAAAGAACAGGAGCATTTGGATGATTTTCTTCTTTTTTTTTACTAGAAGCCCAAATTTACAAATCTAGTAACCCCCTGACCCACCCTCTCCCTCCTTTTGCTCAAGTAGGTTAAATAGGAGAAGCAAAGCATTATCTTCAGTTATCAATGTATTAATTTTTTCTACAAACTGATGTTTTGGGGAAGAAATATATGGCCTAATGGGGGACATAAGTAAGCTGTATTATTTGAGGAGAGGGTAATCCAGATCATAAAATAGGTTGCATGGTATTGACTTTTGAAGTAGAAAGGCAGGCCTTTGGTAGAGTGTGTTTTAAACATGAACCAACCAGGATTCAAACCCTGGATGTCTGGGTGGAAAGGAAGGATCTTCCCCACTGGACCACACTGGACTCCATGTCTGTAGTTTGTCAAACCTTCCCTATATCATGCCTATGAAGTGTCCTGTGCAGTAATTGCCATAAGCAATGACACATAGGCCTTTACCTTGTTGATAAGTCCATCTGCACAACCATCTTCCGTCAAGGAGCTGTAGCTCAGTAGCAAGTGCTACTGTTTCTAGTGCAGCAGGCTAACCCTATATAGATGTACAAATCCCCCCTAGAGCTGTTCAGGTGGCAAAACATCAAGTATTTATTTTTGTTCATTAAGAAATATTATTTTTACTGAAAAAAGTACGGGAACATTTGGATTCTTTTTTCTTTTTTTTTACTTTATGCTCAAATTTACAAATCTTGTACCCCCTTGACCCACCCTCTCCCTCCTTTTGCTCAAGTAGGTTAAATAGGAGAGGCAAAGCCTTGTCTTCATTTGTCAGTGTATGAATTTTTTCTACAAACTGATGTTTTGGGGAAATAAAATATGGCCTAAGGGGGGACATAAGTAAGCTGTATTATTTGAGGAGAGTGTTATCCAGATAATAAAATAGGATGCATGGTATTGATTTTTGAAGTAAAAGAAAAGGAGAAAGGCAGGCCTTCGTTTGTCTGTGTTTTCAAGGTGCACCAACTGGGATAAGAACCCTGCCTATCTGGGTGGACAGCAAAGACCTTAACCACTGGACCACTATGGCTTCCATGTCTGTGGTCTGTGAAACCTTCCCTATATCACGACTATGAAGCGTCCTGTGCAGTAATTGCCATTAGCACTGGCACACAGGCCTTTAGCTTGCTGATAGGTCCTTCTGCACAACCCTCAGACATCAAGGAGCTGTTGCTCAGTGACCAATTCTGCTGTCTATAGTGTAACAAGCTAACCCTCTATAGGGGTCAAATCCCCCCAGTGCTCTTCATTGATGTTCATGTGGTAAAATATCCAGTTTTTATCTTTGTTCATTAAAAAATATTATTTATACTGAAAAAGTACAGGAACATTTGGATGATTTTTTTCTTTTTTTCTATTAGAGTCCCAAATTTACAAATCTTGCACCCCCCTGACCCACCCCCTCCCTCCTTTTACTCAGTAGGTTAAATAGGAGAAGCAAAGCCTTATCGTCATTTATCAATGTATGATTTTTTCTACAAACTGATGTTTTGGGGGAGGAAAATGTGGCCTAAGGGGGGACATAAGTAAGCTGTATTATTTGAGGAGACTGTCATCTAGATAATAAAATAGGTTGCATGGTATTGATTTTTGAAGTAAAATTAAAGGATGGCCTTTGGTTGGGTGTGTCTTAAAGATGTACCAACCTGGACTTGAACTGTGGATTGAAGGGAAAGACTTTACCACCTGGACCACACCAGCTTCCTTGTCTGTAGTTTGTCAAACCTTCCCTATATCATGGCTATGAAGTGTCCTGTGCAGTAATTGCCATAAGCACTGACGCACAGGCCTTTAGCTTGCTGATAGGTCCTTCTGCAGAGGTATTTTTCATCAACGAACTGTAGCTCAGTGGCAAGTGCTATGCTACTGTCTCTAACGCAGTTGGGTAACCCTGTATAGGTGTTCAAATCCCCCCAGCACCCTTCAGTGATGTTTAGGTGGCAAAATATCCACAGTTTATTTTTGTTCATTAAGAAATATTATTTTTACTTTAAAAAGTACAGGAACATTATGATGATTTTTTTCTTTTTATTTTACTAGAGGCCCAAATGTACAAATCGTGCACCCCCCTGTCCCACCCCCTCCCTCGTTTTGCTCAGTAGGTTAAATAGGAGAAGGAAAGCCTGATCTTCATTTATCAATGTATGAATTTTTTCTTCAAACTGATGTTTTGGGGGAGGAAAATGTGACCTAAGGGGGGACATAAGTAAGCTGTATTATTTGAGGAGAGTGTCATCCAGATAATAAAATAGGTTGCATGGTATTGATTTTTGAAGTAAAATTAAAGGTTAAAGGACGGCGTTTGGTTGAGTGTGTTTTAAAGATGCACCAACCAGGACTCAAATTCTAGATGGAAGGCAAGGACCTTATCCACTGGACAACACTGGCATACATTTGTGCAGTTTGTCAAACCTTCCCTATATCATGGCTATGAAGTGTCCTATGCAGTAATTGCCATAAGCAATGACACACAGGCCTTCAGCTCGCTGATAGGTTCCTCTGCACAGCTGTTTTCCCTTAAGGGGTTGTACCACAGTGGCAAGTGCTACTGTCTCTAGTGCAGCTGGTTAACCCAGTGTATAGGTTCAAATCTCCCAGCTCCTTTCAGTGATTTTCAGGTGGCAAAACATCCAATGTTCATTAAGAAATATTATTTTTAATGAAAAAAGTACGGGAACATTTGGATGATTTTTTTCTTTTTTTTTACTAGAGGCTCAAATTTACAAATCTTGTACCCCCCGGACCCACCCTCTCCCTCCTTTTGCTCAAGTAGGTTAAATAGGAGAGGCAAAGCCTTGTCTTCATTTATCAATGTATGAATTTTTTCTACAAACTGATGTTTTGGGGAAATAAAATATGGCCTAAGGGGGGACATAAGTAAGCTGTATTATTTGTGGAGAGTGTCATCCAGATAATAAAATAGGTTGCATGGTATTGATTTTTGAAGTAAAAGAAAGGAAGGCTTCAAACGCTGAATGTTTGGGTGGAAGGCAAGGACCTTACTCACTGGACCACCCCGGCTTCTAGGTCTGTAGTTCTTCAAACCTTCCCTATATCATGGCTTTGAAGTGTCCTATGCAGTAATTGCCTTAAGCAATGACACACAGGCCTTTAGCTTGCTGATAGGTCCTTCTGCACAACCATCTTCCATCAAAGGGTTGTAGCTCAGTGGCAAGTGCTATTATCTAGTTCAGCAGGCTAACCCTGTAAAGGGGCTCAAATCCCCCTAGGGCCCTTCAGTGATGTACAGGTGGCAAAATATTCAGTATTTATTTTTCTTCATTAAGAAATATTATTTTTACTGAAAAAAGTACAGGAACATTTGGATGATTGGGACTTGGCAACAGTGGCCATGGAATAAGACATTTCTCCAATTGTTCAAGCATTCCTTGAATTTCCAGATCAAATATTTTGCATTCTTGTGAGCTTATAGGAGAATAACCATGATGGAAAATGCTGCTTTGAATACATCTATACAACATAAAAGCTAAATACATGAGTAACAGTTCTGTAGGCAGCTCCTTAGTGTGGAGACATTGAGCCCTTCCAAACCTATAGTTTCAGGACACACACAATCGATGGCAGAGCCAGAATGACATTTTGTCAGTGTGTACCTTCAGTGTGGCTTGAAAATGGGATCTTTCCTGTAAGAGGCTGGCCTGGCTTATACTGGGTACCAATGGTCCTTACACCTTGTGCCAGGGCCAGTTATCCCTTATTAGTAGATTAGTAGTGTTTTAGCAGCTTAGGCTGATAGAGGGAGCTATAGCAGAGCAGCTTAGGCTGAACTGGGAGACATGCAAAGCTCCTACTATACCAATGTAATAAAGGTACTTTATTTTAGAAACAATGTGCCAAAAATATCTCAGAGGATATACTCCCTTAGGAGGTAAGTAAAATACACAAAATATACACACAAACCAAAATCAGGTAAGTAAAACAGTCAGAAAGTAGTGCAAACACTGTGTAATACAATAGGATGCAATAGGCCTAGGGGCAACACAAACCTTATACGAAAGTGGAATGCGAACCACAAATGGACCCCTAGGCTAGTGTAGTGTGTAGAGGGTTGCTGGGAGTGTAAGAAAACACTAAGGGTGCCACAGATACCCCACCCCAAGACCCTGGAAAGTAGGAATAAAGTACTACTATTTCCCCAGAAACACACTAAAGTCGTGATAAAGGATTTTGCAAAGACCACAACAGACTGCAAAGCACTGAAGACGGATTCCTGGACGTGAGGACCTGCAAAGGAAGGGGACCAAGTCCAAGAATCGTGAAAGGCCTGGGGGGGGACAGGAGCACACTAAACCCAGGATGAAGGTGCAAAATGGCTGCCTCTGGATGGAAGAGGCTGAAGATTCTGCAACAACGAAAGGTGCTAGGAACTTCTCCTTTGTGCAGAAGATGTCCGATGGCGTGCTGGAGGATGCAGAGTTGTTTCCTTGGCAAAATACCGCAAACAAGCCTTGCTAGCTGCAAGAGTCGTGGTTGAAGAAACAGGGTGCTGCTCAGGCCCAGGAAGGACCAGGATGTCACCACTTGGGTGAGGAGACAGAGGGGGCCCTCAGCAACATAGAGAGCCCAAGCACAAGCAGGAAGCACCCGCAGAAGTCCTTGAACACGGGTTCAAGAAGTCTGAACACAGCGGTAATCTCAACACTGCAGAAGAGGGTCCCACGACACCGGAGAAAATGCCTACTTTCTTACAGTGGCAGCTGAGCATCACAGGACAGAGTGCTGGGGACCTAGGCTTGGCTGTGCATGCAGGATTTTGTGGAAATGTGCACAGAAGCCCTAGTAGCTGCAGTTCACGCAGTGCACAGGATTACTGTCTGGAGAGGGATGGCAAGGACTTACCTCTTCCAAATTTGGACAGTTGGACCACTGGACAGTCTGGGTCACTTGGGTCCACCATCTGTGTTCCAGGGGCCACGCTTGTCAGGATGAGAGGGGTCCCAGAGTACTGGTGATGCTGAAGTTTGGTGCCTGCTGAAGCGGGGGAAGATTCCGTCAACCCACAGGAGATTTCTTTGTGGCTTCCAGTGCAGGATGAAGGCAGGCAGCCCCCCCAAAGCATGCACCACCAGGAAACAGTCGAGAAAGTCGTCAGGATCAGGTGCTACAATGTCACTGGTAGTCTTCTTGCTACTTTGTTGTAGTTTTGCAGGCATCCTGGAGTAGTCAGCAGTCGATCCTTGGCAGAAGTCGAAGAGAGAGGTGCAGAGGAACTCTGGTGAATTCTTGCAAGTTGTTATCTGAGGAAAAGCCCGCTGGAGAGACCCTAAATAGCCCTCAGAGGAGGATTGGCCACCTAGTCAGGTAAGCACCTATCAGGAGGGGTCTTTGACTTCACCTGCTGGCATTGGCCACTCAGAGGCCTCCAGAGTGCCCTCACACCTCTGGAAACAAGATGGCAGAGGTCTGGGACACACTGGAGGAGCTCTGGGCACCACCCCTGGGGTGGTGATGGACAGGGGAGTGGTCACTCCCCTTTCCTTTGTCCAGTTTCCCACCAGAGCAGGGACTGGGGGTTCCCTAAGCTGTGTAGATTGGCTTATGCAAGGAGGGCATCATCTGTGCCCTTCAAAGCATTTCCAGAGGCTGGGAGAGCCTACTCCTCTGCAGCCTTTAACACGTATTTCCAAAGGAAGAGTGTGTAACAACCTCTCTCAGAGGAAATGCTTTGTTCTGCCTTCCTGGGACTGGGCTGCCCAGATCCCAGGAGGGCAGAACCCTGTCTGTGGGGTGGCAGCAGCGGTAGCTGCAGAGAAAACCCCAGAAAGCTGGTTTGGCAGTACCCGGGGTCCATAGTGGAGCCCCGGGGAGGCATGGAATTGGCACCCCAATACCAGATTTGGAATGGGGGGACAATTCCATGATCTTAGGCATGTTACATGGCCATATTCGGAGTTACCTTTGTGAAGCTACATATAGGTATTGACCTATATGTAGTGCATGCGTGCAATGGTGTCCCGGCAGTCACAAAGTCCGGGGAAATGGCCCTGAACTATGTGGGGGCACCTTTGCTAGTGCAAGGGTGCCCTCACACTTAGTAACTTTGCACCTAACCTTCAGCAAGTGAAGGTTAGACATTTAGGTGACTTATAAATTACTTTAGTGCAGTGAAAATGGCTGTGAAATAACGTGTGCGTTATTTCACTCATGCTGCAATGGCAGTCCTGTGTAAAGGTTTGTCGGAGCTCCGTATGGGTGGCAAAAGAATTGCTGCAGCCCATAGGGATCTCCTGGAACCCCAATACCCTGGGTACCTTGGTACCATATACTAGGGAATTATAAGGGTGTTCCAGTGTGCTAATTGGAATTGGTAAAAGTGGTCACTAGCCTATAGTGACAAATTTAAAGGCAGAGAGAGCATAAGCACTGAGGTTCTGATTAGCATAGCCTCAGTGACACAGTTAGTCACTACACAGGTATACACATTGAGGCCAGAAACTATGAGCACTGAGGTCCTGGCTAGTAGGATCCCAGTGAGACAGGCAAAAACAAACTGACATACATGTAAAAATGGGGATAACATGACAGGCAAGATGGTACTTTCCTACATTTCTTTATGAAGGGACCCGCGGAGAGAGAGACGCAGTCTAGTCTCTCCGCGGGTTGATTCGGGACGGGGGAAGTGGCGCGCAAGGCGCCCGATTGGACAGAAGGTAAGTGGGGGCGGGTTCTCTAGTTAGGTTTATAAGGGGGGTGGAGGGTGGGGTCGGCCCTTTTGCGCGCCGACTAGGAGGGAAGGAGGTGTAATTTAGGTACCACCCAGCTAGGAAGACAGGGGGAGGAAGGGTTTTTAGTTAGGTATATTAGTTATGTCAGGTAGGGGGGGTCAACAGTCATTTAGGACAGGTGAGTTGTAAAGAGGTAGCAGGAGATGGGGGAGGGTGGAGAGCCAGGTGCGGGCTTGTCCACCCTTCCAGGGGGAAAACAAGGAGGTGAAGCATCAGAGCGGGGAGGGGTAGGCTACAGGCAAGGAAGGCATGGGCGGAATAGGGGAGCATATACGGCAGGAAAATTGAAGGGAGACATTTGAGGAGAAAATGAAGGCGAGGGAGTTTTGTAAAAGTTAAAGTCTGCTTTAAAGATATGCAGTTAAAAGTTTTAAAGTATTGTTTGTGTTTAAATCCTGTTCTAATAAAATGACCTTTTACACCAACAAGAGCGTCACGTACGTATGTCCCGATGTCATTTCTCCCATTGTCACACAGTTAATTTGATATTTTCCTCTCAGGAATGCACAGAAAAGTGAAGTGTAAGTCAGCAACTGCCGAAAAGAAAATGAATGAATGAAAACAGAAAGTCTAGAACCACTATTATGAGGAGATAGAAATAATAATGACTGAACACCAAACAAATACTCCTGTTGAGCTTGAAGAAAAGTAAAACTCCTCAGTAAATCCAAGTAAGAAAATGAATTAGTGAGTAAACGCTGTGAGAACACAGGTACCGCAATGCCAGATGAGAAATGAATAGGAATAAGGCCACACCTGCCCAGGCTCACCCCTAAAAGCAGAAAGAAATCTATTTTTTGTTTGGAGTTTTTGAATGTAGCCCTACCATTCTCTTTGTAAATTATACTTGTGGGCTTTTGGGATTTTGCCCCGCACAGCGGAGTGCCCTCTTGCAGCGGTACTCTGGCACGTGCCATTTATAATGACTGAACAACAAACATACTTATGAATGCAAACTTGCCCTTTTCAGCTGTTGAGTTTAAAGAAAAGCAAAACGAGTCAGGAAGCACCAAAGGGAAAATGGGTGAGTGAAAACTGTCGACAACAACTACTGTGATGCCAAGAGATAAATGAACAAAAAAGAGGCCTCACTTCCCTAATATCACTGGAGGGCTGGACTGATGAAAAGAAAGCTGGTTTGTTTGAGAGCGGCGTCGCATTCGAAATTGCCAATGTGTACACGTGTGATGTAGAATTCTTTACATGTTGGCACCCACCTTCCATTGACACCCAGGCCTCTGTTTTGAATAGAGGGCATTCTGTGACACAACGAGAACCTACATCTGAGTCTCAGCTAAGGTAGAGGCCCATTTCTATGTGCATGTCTTGTCACACGTCCCGCTGTGCACGGCAGTTACCTGATAGTTAGCAGTGACTGCGGTGCAATAGGCTAATTGGGCGCATTGACTAATGGAAGTGCTATCCGAACATCTCACGTCCCTGGGGATTGCACCGCCATCAGAGCAAATGAAGAGCTCTTGTGCTCAATACAGCGCTGCACTTACGATAACTAACCGTCCACTGAAATCACTGTGGGGAGGGGGGGAGGGATGTGTGGACAATGCAGCCCTCACAATGTTACTCGCATGCTACAGCACCAACTAAAGATTCTTAGAGAAGCAAATGACCTATCATCTCCTGTTCAAGGTGCATATCATAAATAATTACAACCAATTATTTGAAAAACACTGTATTAATAACATTGAAAGAAGAGTCAGAATTATATATGAAAAAACCTCACAAAATAAAACTGAACATTGACCATGAGGCTTTCTCCGTGGTTTCTAATCAAGCCTAAACTTTAAAGATCCAATAGCCTAAGCCCTGTGCTCAAACCATCAGGTAATCATTGCACAGCGGCTGGTTTGCAAACAGGGCTTCATTGTGCAATGCAATTGATTTACTCGTTTACTCATGGCAAAATGTACATCTGCCGAAGCTCACAAAGCCGGCAGGAGGCATTTGTCGACCCCCTACCAATGCCAGTAAATGCAGGTATGTACAACGGCGAGGTACCGCAGAACACCAAGTGAACGAAATGTTTTTTTTTTTTTCATTAGCATCCAATGTACCTTAAAGGGACAAGGACAGCTTAAAAAAATAATGTTGTCTTGGAAAGAATAACATCGGCAGGAGCATGCCGCGGCCGTTCGACCACTATATGCTCCCCCCGAGACTGCTGCTTTGATTTCCGAAGCGGAAGCTGACCCACAGAGACAGTTTGTCCTTTACACATCCGGTAGCATCCTCGTGCGGGCTCAGACAATTGCTTGGGATTCGCAAATAAAATGGGGACACCCCTTTCACTTCCCTCCTATTTGTGATTCAGAATGAGTAAATCGAACGTGCTTTTTCAAACACTGAGACGTAACATTTTGTAGTCAGAAAGCCTGAGATTTTACAAATCTACAGAAATGTACCTGCTTTTTACAATAAATAAAAGCACTAAACCCCGATGAGTATGAATGTTTTTGTGTGGAGTCTGCGGGAGGCTAAGACAACTATAACTCGCACCCCCACCATGCACAGTTTTTTCCTCAATAATTCTACTGCAAATATTACATTGATATTATCAATTATGTTATCAAAGATGTCATGATTGCTGTAATATGTGGGGTAAATAGCAGTGCATGGCGCGGGCGTGAGCTATAGTTACCCTAAGGCACAAGTTGTGGTTACTTGAAATAACTCTTACTACAACAGCTAAATTTCTATGGTTTTGTGCGTTTAAAAAGTGAGCCTAACTATAAAGTCCCTGAAACCTTTGTTTTTAAAGTGAATTTCTATGTTTTAAAAAAATATATATTTCCTAACTATAACGTCCCTGTAACCTTTGTTTTTTTCAGTGAAATACTTTGTTTTTTTAAAAATGTAAATTGATTTTAATTACTATACATTAATCCAACCACCACCGGTGGGGGTTGGCCACAGGGCTGGGCTGGCAAATAGGTTGCTACCTTGGAATATTTTCCGGCCATATATCCATGACACCTCTAATGCTTACCATTGAAATCAGTATTTGACTTTCTGTGAACTGCTCCTTTTTTCTGGTTTTGTGCAAACCAGGACTCACACACAAAGAAGCCTTGTCTGACTTGATGTACGTCCAAGTCTGCATCCACATTTGTGACATCCTATTTAGTGCAATACAGAGGTTTACTTGAGTGGGGTTGTATTAGCCAGTCAAAGGAAGTGGAAGCCAGTGTGTATGGTTGAAGCATATTCTCTACGTGTCGCAAAAAGTATCCAATTGGAAAGATTTGCGCGCATTTAAGGAATAGAGCCTCAAGATATTTTCTTTATTTTTGATGATCCTATGTTAGCTTAAGAAAAATCAAAGTAACTACGCGCAAAAAGGAAATTAAACATTGACATCTCCCCTTTAAGTTGTGTGATCATTTTGTTCACCTGTGGCTCACCAATGGCTCAAACATTCACTATACTTGCCTACACATGCCTTTGCTTGAAAGCATCATAAATGCTGTTAGAACCGGGGTTTCTAGTTGTCAGGGTATGCACCCTGTACAAGCAGGAACCACCACTTCAGTCATGGTAAGCTATATTAACCCTTAGAGATAACCTGTGCTCTCCCTCTGGTAGCTTGGCACAGAGCAGGCAGGCTTATTTAAAGAGGCAGTGTGTAAAGTATTTGTGCAAAACACACACATAGTAGCACCATCAAAACACCCCAAAAAGACACGACACAGTTTTAGAAAAATAGAAAATATTTGTTTAAGTAAAACAAGACCTAAATGACAAAAATCCATTCAATAGAAGTCAAGATCTGAATTTTTTAAAGAATAAACTAAAACTAGTGCTTAGATGTCACTAGCGGTCAAAAGGTTACGTGAGGTCGTGAGGGACCAGTGCAAATCCAAAGTTCAGGCCGACCGCGATGGAGGGTACGCTGGTTACAGAACCCATGCAGGGTCCGCTGAAAAAGTACCTTGGTTGGAGCAAGCGTCGATGTTAAGGAGCAAATTTGAAGGCAATGTGATGGTTCCAATCCACGCAGTCTGGTTGAAGCTTCACCATCAAGCCTCACAGTGGGGTCCTGCATTGGCGTCGAAATCCATTGAGATGAACGGGATGCGTCATTGTTGATCCTAGCAGTCAGGTCCCTCGGTTGTCATCAAACTCCCTTGAGATGAATGCAATGCATTGTCGTCGAGCTCTACAGGCTGTGGATCTGCTGTTGCCGAACAACCTCAGTGTCAGCGTCAAAGGGGAAATGTGTTGGTTTTGAATGGTGCAGTGGTGACAATGCATTGCTTTTTGCAGAAAGCAGCTACAGAACCCACTTCTGAGGCCTAGGACTGGACAGTGCATCTCAGGGAAGGGTAGGACTGACAGATGGCAGAGCCCAGCAGCTCAAAGCAGAGTTGCAGGCAGCCTTTGATGTCCCTGATCCTGCAGATATGACAAAAGGCAAGCCAGACCACATTTGCAGTCACTCTGGGTTCAAGTGAGAGGGTCTATTCCTCGTCCTCAGAAGGGCAGAGATCAGCAGACAGAAGGGCCGCTATGCAAAGCAGAGAAAAAGTTCCTCAGAACAGTCAGTCAAGGCACAGTGGCAATCCTTAGAGCACAACAATATTTACTCCAGCAGAGTTCTTCCCAGGTCCAGTAGTGTACTACTTTGGTAGGTTCAGAACCCACGTTCTTATCCCAAATGTGCATATGAAGTGGGGGTGACTTCAAAGAAGGGTCTTTGAAGTCCACAAAGATCCTTTCTTCCTCAGCCATGGCTCAAGACTATCAGTAGGGGGCAATCAGCCCTTTGTTTGGGGACAGGCACATCCCTATTTAAAGTGTAAGTGTCAGCTCCCATGCACCCTTCCTGCCCAGGAAGGCCAATCAGAATGCAGATGGGTGCTCAGACACACCTAACCTTCCTGTGTTTGCAGCTGTCTCAGGGAATGCACAAATTGTAGCTGTCACCTACCTCAGAAGTGTTTGGAGAAAGCCGCAAGGCACACAGAGCAGTAAGAGCAGAGAAATGGCCACCTTCCAAAAATGGCATTTCTAAAATAATAATGTTAAATCAAATTTTACCATTAAAGAGGGTTTATCATTACCATTCCAATGATATGACACATTATGTAGCTACTCATTTCTGATCAGCAATTATAGTTTAAAATGATATTAAGGAATCCCCAATGCTTGCCTATGAGTGGAGTAGGCCTCACAGTAGTGAAAAACGAATTTGGAGGTTTTTCACTACCAGGACATGTAAATAGATGTTCTGCCTTTTACTTACATAGCACCGTGCCCTATGGGCTACTAAAGGCCTACCCTAGGGATGACACATGTTATAAATGGAGTGTTTAAGGCTTGATAAGGAGTTTTAAATGCCATGACAACGTGGCTGTGAAACTGCACATACAGACTCTGCACTGGCAGGCCTGAGACATGTTTAAAGAGCTACTTAGGTGGGTGGCACAATCAGTGCTGCAGGGCCACTAGTAGCATTTAATTTACTGGGTATATGGTATATACTTTACGAGGCAAGTAAATGAATTATGCCAATTGTGTATACTCCACCGTTACCATGTTTAGGGGAGAAGCACATGCACTTTAGCACTGGTCAGCAGTGATAAAGTGGTTAGAGTCCTAAAGCCAACAAAAAGATACAACAAAAATATGAGGCAGGCAGGCAAACCGTTTGAGGGAAGACCACCCTAAGGCTGACAGGTCAAACAAATGCTACCACAATTTTTGATTAATTAAAAAAACTACTTAATCAAATGCATTGTTGGGTGATGGCATATAAGAAGTTAAGGACCCAATAGCTACGTCTGCTGTACAGTTCAAAGGTTGATGATGCTGGGGTCATAGCTCTTAGTTACTCGAGCTTGCAAACAAGTTGCATTATGAAAGCTTAGCACACAGTTAAATAAATGTAGTTATTGGCTGCTTCCGAAGCAGGTGGGGTGGCTCAACAGAAGCAACAACTTCAATGAATGTTCCAATATGGTGAATCGACTTAACATATGCAGGAAAGGCTGACCAGGACTACATCTGCAGGAGATATGCAATTTATAATCTGCCTAATTCAATCTTAATATGGATTTAGGAAAGAGAGTGCTCACATAAGAAAAAGGGGGACACAAGTTTTTCTGCAACAAATACTAAATGTTATACCACACAGAAATATGCTGGGCCGGACTAGGAATAGCAGCCCTGGCAATTTTTTCCATACACTGCAAGGAGCGAGTGAGCACATCAACTTCAAGAAGATTTTGGAATAAATACATTTTTGCACCTTTTGGCCTCTTTCTCTTCTCGATTCCCCACTCATCCATTCTTCTGCTCTCTCTCATCCTTTCTTTGCATCCCCCTCCTATCTCTAACCATGACATTTCCAACTTCCCTCTTCTCATCCCTTCTTCATACTGCTGTCTAAGTCTCCCTCTTGTTCTTACTGCATCTTCCCTCTCCCCCCTTCGTTGCGCATCTCAATTTCTCTGATTTCCTCACTTTCTACTCTCCTTTCCTTCTCCATCTTCCTTTCTCTCCTATGATACTCACAGTAGTGCAGCAAGGATGCGAGGGGCCTGGTGAAAGCAAGGAAAATGCTCCACCTGACTGCTGTTTGGGGAGTAAAATACAGCAATTGTCACGATTCAATGGTCCCCGGGGGTATCTGGGTCCCGGTGCTTCCGTACTTGCTGCACTAATGGTAGCTTCGCCCCCGTCTATTCCTCCTTCATCCATATAATAAATAAAGTTCCAGGGACCAAACCTTTTCTTCAGTGGTGGTTAGGCCTATTAAAATGGCTACAAGGCATGTGGGAAATGTTGATTATAACTGAGCATTTGGTGAGGCGCATGCTGGTCTGCTGCGGTACGTTTAAACTAGAAAATGTAGAATGTATTGATTATTAAAGTATTAAGGTTATTAAAATGGCTGCGATGCATATAAAAATGTATAGGCATTTCAACTATATGTTTTAGTACAAAGGTATGAAGCACTACGTTTAGCCTTTACTGGGGGAAATTTAGGCACAATTAGTAGTGACCAAACTTACAATCAGGGAAATAGATTAACAAACCGATGAGGCGGTGCAAAGGGTTCAGCACCTACTGCTGACATTTGCTCAAGCCCTGCTAGTCTAATGTCAGTGATCCCATTCAACTTCCACAATGGACTACTGTTCAGCTAAATCAACATATACGATACTCATTTACAGAAAATACATGTGTTGCCTCTTTGGGACCAACATCAAATTGTTCTTGTGATGAGGAGAAAGTAGTGAGGCTCCACTAGGCCCTTTTCCCACCCTCTACACACATGCCCTACATGGACTCTAGCTTTAACGTTGTTTACTCCACTCTGAAAATCATGTAATGACAATTGCAACATGTACTGCACTTCTGCAGATTCCTCACCTTAGGATCGGGTACCCAGTGCAATGCTTTGTTCAGAGTGGTAAAGTAGTATAAAAACACACTATGTAGGTTAGGTACTAAAGAAATTCTTGTTGAGAGTTTTTACTTTTTTCGTCCAGCTTTAAAAATCATCACATTTGGTACAATATACCGCATCTGCTTACCTGCACTGTCAAAAATAAAACATTTAAAGGCAAGTGAATTAAACGGAGGCTAAAATCTGCGACATAGTCTTCTCTGCATGGAACCTACCCCTTAAAGATTTAGCTGGACATGTTTATAAATGACAGTAGAGAGGTTGCAAGAAAATTCAGCCAGTTTTAGCCTTACTGGTTCTGGAACAGGGAAAAATGTGTACCCTGGGCATTGAATAACCACGTAGCACCTTCTGATCGACCTCCAGTCCTCAATAAACAAGCATTTGCAATGCAATGAGTCTCGCATTTGCTCGAGTTAGAGCTATTAGCGTTGTAAACTCCTAACCGGACTTTTCTTGCCGCATAAATTGAAAATGAAAAGTATTACAGTTTCACATAAGCGAGCCGATTCAAAGTGCCATGGCATCAGCATGAAACAGCACACAAAAGAAAAAAGAAGGTTGCTCGCAGTCAAACGTATCGGCAAAAGTGCAATTAGCCATGTAACAGGGGCGATGTCCAAGGCGGTAACTAAACTGCCCCAAGGAGGGACAAACGTAAAGCATTTACCAACGAACAAAGTATTTTTGAAAGGCAAGCCCATGAGCAAGTGATAGTGATGGGCATGCGGTTGGTGTAGTTAAAAGCCCAGATACATACCAACACGTCGGAAAAGCAGCACTTGCACGCTGCTATGCTCGACCTAATAGAGGATCACCCACACAGCTAATGCAAAGCCGTCAGGTATCTCTTTTCCACAGTCTGCGTTTGCACTTGCCTGTTATGCTCAGTTTCAGCTGTAAGGTCAGTGGGCATGAGGTAGGCAATGGCGGCAGGGACGGGAACGGCTTCACTGTTGGCATTTCACTGGCCATAACAGCATTACAGCTGCCAAAAGAGTACTGAATCAGGCCTCAGCAAGCAGGTGGGCTAGGCCAGTTGTAGCGATTTCCACTCACTTTCAAGTAGCAGTCATTCAGACAGAGGAGCCTATGTGAACAGGCTCCTGATATGTTCCTTGGACAAGAAAGAGGGGCAAGAGAATATTATAAATAACTATTTAAGACAGACAACTGCAACAGCATGTCAATGCACTAATACTGGATCAACACGTGCATCATATCTTGTTGGTGTGCACTGTAATGTTGTCGGAAGGTGATGTGCACTACACTGAAATTTTGAAACAATTGTTTGTTGTGACACTGTACCTCCTGGCACTGGTTCGCATGAGGTATTTTTTCACAGAAGTCTATCTGTTTCTAAATAAAGTTGCAGGCCTCCTTCCACTCCAGCCAAGACTGAAAAGGTGCCCAGAACACGCGTACTGAAAGGCCCTGTTCATGCTTTCATCAGCCAAGAGGCCTGCCTGACCGTGGACATGGGAGGGGCAGTCCTGCCCATCAGCATTTAAATTGGCCTTCAACCTCAAAACCAGCCCCCCACACATGTCCAGCTGCCAGGGAAAACACCTGGTGCTAGGCATTACCTATTTGGTGTTGAAAATATGAACTATACTAAATTTGTGAGACCTTGGCACATCTGCAAATCACCAAATATTCAGTCCACAGAGATAAGCAAGTTTTATTGGGTCCACACTGATTCACATCTGAGTGAATAGGCAGTATTTAATAGCATATGGGAGTATTGTACTAAACAAATGAACCATTTCTATGAAACTGGAGTGTTAGCTCAGAGGGTGAGACCCCCACCTCAAATAATATTCAAATTTCTTGTCAGGGTGACCCAGTAAAGCCATAAATAAACCTGTGCCTAATCCTCTTGTAGCTGGGCACAAATCAGTCAGGATCAACTTAGAGGTAATGTGTAAAGTATTTATGCAGTGCTCAGACAGTAATAAAGTAACTACACAACGCAAGAGAAGTCCCACACCAATTTAGAGAAACAAAATAATTAAATAACACTATAACAACAAAAATCCAATAAGTAGAACTGAAGATGTGAACTTTTAAAGTTTGAATTAAATGTAGCAGCAAAAAGCACAATGCTCCAACAGTCAGAAACGGGTCATGCTGAACTGGGTGAAAGTAAACAATTTACATCAACCACGATGTGTCGTCCTTTGAATGCAGGGATCAGGTTCACCCCATGTGGTTAGTTTACTTTTGGACTTAGAAACTGTTATGGAGACAAAGTGGTTGTTGACGACTCGTTGACAGGGCAAGCATCCTGCTGGATTTTATAGCAGGGTTTGATGGCCTCCAGCTGCTTCAGTCCTGATGAAGCACTTTACATTCAGACTTAGGAATATTTCTGGAAGCCACATCTCCTTCAATGAGGTAAACCAGCAAACGGAGACCGACCTGTGATTTGCTATCGATGGCTATGGCTTCGATGGTGATCCTGGTCTCTGTAGGTTCTGCAAGCAAACAGTTGGCAAAAACATTCTAAGCCTAACTTATTGAAATTGGGGGTAGGAGGAGTACCCTTTAGCACCAGCCAAGAGTTCAGAACCTGAGAGGTACTACTTGGGGGTTAGGATTTACTCCAACAGAGGCCAGCAGCTGGGTCAACGACAAGTCCAGTTACAACTGGCCAGCTGGGCAGTTGCAGGGAGTAAGGCCTCTAAAAGCTCGTTGTGTCCCTGCAGCTCAAACAGGAGGTCAGCTAACTGACCCTTGCAGTCACTTCTTGGGTCCTGGGTTCAAGGCAAGCAGGTCCAGTTTTCATTCAGGTTCTTTAGACAGCAGAGTAGTCCTTCTCCTAATTCCTCACAGGTTCAGGAGTGTTCTGAGTAGGGTACTGTGGATGCCACATTTATGCCCAGTGCCAGCCTAACATTTCCTCACCAATCGGGTAAATGTTCCCAGGGGTGATCCTACCCACTTTTGGTAATAAAATAGTGTAAAGGTACCTATATATTTTATATTATTTATTCTGGGCAGTAATTAGACATCTGCCAAAATTGGCAGGTTTTGATACCTCTTTGATATAACTCTGTGCCCACATACTAGACATTGAGGTTTTCTCCCCTTGTATATCACTAAGTGCCCTGTGCCTCACATATCCTTGTGCTCCAAAATACATGAACACCTGAACTGCGCAACACCCAGTGTTCCTCTGATGTACATCATTTAGTGTTCCACTGAGGCACATCATTCAATGCACCAATTATGCACTCCTCGGAGCCCTTACCTATATATATCTCCGGATGTACCTCACCCAGTGCATCTTGGGTGCACTACCCAGTCCTCGCTTGAGATGCATCCTCTGCTGATGCACACTGTTCTGTGCTACCTAGATGACAAACTCCTTTATTACTTTTCTGCACTACGCCCTGTGTTCACTTATGGACACTACCTTATGAGTGCTGCTTCACAACTTTGACAATGCTGATTCACATCATCATGTGTCCTGCTCCAGAGAGTACTCAAGACAATTGATCTGTGTGTATCGATGCTTTAATATTTTCTGGTCTTTGTGCATGCGGCCTGTATATCTGTTAGTCTTAGCAAACATTAACTGTTTGCAGGCGCTGTGGTTACTCTGCATGTGTGCATTGTCTGTGTGTCTTAACGGTGTATGCATGCTTTGTCAATGCTTGTTTACTTCGCTGGTGGTAAGAACAAATGGTAAAGACTCACTATATAGACTGAGTGCCACAATGTATGTGGGACTGGTATCCTGTTAACCTGTCGAATGCTGGAACAAACAGTAATTCTACCTTTGTGGAACTGGAAACTAAACATACAATTATGAATAGCAAAATAAAAACAATTTTGTACCCACCTTTCACCAACATGACTCTCGCTTTGTCCACTGGCAGGGGTAACAGAAAATAGCAATATGTTCTTTGGAATTGTACTTTTCTCACATTCCTAGGTATATCCAGGAATTAACACATTTAGCAACTCTTCCTCCCATTATCCAACCAACAGAAATCTGACTTCAGCAATGGTTGGTATGTCAAAGCTTACAGTTCAGTTGGATGCAGAGTTTAATGGAAGTGTCGCGAAACACGGACTAGTGTGTTTTAACCGACGTTCGGGCTTGTTCTTGACAATAGTATTGATTTGTTAGCTCAGTCGTTATATTTGATTTCTGTTCTTTGATGGATGGCACTGGTGAATGCCGCCTGCACGTTGATTGATTGTTTCTGGTGAGGGCATACACATTTTATTTTTTCGTTTTGGTTCCACTAACAGCGTCAGCCTGACAACTTTCACAGCATTTATTTCTGTCGTTATTTTTTTCTTTTTTCCCTTGTGCATAACCTGCTTGTCATCGTGCCGCTAGCTTGTGAATCAGTTGCTGTTAGCAATAAGAACCACACAGGGCCTCTCACTCCAAGACCAGCTTGTCAGGGAGGCACTATTTTACATCAATACCTCTGAAAAATGTAGGATATGAAAGCAGTCATTGAATAAAAAGGCAATCTCGAGCAATTAGCCTTCTGTATTCATTGGCTCATATGGCCCAACTTCAGTCTTCTAGCTGCTCAGTTACTGACAAATGAATCTCCATTTGAGCAACTCACTGGCTCACAGGAAGGTGTATTTTCTCATGACTTGTGCTTTGCAGTGTATATTCTTTTTTCCTGCCGCCCCTGGTGATATACTATGTCATCAGCTGTACATCAGTTGCACATTAATTAGGTGATGGAGAGTCTGTTGAGTTCTGTGTGGGTGAGTAAACGTGTTTGTGTGCATGAACAGTGGCCCCGTGCTTACCATCTGTGGTCTCTATAATTTCTTTAAAGTCTCTATACTTTTGTTACATTTTTTTTTTCTGTTTTGGAAAAAGAAAGACACACAGCATGACACATGGGACTGGGTGTATCAATCACGTGGCATACAGTCTTACAGTACAATGGCTGTAAGATGCTAATTGTATCTCCTGTGACTTTTAGAGACCCAGTGGCATAGTGCAGTAGAACATATATCTTGCTTGCCGGGGACATGGCATGAGTACATTTACTTCTGAGTGTAAGGTGCACCATACTGGAGTGTAGAAGGCTTACAAAGGTACCCTTAATGAGTCTGAATCTTTGACTGTACTCCTGGTCAGTGTGCTCCTATGCTGAAACCACCATTTCACATTTGGCATTCTTCTCCATCTGGGATTTCAGAAGTGTGTACTGCCAAGCAAAGTGGCATTTCTATGTGCTTCAGGTTTTCTTGACGGTTCGCTGCATCATTGTAGCCTGAGGCCTGCAGCTTCATCTGTGCATTGGGAAGAGTGTGGGTTTAATAATACACATTGTGCTTTTGTATTGTTTTGAGGTGAGGATGGCTAGGTGCACACCAAACTGATCTGTTGTGGACTGGTGTGGCCAACAGTGGTAATTGTTATGTACTGCTAACTAGACAAATCGAACAAAAGCCTAAGAACGCACAGTCATTCAATCAACACAAACAGGTACGATCCACAAGAACCAGATTAAAATGGGTCCCAATATAGCATCTCCACAAATGTATAAAGGGGAATTAAATACAGAAGAGAGACATTATAAAACCAAAGGGAGGTCATATTTCTTATCTTTCTTTGGGTCATACCAAAAAGATCATGAGCATAAGAAAAAAAGTAGATTTTTTTAACACTAATTTGCTCCCGGCCCTTGCATTAACACGGCTGGCTAAAAAAGTGCCTGATGAACCCGCTCCTATGGATCAGTGGAATTGAGTATCTCATATCTCCTTATCGTGGCACAAAACACAAAATCAGAGAAATAACTTATATTGAAACACAGACAATAATGCAGGAGTATCACAAAGATACAGTGAATTTAGTAGGAGCACCAACGAATCAGAGGCCCCACGCAGCAATTTTAAATACTATAACGTGCCTTGAAAATAAGTCTCTGTCAAAAACATTAGTGCAACTCCTTAATATACCAGAAAAGTTTATTGATCTAACCATGGAGTCTACACCATCATCTTGGATATCCTGAATGTCATGCTTTGCCAGCTTTTGATGTCCCAAACCAAGATAACTCTAACTACTGTGATTGAGGCCATGAAGTACGTTCTATTTATAGTGTAATGATTTTAAGAAATCATCAGCAAAAAATATACTTTTTTTCTCACTCAATGTGAAAAAAGAGAGATGGGAAGGAGGAAAAGAACATAGAGTAGATTGGCCTAAGTCCATAAACTCTGCACAAGTGGTGAGTCTTTCTGACACAGAGTAGAGCTTTGACGTTAATTACAGGATCATTCCCATATATGACATGCATCTTATAGGGAACAGAAGTAAACGATTCCAGGAAGCTGACATTACACCGAGCAAGTGAGATCTTATCTCAGGATGATGTATCTGCAGGGGAAAACTGGATGTACTTAGCATTGATAATTAGATTGTCTAAGCCAGTTTTAGTGCAGTGTTGGGCTAAATGTCCTGTCACTGAAATTGCCAATCTTGAAACAGAGGGTAGAATTGCAGTAAACTAAAATGCAGATCACCAGGAAAAGATATAGTTTTCCCAGATTCAATATCAATCTGAATTTGGAGAATTTCATGAGGGATGTTTAACACTAATCTACATTGTCTGTATATAGCATGTGCAGAGCCACATGTTGCTTTCTCTAACTAAATTTGATACTAAGAGGGGTGAAAGGTTATGTTACTCTATGGAAGAGAAAATTAAGGGAGTAATTTAGAATTTGGCAGGATGGAAGAACTGCCATAAATCTCGCCACACTAGTAGAGCACGTATGAGTCCTATGCTTCATTTATAGGCGGGAAGGCACTATGTTTTAGTTGTTGGAACCTCAGCTGGCCCTTCCATGTGAATGTCTCTGCCAGCAGCCAATCATTCACAGTGCTGCCAGTTTCACACCATTGCTGGTAAAATATACCTAACCAATTTGTTATGTAGTGTTCAAAACAGATCGAAATAGTGAGATGGACACATGTAGAGCAGATTTCAGGACCAAAACTGTATCTAAAGGTACATTTGTTACATAAAAACGTAATCACAAAACACCAATTTTACATTGGTTTCTTGCACATCATCACACACTAACCAAAATCCTGGAAAGCCACCAATAGATATGATGCCATAAATTGCAACAATACAAGTACAGGTAGTTTGTTTAGGGGTTCTAGCTTCGAGGTTGTTCATGTATTATTTGATCACATCCTTTTAGAATAAGTAGTTACAAAGCATCTCTTACATTTGATAGATTTTTCACTCCTATTTGTTGGAAGCAGTCCCTCTTGTTCCTAATGGCTGTCTAAAAAGTCTATGTGGTGCCATTCCATGGAGACATAGTGGGTTGATAGATGCCACAAGCAATCCCATCTGTTCTGCCAAAAACTCTACCACAGAAGAGGCTGGACAATAATGAGATATCCAGCCTTGACCTGGTGCAAATGAGGACCATTATTCCTCTAGTTGGGGAGCTGCAGAGAGTTACAAAATGGAGGATTGAGCTCATTGGGGCAGGAGAAACATTTGATATGGCTGCTGCGTGTGATTTATTACCTGGATTTTTTAAACATGCATTGACAGAGAAATAAAATATATTCTTCTACCTTGCAACCGCTTGAATGATTTCCTCTTATATAGTGCAACTGAGGTGTCCTCACTTACAAACCAACAATTTCTGACAGATTGAGTTGCATGACTAGTGCACAAAGAACTAGGTGGAGGAACTGGATGCGCAGGAGAGAGGACAGAACAGAGGAGCAGAAAGCACAGAGAATAAGAAGAACGTGGAAAAGCAGGAAGGTGGAAATGAGGAAGATGAAGGGGAAGATGAAGCAGAGAGGACAGACGGGAGGCATGGAGGAAAGGAACACTGGAGGGGTGGAAGGAGCAAAGCGGAGAATATGAGAAGAAGGCGTGGACTATTGGAAATCCAGAAAGACCAAGGTGGAGTTCCAACCAAACACATGAAAGAAGGGGTGAAAAGCAGTCCACCAAGATAAACAATTGTGCAGCTGATCAAGTTCCCACCAACTGAGATACACTGAGTTCTTAATTGCCCCAGGCCGGAGGAGGAGTCATTGCTCCAGGCAAGTTACCAGGCAGTGATGGGGACCTCACTTTAGTTTGCAATCACAGATAGAGATTCAGCAAAAGGCGACAAAATCATTGATCACTGATGAGGTAGGGGCAGCAAAAGCAGCAAGCAAGAGAGAAAAATCAGACTACACAAGTAGGGTCCCTTCATACATGCATATCTGTCTGTCATCTCTATTTTCTGTCTTCTTCCTGCAAATTACACCAATGATGAGTAACACGGAGACTGTCAAACTGTGATGTTATCCCACATGGTACTCCCATGATGGGTCGTCAAATGACCTTATAGACCTCCCAGTCCCTTTTTTAATGTAAGCAGCTTTTGAGACTTATTAACTTGAAAGCTTCTTCATGTACTATTTCCCCTTATGTTGTATTTCTTTAGGGACTGGTTACTCTTTACCACTGAAATAGAATTAGCACTGCATTTCTACAAGGGCTTACTTTATTGTATGAATGGATAGCGAGGCACATAAGCAGTTGTGAAAGCTAATTTCTTTACACCTTAAACACATCGTCAATTGGGCTTAGGCTAACTTAGATTGCGTTTTCAATGTCCTCCTTCTTATGCTAACATCACCAAGATCACATGTTGACTGATCTTGTTCTTCTTGTTAAAAAATTGCAAGACTCACACTAATAAACTGAGAATGTTTCCAAAGGTCTTTTCTCCCTCTGTACCTAACCAAGGACATTTCAACTGCCCCAGGCTATTGCTATACAATGTATCAACTGGATTGCCGAATTAACTGTGAGAATGTCTGTAAATTCAATGTAGTACTACAATGAGAAAATATTCTAATATATTCTGTAGTAAAATGTTTTTTATTGCTTGTTCCCTATTGGTGTATATCCTGAGAATCATGTACCCATGAAGAACATATGTATGTCTTTGTCTAAAGTCCTAGAAGAGGATGTCTAGATTTCTATGTAGAGACCCTTTTCCCCCTCACCATTAGAGGAGAATCTATACCAGATTTCATTTAGAACCGTACTAAGTTCTTTGTACTTATGATCTGGTTGCTTTGCCATTAAAAGGCTACCTTTGTCATGCTCTTTGTAACCTGCCTATTAATTCTTCCATGAAGCATTGAAACAACACCCCTTGTCTGTCATTCTTATGAAACTCTTTATCACCTGCTACTAAACTAAATTGATTCAACAGAACTGATGGCTCTGATCAGGGAGCACCAAAGTCTGCATGGGACTAAACTGCTCCCGGTCCTAGTTGCTGGCATGCCTGATGAGTTGGATTTTAAGGTAGTATGTTCCATGCCGACACAGTCATCATTGGTATCACCTATTTCCCAAACACAGAGCAACAAAGTTCCCTCCAACAACTGTCCAGCCAAATAGCGAGTTGGGTTCATATCCTGTAGATTCTTGGGGGTGACTTCCATAGTATCCTGGATATTACACTAAACAGATCATATCTGGTACTCAGATATGTCCAAACAACTCTTAATGCAAAAACACCATCACTTTGACTTCTACTATGGTCCTTAATAGATATTTGGCACCTTCATTTTCACATTCGGCTCTAATCATTCTACTCCATCACACACGATCTATGTGTGTGACTGTATAGAGTTGTTTGCTCTACAGCACTCTGTCCACTGATATAGTCTCCCGACTATCGAAGTAGGGAGAATATCTGATCACAATTCCTTGGTACTATGCTTAGACTGTGGCAGACACACACCCATAACATCTCTTCAGGTAGAAGGAAGGACCCTCGCATATTTTCCAACAAGTTCTGAATTAGACCTTCTACGAATTCTATTGCAGGCTCTGACCCAGACTCAAGTGGCCCGTGGTGATGAGGGGCAACTTCCTCAAAGATCTGTCCCTGCCCAGATGTCAGATGAAAACTGAAAGACGAAATTGACTGCTGAGAGTTGGCATCTGGCAAAACTCCAGGCACTGATGGGTTCTGATAGATTTCTATAAGGCATACACACATGCCCTAGTGCACAAATTAGCCCTCATGTCAGAGGCAGTAATATCCAAAGGAAATTCTTTCTTGACTCTTCAGCTGGCTTAATTGGTTTTGATATTTAAAGCAGGGTGCTCACACATGGCCCAGCATCATTCACATAAACTGTTACATTAAATTCCGATTACAAAATCCTTAGCAAAATCCTAGCAGGGTACATGCATCAAGCATTCCCACACTTGATTCAGACAGAACAAAAAGCCCTTATCCCAGAGAGAAATTCTTACCAAAATATAAGGCGATTATATAAAATCATGGAAGTGGCCCATGCGACGGTCCAGTCCTTAACCTAGAAAATGTATTTGATACCCTGGTGTGGTACTGTTTTTTAATGGTGCTGGCCAAATGTTTTCTTGCAATGCACTTTAAAGCTAATCAAATTACTCTGTACAGATCCCACAGATAGGATCTTCACATGCTTAGTTTACACAACGTAGCAATGCCTCACCAGAAGTTTTCTTATCACTAAACATGTTGCCCCTTATGCCCCTTCAATACCCAAACTCAGCCTCCTCAAACATTAGGGGTGCTTCACTGTCAGTGACGTATGACACTAGGAGAAGGTTGATATTGCAACCATGTGTGACCTATTCCAAGATTGCCAATTTTTATCCCTCCACACTTTGAGTCAGTTCACACTGCATAGAGGGCAATTCCTGACACACCGTCTTCAACTCCACATCCACATCCTCAGGTTCAAATGCTATGTTGTTGATACAGAGCCTGACACCCGTTCCCTTTCTCAAACCCTAAATGTGATGGGTAATGGGAAGTAATGCATTAGTTGGCTATAGAAAACCCTCCTAAGTCATAGACATATTTTGTTACAGCCCTTACGAAACACGAGGGAATCAGAGATTGCATGGTCAATCCATGACACAGAGTGGGCCAGTGCACTAGAATACGCACACAGTCTCACTATAGGTAAATTAATAGAGTTTAATATTTTACACAGGGCATAATTCTCCCCTGCAAAATTTAACAAAATCTTCTGCAGCACCAATGCATGCTATGCTTCCCCGTCAACGAGCTTCTACCATATGTTGTTGGACTGTCCATCACTGGTGACATATTTATCCAATGTAACAAAACAGTTGACAGATACTACTGAATTGCAGGACCTAGATCTTGGGGTGCTCGACTTTGGAACTGTGCAGGAAACCAAAGAAGACTAAGGTAACTACATATTTCCTAGAACTTGCATTAATGGGAGTATCCATGGTATGGAGGCAAGCCCTGCCCCTTTATTAATGGCTCTGTGCTAGCTAGGCCACAACAAAGTATGCACAAGCAGAAAGCACATCCTTACACAGAAGAATTCATGGCCTGCAGAAACTCCTGATCACCAGGGAATGGAACACATTATGGCTCAAAATAGCTGAGGCACCCAAAGACGATACCTGCCACCATGGCTGATATCTACACTGCCTGGCCAACAACCTGACCTGGTGGCTATCTTAGTTGATAATACACACTAATTTAATTGGTATCCTCAACCAGTGAGTTTGTCCGGAATTGTTAGACATTTGCAATTTGTGACCTTCTGCTCTAAGAACAGAATTGTTTCTTTTGTTAGCCCCTCACCCACTCTAGTAGTGACATGCCTCATCTTCAGGTTTCATCCTGTACCCTAAAACCAGGATGGGCTCGACCATGTTCCAGGTCTAAACAGATCATGAGTGCTGAGGAGCCCCCACTACCACCATCACATCCATGTGGGCCTTCCCTTCCACAATGGGTTGATAACCCTCACACCCTCCTCCTTTTATAACAACCCTCATGACATGACTCACCCCTAGCAGACTGACAGGCCGCCTGACTACACCCTTTGACAGTAACACTCAACACTGCACAGGTTTTGGCTCCCCAAATGAAATTTGTTAACCTAACTGCCTTCAAGCCCTGTCGTGTTACATAGTTCTTAGATGAAATGACTGTGTTGACATTATTAGGGCATACTACTAACTCACGCGCATATCCATTCCAGACGAGGCCACTTGATAGTACTCCTCATCTGTCTAGTGTCTCCAACACCAGTAACACACAAGGTACACATAGTACATGATATATGTAAATTCCCTGTTATATATTTTCATGTATGATGTTGGATTTAAAGATTAAAAAAATAAGGTCAAACCTTGTATAAAGATACATGCAAGTAAAATAAAGCAAACAAAATTGATTATAAAACTGGTCACCCGCTGTAAGGTTCAAAATCATGTCATAATGATTTTAGGTGGACATTACTTGAACAAGTGATTGCCCCACAAAGTGAATTAGAACACACTTTATTATTAAAGCAACAGTATTGGATTTATTCTCAGAATTTGGGTAAACTAGGATTACATGAAAATATTGAGTGGAACATCATGATTATGAGGAAATAAAACAATGGTGCATTTAAGAAAATCATTAACGTGATAGCTGACTAAAAGAAGATACAGTGAAATAAAAATGGTTCGATTTCTATATATTGAGGCATTCAATAATCTCCATTATGTGCTCTTTTGAGTTATGTAATCCATTTTGGTTATATAAATTCATTTTGTGGGTTAGAGCCAATTCATTTCGTTTAATTGTTTTTAAAACAATTCTAAGTTTCAGTCCAATAGGCCACCCAATCTCAGATGTACATAGGATACCACGAATGTGTGGTCAAATCTTAGACAAACGTAACTTTGCAGGCTGACACATAAGGGATTTAAAAAACACATAAGAGAAGTTTTCCTAAGGAAGCATTAAACAGGTGCATTAAACAGGTGCATATGTCATATTAGTATATCCCTCCTCATGCCACTAAAACCCATCACACATCCAATTGTAGCGGTACAATAAAAGCTAAATTAATGTGGAAATATGCTGGTTTAAGGTAAGTTTTCTAAAAATCCAAAATAAATATGGCTAATAAATTTGGATAAATAAGGACAGATATCTGAAAAATAAATACCATAAAAACCAGGAGTCCTAATCATGATTGCCTGTCGACTTTGATACGGTCAATCCATGTCCCAGGTATGCATCGATACAGACCCTTTTTTTTTTTTTTTTTTTTACAAAATGCGCTGTATAAAGATTACTTAATGTAAATGAGACATAAATGGAGTATATTTGGAAGTGCGTATATGTTTTTACATCTTATGAATGGACCATCATATGAATATTGTAAGGAATGAGACTTCTAAAAATTAATTTGGTCCGTTCAAATCTGCAATGTAAAGCAGTTACATTTTTAATGTATTTGTGTTTTGTGTGGTAGTCATTTTACGTTTTTGTAGTGCAAGCACACTAAGATAATTTTTTGTGATATCCAGGAATCCGCTATGGTATTAGAACTCTTAGTTGCACCTCACTAAGAATAAGGATGAGCATAGTTGAAGGTAAGTGTACAGCATGGATAGAAACCTTCCCAAGGTGATAAAGGTAAGTCACTTGAGTTTTTCACCAGTGATAGGAAATCAGGAAGACTGTAATATTTATCATTTCTCCAGGTTAGTGCTCCAGTTAACTCCCAGTATACTTGTGTAATGCTCGTCTCTGTCAACCCTATATCCGACTGACAGATACACAAAAAAGTGGATCAGATATTGTAAGTCCAGTTGTCCCAACTCTAGATGTGAAGTGGGACGTGTTTATGTGACCGACAAAAGGTTTCGTAAAGTGCTTTCTCAACGCTTCTTTATTTCCTGTAAAAGCTAGATTTTGTATTTTTGCACACCTAACTCTACCAACCACTGCAGAAACTCTGCAACTCAATGGTAGGCCACTCCTTATAATAGCTAATAACCTTGAGGCAGACACCCTTCCGTTCAAACAAACAGTGACTACATCCAATTTTCAGTCACTGACAATTCCTACCTTCACCACTATTCTACCATCGCTTCCATCTTGAGAGCTCTGCAGTGAACTAAAATATCCTACCTCAAGTCAATACTATAGAAGCAAGAACTTGACCAATCAAACCTTGCAAGTTACAGACCTATGGCAAATGGACCATTTCTGTATGGGCTAACTAGAAATACAACATTCACTCTGACCTCTTTCTTCCGAAAACCAAACAACCCCCGCTCAGCTAGACAAGCTTTCGACCTTGAAGAGACACTGAATTTGTGGTAATTTAAATGTAAAATGACCTCAAGAAGGCTTTCGTCCTGCAAGAGACACTGATGACTTCAAGAAGGCTATTAATTCTCCTTTTCAACCTGTCATCAGCTTGGGACATGGTTGATCATCAATTACTACTCCAAAGGCTAAGCAATACAGAGATTCACAGCACTGGCCTTAACTAGATGACGTCCTACCCCTCGGACAGAATCCACATCATTAGGCTTCCTCTTTTTTGTTCACCTCCATTCCAGTTGCGGCTGGCGACTCGGCAAAGTGGCAGGGTGGGGGGAAGCAAAAATAAATAAAAATAAAATAATATAAAAAAGTAAACTTACCTAGTCGTCACCGTTGCACCGCCACCGCACTCCAGGCTCTCAGCCTGCCCTGCACCAATTATGATGTTACTCTGGGTAGCGTTATGATTGGCTGCAATGCCCTGGCTGGGCGCTCCAACACAGACTGGGAGCCTGGGACGGCTCTCTCCAACTCTGCAACACAGTGCCGGGTTGGAGAGAGCCCTTGTGCGCCTGTGTGTTTGGCCGACCCGAGACGGGTCATACAAACATACATGCGCACTGAGGGGAGTGCTCTGGGCACTTCCCTCAGTGCTTGTCACCCCCATGGTCCTTCCCCTTTAAAAATAAAACGATAATAAACAGTGTTTATTATCATTTTATTTCAAAAGGTTTGCAGCTCCTGCAGCAGCTGGCGGGGGGGGGCACCCCTGCTCATTTGCCCATTGATTAGGTGTCACTCAAGGCTCAACAGTTAGCTCTCTGCTCTTGCTAGGGGCAGTTAAATGAATAGCTATCCCTAATTCCCAAACTCCTCAATTTATTTAAGCTTAGTTTCTACAGCTACACTGACTGTTCCCAGATAATTATAAAACTTTGAAAATCTTTCATCCCTGAACTCAAGAAAGGCCTACAGGCAGTAGACAACTGGATAATACAGAACCACTACAAGCTCAACTCCTCACAAACCGAGATCCTCGTCCCTGGAACATGACAGAAATACGACCCCCGAACCATTTGGCATAAGGAAATTGGACCGCTTTTAACACCAAGATGAAGTTACCATTCAGGAGTGTTCAGGTTTCCACTTCCTCATTCCAATTTCAGGTAATCATGCAGTGAAAAGCCATGAAAATATCACATGATATTCCAATGTCTCTAGAGTTCTAGTATTGCCATGCTTCTACTGGCCTGCAGTGGCTGTCTGTCTCATGCAGAATCTAATTCAAAGTTCTCTATGTTGATTAAAATGTGATCCATGGGATAGAACGTATTTTCCCATAATACCAAACTCAAATTCTGTGGTCAATAAAGGAACATCAGATCCAACACAGCTCCACTAGTAATCGCGTCCCCTTTTAAGAGAGGTGTAATACCTCAATATTGTAGTCAAAATAGTATCTGGCATAAATATTGGGACCGCAATATCATTTACAAAACGATTGCCCCTTTGGACTCAATAATAAAAACACATACATCCAATGCCTGATTATGATATTCTGACATACAACTTTAAAGACTCCAGTTGGGTGGGAGCTGCTTCTCTGTACAGAGTAGCACATTTTTGAACGCCCTCCTACAGAAAATAATGATGATCAGCCGTTACCTAGAATTCGGATAGGGGCCTGGCTGTTCCCCAAAACATGAATTCAACAGGCTTCTGCATACCAGCAGTACTTTCTATGCATACTGCCATTCTATATGTCACACTCCTTTGCTCTGCACCTTATAGATCAATGTGCTGCAATATGCCACCACTAACGATGGGAGCACCCCTCAGACCTTCATACATCACACCTAAACGTATCACCCAACACTGTTCTAACCATGATTAACATATGGAGTATATACTAACTAGTTGAATGTGCTTGGGGGCTTATAGGGCAAAACAGAGGGCTATATAAATCCCTCTACAATACCAAATAATAGGCTGTCTGAGGCATTCAGGCGTGGCTGTTCTCAATCTTTCCATCAACTTTACAGAGAAACTGTGAAAAGGCATTGTCAGGCAGAGAGCGTGTTATGCAGTCAGTTTAACGCAATAAGAAGGGTGTCTGAAACTTGGGTAAAGTGAAATGTCAGAGCATTTTCACATTTAACATGAGCAGAATGGATCAGATGTAAAAATTCACAATAATGCAAGCTTCATCTTTGCTAGATATTCTGGCAGACTCCCAAAATAAAAAAAAGATGTGCGGAAAAGGTGTTCTGTTAGCATAGTTCCCTCGTAGCTCACAAGCAGACCACGATCTGCAGCTGTGGTTCCCTTTGGATGTTGCCTCCCTTAAATCTAGGAAATATATATATATAAAAAAAAAAGCATAGCAACTTGTAATCTCCCCTCTTCGGATCCAGGAATAACTTGCAGCTCTGCTCTGCATCCTCTGCAGCAGGCATACATTTGGCATCATGCCACAAAATGTAGTCACTTCTAGAGACAACAGCCTGACCTTTGTGTCAATCAGTCCGCCTGGTGTATGGCAGCCTTTGGTACAGTGTAGTCAACACAAACCGAGGGGCGACATACGCTGAGACAGAAAGGAACCACATGTAACAGTTATCACTTCCAGATAAAATGAGCAATGCAATTTCTGTCACAATTAAGCAAGTTGATTTCACATAGCCCGCTGGTTTCCAGCCAAAGACAGCATATTACATTAAGTTCTATTTAATAAAACATCTCTCAAACTCAACTTCTGCGCATACCAATCCACGAACCATAGAATAGACCCTTCCTTAACTTTCACAAGCATACTGTATGTGATCCGACCTCCAAGCCCATTGGTGTTTTGCTTGGTCTGTGTACTCTGAGCACCAGGAGCCCTATTATGTGAAGGGCACATTTTCCCTGTTTGCGCCACAGTGCACCTTAAAACAAGTGGGCCCTGTGCAAACAGGGAAAGTGTGCCCTATTAGGTTGAATTGGCTGCCCCTAGGGCAGCTTCGAACTCCTGCTCCCTGGGGGCAGCGCATTCAAATGAAATACGGAGCGGCTTCTTCAAAGCCTCTTTGTTTCATTGTACAGGCGGCACCTTCATGCACTTTAAATAGGAGAGAGATCCCCTTATAGGCAGATGCAGTAAGTGACTGCACCCATCTGCAAGGTGATGTCTGTGAGGTCCATGGGACACCTTTTTCCCCTACAGAGGGGGTGCTATCAGGGGCGCACTGACAGTACACCACCATTTTGTCGCACGCGGTCAGTGCACCTCCTAACACATTCTTTACCTCTTTGCCCACATCCTTAATAGGTGCGGGTGCAGAGGCACGGAGATTCCCTCATTTGCATGGGACCATACCTCCATGCAAATGAGGGAATGACCTCTTTACAAAGCACCGGCACAACATTTGCACCAGCGCTCTCTGTATTACAGAAGGGGCCACAAATCATCTGCTGCCTCTTCTGCAATGCCAAAATGCCCTAGGGGTGCACATATTGGGCACAAACGCCTGTTGTGCCCGCAGGGCACTTTCTGTAATACATCCCCAATTGTGTAGCAAGAGGGTTCTGCCCTAATGAAAGCAGGAACATGTATTGGCAAAGCCAATAGGGTTCGCTTTTGTCTGCGCTAGTTCAGACTTATTGGTTTTGTCAGTTGTTTTTGTTGAGATGCTGAATTGGGTGCGTTTCTCACAACTCATGCATCCGCATATGTCATGATGCAGTGGCCATTTCTTTTATTTACTGTTCCAAAATGGTGCATGCTGATCCTGGAGCGGATAAACGTAAAAAAAATATGTATAAGCTGCCCAGTAGGGAATTGCAGTTGCCCGGCTCACCAAAAAATATTTATTTTTAAGATAAAAAGTATGCAGTGGGGAGGGGTTGAGGAGTAACAGTGGAAAGAGTGAGGGGTGTGGGAGAGGACGTCAGTGAGGGGAACAATAATGAGACAGTCATAGGGGGCTTTGATGGGGTAAGCAGCACACAAGGGAGAGAGTAAGAAAACACCTGCACTCCCAGGGAGTGCTAGATATAAGTCAACCAATCAGAACACAGTAAAAAAGAAATGCTTCACAATGGACAAACAAAGAATAAGGAGAAACCGCTTTGAAAATAAAGCTGAAAAATGAGATAGATAAGAAAACCATTCAGTCAAGAGCACTGGACTGACCTAAAGCTCACAATAGGTAATTATTTTCATGTATTAGAGGCAACAGGTCTTAGACAGCAAACAGCTAAAGTTAGCAGTAGATGAGGCCTAAACAATTAGTCTCCTCACCTCCTAGGTCAGTTTTCAAAGGTGGCCATACATAGGTTGCAGTGATCCCCACACACACCTCGCCACTGGGGCTATTACATCTACTGTACTAACGATAGCTGAACCACTGCTTACATGTCTCTGACTTTCTCAATTTACCTGTCTTTATCCTCTCCTCACTATTTTCATCCATTTCTCCACCCATCTTTTTTCCTCTTTCACTCTCTCCCCTCCCTCTGTCTTTCTCTTTTCCCCGCCTCGCTCATCCTTATATCCTTCCTACAGTTCTCACTTTTAATTCTCCTCTCATTTTGTTCACATTTCCTCTCTCTCCCTGCCTACTCTCTCATCTTCTCCTCTCTCTTTGAAGTATGCACTTCTCTTCCCTGCAGCTATTTAATCTCCTCACCCTCTCTTTAGCCCCCCCTCCCTTTCACTTCGATATCTTTTTTATTCATGTTGCAATTTTATTTTTTTAAAGACAAGAAGTACATATGTATACCAGGCACAGTATACTTCCTTATACAGCCAATACCAATAACTATAACATTGCACAAACAGGGTCCATCAACAACTGGGCAACCTGTAAGGGGGAGAGGGAGGAGAAAGTGGGCTAGGAATAGGGTCGCCCGAGAGGGGGGAAGGTTGTGTGGATGCCGGAGTAATATGCAGATTCTTGAGAGTGGAAGGGTGCAATGATTTGTGGTAGAGATTGTCAACCTATTCAGCTAGGACGTATGCCTACACCGGGCAGCCCAGGGACAATGGCACTAGTAGCCGGGGTCTCTGGATAGTTCATGGATCCCTTATGCCAGCGATCCGCCTTCATAAACGCAGTGCTTCTCTAGTCTAGGCTGTCTACAGTTTGGATAAATATGTAGGTATGTAGGAAGAATGAGAAGAAGAGGAGGTTGAGGTGGCAGGAGAGATCAGGCGAGAGTATAATAGGGGAGCGGGAGCGCAAGATCTAGAGAAGCAGTGAATAGCATGAGATGTGGGAAGAAAAGGGAGGGAGAGAGGGAATGGAAAGGAGAATCAGAAATAGGGGCACCCAGTGCCACGGTCCATCATTGGAAAGGGGGAGGGTTGGGGGGCTAGTAGGGCATAGCGGGGGAAGGGAGGGGGGTCAGGAAGGGAGGGAATCATCAGTAGGACTAGCAGAGAGTTGAGGGAATACATAGAAAAAGAAATAGAGATGGATGGGGGAGGGGGCAGGGGACGATAAGGTATGGCACGGTGTAGAGGGCATTGGTCTGAAATAAAGGGAAGATAGGTGTGGATGTGTGAATTTGTTCGACGAATTTGCCAGTGCGATGTCTGTAGTTTTGCCACAGGCAGGTCGTACCATTTTCATGAGTGTTCTGCAAATAAGGAGGTCATTCCGAGTTACAATGCTCCATGAGAGGAAGAGTGCCCATGTCTGTGTAAATAAGGCAACCTGGTCCTGTAAATTATAGATGACGTGTTCATGTGTTGCAGTTTGTATAATTGCCACTAGCCACTCTTCTGGTGTGGGCGGGGTAGGCGATCTCCAATGATGGGGAATACATAGCTTATCTAGTGCAAGAGCAGTATGTAAAAGACAACGTTGTGGTCTTGACAGGTCAGGGAGGTCTCCCATGTCTTGTAGGAGGATAAGGGAGGTAGGAAGTGGCTGAGGGAGAGAGATGGAGCCTTCGAGAGTGGTTCTCACGGACTCCCAGAAGGGGTATATCGAGGAGCAGTCACAGAGAATATGTATTATATCACTGTGTATCTCAGTACACCACCAGCAATGGGCATGCGGCAGCAGGCCCATTTCCATTTTGCACATTCGGGCCTCTCACGTGCCCCTGTCCAGGGCATTCAGAATGTTTGCCCAGTTTTCGTCCTCAAAGACGGTATGAAGGTGGTGCTGCCATCTAGTTCATAGAGTTGTGAGGAGGGGCTGCGAATAGAGATGGTGGGTGAGAACTCCATAGAGGCCCGACATCACTCCTTTGGAATGCCCTCAGGTTTTTAAGTAAGAAAACAGGAGAAGTTTGGAGTGACCGGGGGAGTGGGGGAGCCCAAAGCACTGCGGAGGCAGTGTCGAAGTTGTAGATATCGCCATACTTGGTCGGGGTGAAGGACAAATTCCTCCCGTAGTGTCGCAAAGGGTTTAAGTTCCCCATTCGCGATGAGTTGGTCCAAATAGGTAATACCTGCCGTGCTCCACTGGGGCCAAGAAATGGAGCCCCCCACACTTAACCGGTCACTACCCCATATAGGGGCCCCCATATGAAGATGGGGATTCACACAGAGAAGGCGATGTATCCGACGACAGGCTGTGAGGGTCGCCTCCAACATCAGATTTTTGGGAGGAGCCTGGGGTTTGTAGGCTCTGTATAGGATGCTGAAGCCACTGGTATTGGAAAATAGTTGGCGCTCAAACTGGACCCATGGCGGGGGCTCCGAAGCTCCCTGTGCATATAAGGCAGCTGAGAAAGGTGGAGGGCCAGAGTGTATTGTTCTACAGACCAAAGCCCTAAACCTCCACTAGACCCGTGGGCCATGAGTTTGTCAGATCATAAACGGGGGCAAGCCGAGCCCCACACGAAAGCTCTGATTGATGCATCAATTCTCCTGAGGGTTGTGAGGGGTGCTTGAATGGGCAACATACCAAGGACACAGGTGAAACGGGGCAGGGTGATCATCCTGACTGCCTGTACCCTTTCCCACATGGTGAGCCGTAAGTGGGTCCATTTGTCAAAGTCCTGAGACATACGAGACATAAGAGGGGCCATGTTAACCACCACCATATGGTCCAGGCCTCTATTTACAAGGATTCCTAGATATTTAAAGTGGGATGGTTTCCATCGGAACGGAAAATCATGAATCGCTGCTCGGGTAGTAATGTTGGAGAGGGGTAGGGCTTCGCTCTTATCCCAATTCACCCGATAACCAGTTAGGAGTACAAATCCATCTATAATCTCTAACAAGGCCGGGATGGAGCAATCAAGGTCTGTTAGGGTGAATAGGATGTCATCCGTGTATAGATAGAGCTTAGAGACTTCCCCCTGTATCGATAGTCCAGTGAGGAGAGGGGATTGGGTGGATGGTGGCCGCTAAGGGTTCTATTGCTAAGAGGAATAGGAGGGGCGATGGCCGACACCCTTGCCTCGTCCCTCTGTGCACCAGAAAGGGGTCGGAGATAAACCCGCCGCAATTGACCTGTGCTGTAGGGCAATCATAAAGCAGATGCACTTAGGAGATGAAGTGATCTCCGAGGTCAAATTTCTGAAGGGTGGCAAATAGGTTGTCCCATTCGATGCGATCAAACGCCTTTTCAGAGTCTAGGAAGAGGGCGAGGGCAAACCATAGAGCGTGTGAGAGAGAACGAAGATGATTTCTAGAAGTGCATCCTGGAACAATTCACACCTGTGTAGGGTGGATTAGAACCGGGAGTACTTTACATAGGTGGGATGCGTGGACACTAGCGAGTATTTTCATATCTCCATTCAGGAAAAATATGAGGAAATAGCTGTCACATAAGAGAGGGTCCTGTCCAGACTTGGGAAAGACCGCTATCACTGTTCAATTAGAGATAGAGGCTAGAGATCCCTTATGACTGGCTACGCAGAAGGCTTCGTACAGCAAGTCAACAGAGTCGCTACTGGACCATTTGTAGAATTCTGCCCGGAAACCATCCTCACTCGGCGATTTGTGATATGGGAGGTTGGCTATAGCATGTGCTATTTCAATCTTATTAATTTCCCCATCCAGCAGGGTGCGTTCCTCATTAGTCCATTGAGGAAGGTGGGCTCCATCTAAAAAGGAGTCCAACTGGGCAGGACTAGCCAACGTTTCAGGGGTATATAAGTCTTGATAGAACTTTGCGAACTCCTCAACTATGTTTTGAGGTCGAGTAAGGAGTTTGCCGTTAGAGGAAGAGAGCGTAGGTATGGCTTGTGCTGCCTCTCTTTGGTGAAGTTGAGCCGCCAAGAGCCTGCCCGCCTTTTCACCATGTTCATAGTGCCGTCCTCGTAGGCGATGTAAAGCATAGTCAGCCTGGGAGGCGTATAATTTATTGAGGGCCATCCTTGCCTGTTTCAGACATCAGCGAGTTGGTACCGAGGGCCATTTTGTATATAACTGAGTGATATTGCGTTCTAGTTCAATTTGCTGAGTCTTCTTCTGCTGGTTGGAGATCGCCGCATCTCTGATCATCTGCCCCCGTAAGATAGCTTTTGCAGCTGACCACAGTACTCTCTGGGAGCAGACTGAGCCCTGATTGTCCTGTAAGTAAGTGGTGATGTGCTTCCGCAGTTGGGTTTTGCCTTGGGGCATTCTATAGCGGTTTACTGGGAAGCACCATGGTTTACGTCCCTGGAAGGGAAGGTCAATGTCCACTGAGGTTAGGATTGGAGAGTGATCAGAGAAGGCGCATTCCGAAAACCGCACGTTGCGGGACGGGGCACTACTGTTTGTGACACGAGGAAGTAGTCCAGCCTTGATTGAGTACCGTGTACCGGCGAAAGGAAGGAATATTCCCTATCTGCCTAGTGGGTGTGTCTCCAAAGATCCACAAGGCTGTGATCAGAGAGTGGATCTGCCAGGAGAGCCCTGTCGGGGTTGTTACCGGTGTCTAGGGGGCCGGTCCTGTCTAACATTGCGTCCCTGGTGAGATTCCATTCTCCCCCAATGACATTGCGCAAAGCTCTGATTTCTGTAAGTAGACGGTTTAGATGGAGGAGAAAGGATTGCTTGGGACGTGTGGGCACACAGACAGATTTGATACATATCAGTTGCTTATCGATCTGTAGTTTGATAAACATGCATCTCCCGTCAGGGTCAGACCATGATTTGACCACCTTTGCAGGGAGGTTTTTTTGCAACAGGATCGACACTCCGCACTTCCTAGGCGCCCCTTCTTCCGGTAGCAGCAGGGCAGGACAGCTACTGAATATTGCTTTCCCAACCTAGTCCTGGCGTAATTTGCTGGATTCTATAACATTGAGATGTATCTTCAGTAATAGGGCTATGTCTGTCTGCTTAGAGCGCAGGTACAAGAGTACTTTTTGTCGCTTCACATATTGGGTCAAACCATTGACATTCCAGGGGAGGATTTATAGCGGACGAGGAGGGATAATAGCCCTAGTAAACAGAGTGCCAGCATGCGTCTGTAGTTAGTGGAGGGGATGGAGAGAAAGAATGGAGGGAAGGGGGACCCATTAAAGAAGAGCGATGGAAGTGAGTGAAGGTAAAAGTGAGGGGGAAGAGGGAGGTTGCAATCAGTGAAAAGGTAGAAGAGAGAAAACAGAAAAGAGACGGTGAGGGGAGGATAAGGTGCAGGTAAGGGGAGGGGGCCCTGGGTGTGTCTTCAGCAACGAACCTCATGGAGGGAAGGGAGCAGGCTAGAAGGAGTGGGGAGCGGGGGGACAGAGGTAGAATTAGGGGGAGAGGGTATCAGAGGTGAGAGGTGGGATAGGAGAGAGAAGGGAAAGGGAGAAAGAAGAAGAGGGTAAAGAGGGAGTGAGCGAGGAGGGCCTAACAGTTTTAGGGTTTTGGGAATCCCCGAACAGTGAACTGCGGATCTAAACCTGAGGAGATTGCGTGCCCCAGGGGGAGGGGTGGAGGAGTATGGGGGCTCCCAGCAGGCTAAAGGATGGAGAGGGGGGTCAAGGAGGGAGTCCTGTAGCAAACTGGGTGGGCTATCTGTTTGCAAAGTCGAGGATGGCCGGTAGTGCGAAAAGGCATACATGTGAAGAGGGAGAGCTCGAAAACTTGCTTGTCTCCCTGTCTACTCTCTCATCTTCTCCTCTCTCTTTGAAGTATGCACTTCTCTTCCCTGCAGCTATTTAATCTCCTCACCCTCTCTTTAGCCCCCCTCCCTTTCACTTCGATATCTTTTATTTTTATGTTGCAATTTTTTTTTTTTTTAAGACAAGAAGTACATATGTATACCAGGCACAGTATACTTCCTTATACAGCCAATACCAATAACTATAACATTGCACAAACAGGGTCCATCAACAACTGGGCAACCTGTAAGGGGGAGAGGGAGGAGAAAGTGGGCTAGGAATAGGGTCGCCCGAGAGGGGGGAAGGTTGTGTGGATGCCAGAGTAATATGCAGATTCTTGAGAGTGGAAGGGTGCAATGATTTGTGGTAGAGATTGTCAACCTATTCAGCTAGGACGTATGCCTACACCGGGCAGCCCAGGGACAATGGCACTATTAGCCGGGGTCTCTGGATAGTTCATGGATCCCTTATGCCAGCGATCCGCCTTCATAAACGCAGTGCTTCTCTAGGCTGTCTAGAGTTTGGATAAATATGTAGGTATGTAGGAAGAATGACAAGAAGAGGAGGTTGAGGTGGCAGGAGAGATCAGGCGAGAGTATAATAGGGGAGCAGGAGCGCAAGATCTAGAGAAGCAGTGAATAGCATGAGATGTGGGAAGAAAAGGGAGGGAGGGAGGGAATGGAAAGGAGAATCAGAAATAGGGGCACCCAGTGCCACGGTCCATCATTGGAAAGGGGGAGGGTTGTGGGGCTAGTAGGGCATAGCGGGGGAAGGGAGGGGGGTCAGGAAGGGAGGGAATCATCAGTAGGACTAGCAGAGAGTTGAGGGAATACATAGAAAAAGAAATAGAGATGGATGGGGGAGGAGGGAGGGGACGATAAGGTATGGCACGGTGTAGAGGGCATTGGTCTGAAATAAAGGGAAGATAGGTGTGGATGTGTGAATTTGTTCGACAAATTTGCCAGTGCGATGTCTGTAGTTTTGCCACAGGCAGGTCGTACCATTTTCATGAGTGTTCTGCAAATAAGGAGGTCATTCCGAGTTACAATGCTCCATGAGAGGAAGAGTGCCCATGTCTGTGTAAATAAGGCAGCCTGGTCCTGTAAATTATAGATGACGTGTTCATGTGTTGCAGTTTGTATAATTGCCACTAGCCACTCTTCTGGTGTGGGCGGGGTAGGCGATCTCCAATGATGGGGAATACATAGCTTGTCTAGTGCAAGAACGGTATGTAAAAGACAACGTTGTGGTCTTGACAGGTCAGGGAGGTCTCCCATGTCATGTAGGAGGATAAGGGAGGTAGGAAGTGGCTGAGGGAGAGAGATGGAGTTTACGCGAGTGTCAACTGCGGTGGAAACTTGTTCTTTGTGGCCATAGTGGGGGAGCAGGAAGGGGGAGCCATTGGATTAGTGTACAGGGAGAGTACGTTAATTAGTTCAATAACCGCGACCATATCTCATAGGTCCTCCCCTGCTTGAACTGACTGAACTGGGGCATGGTGATGACAAAATCAGACAGTAACCTACTAGGTAAACCAAGCCCATTCCTTACAAACATTGCGGCTAATTTGCCCCAAGAGGGAAGGGAGTAGGTCGAGAGAGAAGGGGGGCGAAGGGAAGATGAGAGGGGTGGGGGGTAGGGGAGGATATTAAAAGGGGACGGGGTGTGGTATGGGCAGATGACAATGCAGTAATATGGCATGGGGATAAGATAGCAATCAGCCAATAACTAATAACTAATATGTGTCTAGCTTGTGGACAGGCGAACAGTGAGACATTAATATATTTATACAATAATACAATGAGGCAGAACAGCTAAACAATGAAACTATGAGCCGGGAAACGATTACACGAAGTCCAGCATGCACGCAGTGATAAACTTCTAAAAATGACCAGTGGTTGAGCTCTTGCCTCCCGGCGGGGGTCAGAAGTGGTACTCATGAACTGGACTCTCTGTGGCTCCCTGCACTTGTCTTACTCATAAGGCCCCCCAGAGGATCAAGAGTTCAAGTAGAGGCAGGCTGGGCTTCAATTGAAATCAAGATTTGTCTCTGTCTGTCTGCTGAGTATGGTGCACCACGGCCAAGAGCGCTTTGCCTCTGTCATCATGGGGTCTCGGGGGTTTCGTCTGATCCCTGATTCCTTGATGGGCCCCTCTGCCACCGTGGGGGGGCCAACCTTCCAAGGGAATGAGTGGCAATAGTGTGCCCGAAGGGTTCTGAGTCACATCAGCGAAAAATTCTGTGGGGTCGAGGTAACGTCATAAATCTTCTGGGTCGTAGAAGTCCTGAGACTGACCGTTT
The DNA here is from genome assembly GCF_031143425.1 of Pleurodeles waltl. NCBI lineage: Eukaryota > Metazoa > Chordata > Amphibia > Caudata > Salamandridae > Pleurodeles > Pleurodeles waltl. Next base: position 1,293,111,973 of record NC_090444.1, on the reverse strand, counting down.
TTAGTAACCCACTTTCGGGCTGGTTCGAAGAGTCCATATTTCACCTCCAATTGGCATAGGTGAGGGCGGAGTGATAAAAATGCCTTGCGGCATTCATGTGTCTCTTTGGGGAAGTCCGCCGCAACATGGATCTCATACCCATCAGTTTGGAACGGTCCCTGGGAGCGCGCAGTGGTGATGAGCTGCCGGGCTTGGGTGTGGCACAGGAGGCAAGCGATGATAGGGCACGGGCGGCGCAAATTTTCAGCCATTTTTGGACCTAGACGATGTGCCCTCTGGAACTCCAGTGGGAGGTTAAAGGATATTCCCCATTAGGGTAGGGAGGGTCTCTTTGAGAAATGCCTGGATATCTGTCCCTCAATGTGCTCCGGAAAGCCAAAGAAACGTACATTGTCCCTGCAGCTCCTGTCCTCCAAGTCTACGAGCTTGCTGGAGAGGAAGAGAAGTTCCTGGTCCCAGTCTGGTACGTATTTGAGGTGGTCCTTGACCATGATGACCCACTGTTCCAGGTCAGACACTCTGGATGGGAAGCCTGCAATATGCAGGCGTATGGATTTGATCTCTGTCGCCAATGTGGATATGGTAGAGTCCATCCCCTCCAGCCGACGACCCACTGCTGTGATCTCTTGGAGGTTATGGTCCATGGTAGTGCCGTATTCTGGGCTGTCCATTGCAGTGAGTGAATTTGTTGACTGGGATTCGCGGAGCAAGGCCGATGGGCTAGAGTGGTGAAGGGCTTTAGAGAAGAGAAGCTGTCTCGCTGGCTTGCCAGAGGATTTATTTCCAGATTTTCTGGTGGCCATCACAGGACTTTTTTTAATTTCCTGTCAGGCTGCAGTGTAGCGATAGTGGGTAGGGTAAGCCCCGTGCTCAGACCTTCTGATGTTCAGAAGACAAGGATCTCGTGATGTACAGAGGGCGTTCCTCAGCAGGTAGGACGGGGGAGGATGTCTGCGCCCCTCCTGTTCGTCACTACCAGGGTCCTCAAACGCTGTCTATGAATAGGGATAGGGGAGATGCGAGCTGGTTCCTCCCCTACTTGTCCATACACCTATATGGGTGACTCTCTGGATAGGTATCTGCCTTTGATGTTCTGTCTCTGTGGTATGTAGACAGGCCTCCGTCCCCCAATGCACCCCCTGCTCAGGTCTCCTCGTTGCTGTATGTAGGCCACTGTGGGGCCATGCGTGCTACAGGGGATTTGGAGACGTCGTAGTCCATGCCACACATTGAGGAGCACCCCCAAAGCCATAGTTGCGAAAGAGGATAAGAAGTGGCGGGTGTGAGCCTCGTTGTCCTTCCAGGGCAAAAAGTTGAGGGCAATCACGGGAGCAGAGGGGGATAAGCCTCTCGGTGCCGCTCTCTGATGGAAAGGTATCTCACTCGGTATGAGTCAGTGTGAGGGGGTAAGCTAGAGGCAGACAAGGGGGAGGCGGGTCCCCTATGTCTTGCTGGGCAGAACCCCTGTGTTCTATTATTGCCCCTTACTGCTGTGTGCAAGGAGGAAAGGGAGAGAGATGGCAAACCCCCAGTATTACTGCCGGTCCTTGTCTGCACTCTATGGTTGCAAGAAAGAAGGAGGGGGGTGGGCTAGCCTCGAAGCACGACCCTATGCGCCAGCGGTGAGGACCAGGAGCCGCTCCCGACTTGATGGACGGGGCGGGCTCGTGGTGCCTCAGTCAGGCTCTAGGACTCACCTTTGTCCGGATGCGGCTCCACTCTTCGGCCGGCAGGACGAGGGGGCACCACAGCCGTCTCCTTCAACAGTGCATGCTGTACATCGGTCAGTGTACAGTCTGCTACACAGCTGCAGTGGTAGCGGACCCTACAGCAACAGATGAGATGAGGGGGCTGAATCGAGCGCAACTCGGTCGTCCCAGCCTGCACGTGAGGCCGCTGCAGGCCTCAGCCTTGCCTCATCTTCAGCGGACGGCCACCACGGCTGCAGGGTGTCTCAACTGAGGCCCCGCGTCAGCACTGCTCCCCAGGCTGCTCGCTAAGTCCTGCACTGCCGCATCAGTTCCCTCGTCTCCGCCCGGGGCCCGCAGTAGTGCAGAGCTCAACTTTCAGGTGGCCATCTTCCACCGTGGCCAGACCATGCCCCTCACTTCAATATCTTGTCTTTGCTTCAAACCATTCTTTTTCACACCCTAATTGCGCCTCCTTTTCTTCCCCCATCCTCTTTTGCTTCTTTGTATCTCATTTCTCTTGCTCATCCTCCTTTCCCTTGCACTTCTTTCACCCTATGTCTTCCTGCTACCATTCCTGTTGTACTTTTTCCTCCCTTTCCTTTCTGTCCTCCACATGCCCCTTATCTCTCTTCCACAACTCATCTTCTTTTATCCATCTCTTTTTGTACCTACTCTCTCAATTCTGCCCTCCCTATCAGTCGCAGCTCTAAGTGCGCGGAAGTAGCGGGCGGTGCGCAGGGGTGGCGGGGGGAGGGGGTAGAAAAGGGGGAGAGTAAAAATTAAATAAAAAAATAAACAGTTACCTTGCTCGCTGCCACACTGCTCCATCCGCTCCTCCTACCTAGAGTAAAGGCAAAGGCTCCCAGCCTGCCCTGCGGCGAGTCCTGCTCAAAGCAGCATCAGGATTGGCATGGTTATAGATTTATATTACATGTTTCCGTGCTTTTAAGACAGTAAATGTATAGAAACCCATATTTCACAGGGAACATAAAATAAAAGAGCTATTTCATGTTGCCTGTGAAATATGGATATCATCATCATAATAGTCCCAAACCCCTGTACAAGCTTTGACATTGTCTGAGCTACTAGAATTTATTAGGTGACATTCAGGGACAAAGGTCAGCAAGGTTACTTTAATTTTGCATCAAAAATGCTAATTATGCAGCACAATCTTTGTAGTCTTATTTTAATCCATTTGAGATAGAAACATTTTGGTGAAATCTTCCAATTGTGCAAGATATGTGGCAAATGCTTTAGATGCATAACTATGCAGTAAACACATCAGTAACAGATTAGTCCAAATCCACTGCCCCTCCCCACTGCCCATTGTTTTCGTTTATTCAAAAATGATAAAATCTAAACATTCTAATTCCAATCAGTTTTCATTGTTTGCTGTACTTTGAAGAAAACAGCTTTTACAAGATAAACCCCCGAAACAAATATGTAATATATAAAACATAACAGGTACTATGTATATATAATATGATCCTATATTGACATCTCGATGCTCTGGAGACATTTACAAAACCACTTGACCTTCGGCCTTGTGGTTTATGGTGTCACTGGAAACCGTCAATGGCGCTGTTGGACCACATTACAGAGTTACCCATCGTATAGCCTCTGTTTATACCACTGCATTTTGCGCAATGTAAGCACTCTGGCACGCAATATGGCCCTAGTGAGCACTGTATAATACGACCGCATCACACTATGGGTTTGCATGACACGTGTAATATGTGCATGGTGTAATATGACCCCTATCAAGCATCACTTCCAAGATGCAACATCCACCTCTTTAGCTAATCCATTAAATCTCGTTTTATCACAAACACATCATACCTATTCTGTGAGAGCATTTATTAATTTTTCCTGCAAGGAACAAACCACAGGCGTCTTTAGCAGAGGTGTTTGAACTTCCTTCTGTGCCAATTGTACTTTCTGCTGTGATTGTCAATATTTTTTACCAAGTCTAATAAAAAGAACCGGAGCAACAAGGACGTTGCAGCTGCAATGCGGAATTTCCTCCTTTAAACTTGAGTGCTGGATCATATTGCACGGAAAAAACATATGTGGCAATTGCTAGATGCTTTCAAAGCAAAACATAATGTTCCAAAATTGGGAACAAAATACGCTTAATTGGAAATGTGATGACTAATATGCAGCTGGGACGCCGTACCTGTGCGAGCATTATGTTATAAGGGAACACAGACATCATTATGTTCAGCCCGGCCCTACAGTTTCCCTGCTGCCGAATGTGCAGACTGCTCTCTCCTCACTCCACCTCTGTAGATGGATAACTGTACCTTCGAGATTGCGTGTCTATTTCTAGGCTATTAATGGACTGTCTACTCTCTCAGACAGTGATTCATAAATTCAGGTTTCATCAGTGTCCTGTTAAAGAGTGGACCGGCTGTAACAGTAATTTAACCTAAGTAAGGAAACTGAACTTTATTAATAGCTTTTTGCAAGGTATATATTGTAGAATAGAGAAGGGAGAAAATGCAATCCCATCAATTGATAAATGGCTGAAATAAGAATGAGGGCCTCATGTACAAAGGGGTTTAGCATTCGCAAACCCCCCGATTCGGTAAACCAGATGGTTTGACAAAGCTAAAACCCCTTTTCAAGGTCCTCTTTTACAAAGATTCCAAATAAAAAATGGTACATTGCGACTAATCACGATTTTCAATTTGTGATTCCTCATTTGGAATGCAATAAAATGGGTTCAGTAAACGTCGTCGCAATTTATGCACAGGCTTCTACCGATTGCATTTGTATTTTGAGTGCCAACCGATTTAGGTTCACAAAATACAGGATCCTAATGGGTCTCAGTTAGACCTACCTTATCAATATTAATGAGGTATGCAGCAAATTGAGCCCGCTATATTTGGGCACAACTACAGGGATGGTGGCCTGCTGGGGGTCAACAGACCACTATGTCTGTGATAAAGGCAATCCTTTTTGAGTTTTAAATGCAGCCAGTTTTCCTTTGTGAGTCTGTGAACAAGGCCTACCTACCTTTGTGGAGGGTGTGCGTGCAGCATCACAGAAGGGGCCTTCTCACTCCATAAGCCAGTATATTTTGACTTCTCTCCGTTAGTTGCACTGGTCCATTATAAATATCACACTCTCCACACAATCTATGTCCCCAGAATCAACTAATCATCTTAACACTATTCTATTATGAAGGCCTTCATTATAAGGGGTCAGTTTATTCCGATGCCGCAGATAACAGAAGTTACTGGCTCACTCTGAATTATGAGATCTGCAGGAACACAGCAGACCTGTTTAGTTTCACCAAGACATGTTGGCTGCTGAAAGAAGCTGAAATCTTCGGAGAAGATCTGGGCATCAGGAGGGGAATCAGACCTGCAATTACCGCTTCCCCTGGCAATTCCTCATTTCTTGGTGGAGTGGCAGGGTCCAACCGATAATGAGCTGGATTTTCTGTGCCATCAGAGTTAACAGTACCCCTGTAGCAGTCAATCCGGTGTTGGGGAAATGCCAGCCATTATCCTAGCCCACTACTAGTCAGCGCCAAGTGTACAGTTACAATCTTCAGTACAAAATTACCGTTAGGCACTTAGTGGTCATTTAAAGTTTGACCTTCAACCCACCAAGCTGCCAGTCCAAATGAGGCACTGCTTTTACCCTACTTACTGTAAACAAACTGCAACATTTTGAATTCCCCACTGGTGCAGCACAAGGGGAATTCTCCTGGACAATTTAAAGGCTTGTACTGATTCTGAGTGCCTTCCCCTGCTCTCCTTCACATATTCTTATTCCCAGTTATGCTTTCCCTGAAACATGGCACTTTTCATGCAGCCCTCACCCTTTATTTTCACACATCACCACCATCAGTTGCTGCACTGATGTGGACCCTTTAAATATACCTCTAAAGTAGGGATACATTTCTAGCACCAACACTAAGGCTCTCATTACGAGTTTGACGTTCTTCGGGCAAGCCCACCATGCGAAATGCCACCACCATTCCGCCAGTGGTGGCGGTACAGCAACTGCCGTATTACGAGTCACAAAAGACAAACCACCCAAATTCAGCCACAAAACCAACACCGCCAGGCTGACCAATGTCGAAAGAGTGACTGTCCTACCGCCGACCCGGCCATGCTGACACCATTCCGACCGCCCTATTACGAGTCAGTTTTAAGCACAGCGGTAAATCATTGGCGGTTCGTACCGTTATAGTACAAAAAGGCATGCCAATAGTAGCCAACAGCACATTGGGCAGTTCGAATACCTCACACCTAAAACACATACACACACCACACACACCTGCTCACAGTACTATATTACACCCCCCCACACCCACCCACAATCCCTGGCGACTCCAACGACCAGCCACAGAGACACGAGCCATGAAGCACATCCCATACACTACAAAGACCTTCACATTATACTCTTTGCACACACCACCACCATAACATGTCACGCTAGAAGCACCCACGGTTCACAGACAATGAGTTGCTGGTCATGGTGGACAAGATTGTCAGAGTAGAATCACAACTGATGGGAGCCCAGGTCCAGCAAACATTGTTGGCCAGGAAAATGGAGTTATGGCAGCGGATCATTGACAGGGTCAACTCAGTCGGCACCTATCCACGTACAGGGGAGGATATCAGGAAGAGGTGGAACGACCTCAGGGGGAAGGTCCGTACCATGGCATCCTGGCACCAGATCACCCTGATCAAGACTGGCAGTGGGCCCCCACCTCCTCCCCTTGACTTAACATCCTGGGAGGAGAAGGTTTTGAACACCATGCATCTGGAGGGCCTTACTGGTATTGTCAGAGGTCTCGACTCTGGTGGTAAGTCAGCACTTCACCCCCAGGCACCAACCACTCCTGTAGAGCATGCCTCAACACCACCCACCACTCCCCAATCCACCCCATCCACCACATCCCACACTACTGCACGCCCAATCACCCCACGCCCCTCCCCTGCATGCCACACCACCCTTCCTCCACCATCCCCACCCCCCAATGCTAGGATAACAATCACATTGTAAAGAACCACAACTCCCACAATGCATCACTCCCCCACACAGCAAAAAATCACATTACCACTTCACAGTGGAGCACCTGCATGGACAACCATACCACAGCCCACACCTACTGGTTGCTATGACAGTGTCCCAACACATGGAAATGACAGCAATGCCAACCACCATCCACAACCCACCATGGCACATGGAAAGCATCGCACAATCCCCATACCCAAATCAATGTCTGCAGTGCTGCAGCTGTCAATGCCATCATTGGGAAGCAAGTCGAGCCACTGCATGCACCACAACATGAAAATGACAACTACACATCCACATACAAACTCTTCCCCTTTCCATCCACAGTTAACCCTGCCACGGCCACCCTGCAGAGAATGCCAGGGTCAGACAGCCCTCCTCAGGATGAAGGCCCCAGTGGATGTCTGGATGGGGACGACTTGCCTGGACCATCTGGGGCAACTGGTCAGTCCACTCCCAGCAGCCCCACCCTGGACATACCGGGACTCCCCCTCCCATGTGGCTACGACACCTCAGCAAGCCCCTCCTCCCCAAACCTGTGCCCCAGGGACCTCTCAATCAGAAGTGTGCCCCCAGGACAGGGGCGAGAGTCAAGGACACCCACCCTAGACAATAAAGGACCTGGTGCTACTGGGAGTGGGTACACTGTGCCGGGGGCACTGGCACAGGGGGCTAGGGGTAGTGGCAGGAGATCTGTGGTCCAAGGGATGGGGAAACCACAACACCAGACTGGTCAGGAGGCCCTTACCCAAGTCCTGGGTGCATACCACCAAACCAGATCCTCGCCACCGTGCAGGAGACCCAGAGGCTGCAGATGGAACACCATCAGGAGGCCATGCAGCAGTGGCAGACCCACAATGCCACTATGGCCTTCATAACGGAGGTACTGCAGGAGCGCACCACCATCCTGCGTGAGTCCACCACCCACCAGCAGGCTCCTTCCAATAGCCACATCTCATCTGACCCCTCCACATCTGCGGCAGCTTATGGAATGGAGGCCCTGCCACTGGACCCACAAAACACCAGCACCCTCCCTCCTGTAGCTGAGGAGCCCCCATGCAAGCGAGGTCATCCAACACGACATCCTGCTGGAACTGATGCTAAGACCAAGACCACTGCCAGGAAGTGACTCTCACCTGAACATTCTCCCATGTTTGTCACTGAGACACCCTGTTGACTGTCCACTGTTATCTCCCCGTTGTCCCATAGCCACAATACTGGACTTCAACTACCCAGAGCTAGCCTAAGTACTCTGATGATCCCACCAGCCATAACCCCATTCATCACCCCTTGCACTTGTCCCTCCCAAATAAACACCATTGAGCACAGTTGCTGCCTACGTCTTTAATTGTCATGAGTACGAAAGATGCTGCCATTAAATGTGCAATAGTCAACCCATTGTTCTGCCAATGTATGTGAGAGTGACAGAAGGGGATCAATGTGCATCAATGATTACAGTGGAACAGGCAGTGGCTGGAGACATGTGTCAAGGGAGGAAACAGGTGAGGCAGGGACCAGAGTGCACCACAACAATGACCTGCAATTAGAACACAACAGGGACATCAATCACTATAGGAGTTACATATGCCAACTCAACACACATGCACTGTAAGTACAGGAAGCCAAGGCTGAGATGGCAAGTCAAGTTGCGAACCATATGGCCATAACAAACCCACATTCCCAAGACATACCGCCCCAATGGTCCCTCCTTCATAGCAAACAGAGCCAGACGTGAGGCAGTTCCCACTGCCATGAACAGTAATTTTGCACAGCCTGCCAATGTCGACTCCCAGGATAGGATGCAATACAGAGGAAACAACCTAGTGTAGCACACATATTGCACTGGATCTGGCATTTCAGGGAACACTGGTCATGCACATAGATGTCAAAAGTGCAGCAACACAACAGCAGGCTGAGAATAGCACTGACCTGTGCATAGTAAGAACCCAACTCATGGGCACATGCAACCCACCCAGAGTCAGAGCTGCACCCAATACCTCCAGTGATTACAGACACCAGGTGGTAGCATGGCAAAAGGCAGACTTTTGTACAGGTCACATACCATACATTTGACACACACCTGTATCTCAGTAGAAGTATTGTCGTATCAGCTCTGCTCTGGAGTCAGCTGCATCCTCATCATCTTCCTCCTCATCACTCACCATGTCTCCTTCATCAGCCACTGGTCCTCTGCATCCAGCAATGGGATGTGATGTCTTAGGGCTATATTGTGTAGCATGCAGCAGGCAACAATGATCTGGCACACTTTCTGTGGTTTGCAGAGTAGGGCACCTCCGGAGATATGCAGACACTGGAATATGGCCTTCAGCAGGTCAAAAGTCCTCTCAATGACCCGTCTTGTCCTAATGTGGGCCTCATTAAAATGGTTTTCAGCAGCTGTAGTTGGATGCCTCACGGGTGTCAGTAGCCAGGGAAGGTTGGGATAACCAGAGTCACCTGTGTGCACAGAGGTAAGAACTATGTCAAAACCGGGAGGGTGATACAGCAGGATGTGAGGAGTGTTGAGAGCAGAGGGGTACACATATGGAAGGATACATACCAATGAGCCAGGCCCAGTCCCTCTGTAGTGGTGCGATCATGTGTTGGACGGTGCTGTTTCGCAGAATGTAGGAGTCATGCACAGAAGCAGGGAACTTGGCCGTCACTTGTGTGATATATTGGTCAGCGAGACACACCATCTGCACATTGGTGGGATGAACGTTTTTACAGTTCCTATACACTTGTTCACTCCTCCTGGGTGGAACTACGGCAATGTGGGTGCCATCTATGGCCCCTATCACATTAGGGACATGTGCCAAATCATAGAAGGCAGCTTTGACAGTGCCAAAATTAGCACGTTGGCGGAACCTGATGTAGCAGTGCAGATGTTTTAGCAGGGCACATAGTACGTCCTTCAGGACGTTGCTGAACATGACCTGTGACATCTCTGCTGCCAAGTCCACCGTAATCTGGAACGAGCCTGAGGCAATGAAGTGGAGGACTGACAACACCTGTACTGTGGGAGGGATGGCATTGGGATGACGAATGGCAGGCAACAGAACTGGCTCAAACTGGGTCACCAGCTTAATGATGGTCTGACGGTTCAGACAACAGGTCTAAATGATGTGCCGCTCTTCCAGGGTGGCAAGGTCGATTAGGGGATCAACCTTCCACCGTATCTGGGAATAGGAGGGAGTAGGAATCATGATGTGCAGCTTTGACTGTGTGGAGGTAGTTGAGCTGTGCACAGGTCACCAAATGTCACCCATGACGCACCTTCAATGCACCCTCAATACACATTGCACATGTAAAATGTCAGCCGCCTGTCCTGCATGAATAGGACAGATGGAAGTGTGAGCTCATCCCGCTGGCGTAACACGTCATGGCGGTCTCAACTGTGGTGCAACTCCTCATTGGTTAATATGGTTGCCTATGGGAGACAGGAGCCAATGGTGATCAACGTCGGCGGTGACAGTGATGTCCACGGCGGCCGTGACCGCCATTTCATGTGCTCTTGCTCACTTGACTCCTAACACTTGTGCACAGAAGTGTCAACATCAGGACAGTGCGCGCTCTATGGGCAACGTAAATGCAAAAACCCAGTTCTTATGCAGGGTCATAATTCATGCATTGTGTTTCTATGCAGTATGTTAACCTTTTGCATTGCAGAACGTTTACCTTGAAAAGCCATTAATGCTGTTTGTAATGAATTGTTCATTTGCAAGTCTTTGCTGCAGGCTTACAGGGTGTGGTTAGGGAGTGGTCCCTATTCTAAGACTTTGTAGAAGCCTTTCCTGCAGCATGGCTGGGTGTGCCTCGTGGGTAGGGCTTGGCTCTATTTAAGGGAGCCAGCCCAGCTCCACGTGCTCACTATTCAGAGGTCCCAGTGCAGAGCAGCAGCATTTTCCTGAGCTCCCGTTCCGGAGGCCTACCTAGGCATTTCCAGGCCTGCCCTCATTTCCTTGGTGATCCTCAAGCAGGGCGGTAAGGCGGAGGTCTGGTTAGGCCTCCGACTCCGTTTTCAGTGACATTCGAGTTTTGGGCCTAATTCTGAAATCGTGTGTGCGATTGTTTTTCCTGGTATTTAACCTTGGGTTTCAGGTCGGCACTGTGTGCGATCATTTCATGGCATTTGCTGTCAACATCAGGGCAGTGCGCGCTCTACGGGCGTCTGGAATGCAAAAGCCCAGCACTTATGAGATAACATAATTCATGCATTATGCTGATATGCTGTTGTTTAACCTTTTGCATTGCAGAGTTTAATCCTGAAGACTTATATTCAAGGCGCTTATAAATACTGTTCATTTGTAATGTATTGCTGCAGGCTTTCGGAGTGTGTCAGGGTGTGGTCCCTTTCCATGGCCTTCTAGAAGCTTTCTCTACAGCATGACTGGGTGTGGTTTGTGGGCTGGGCCAGACTCTATATTAGGGAGCCAGCCGAGCTCCACGTGCTCACTATTCAGAGGTCCCGGTGCAGAGCAGCAGCAATTTCCTGAGCTCCTGTCACGGAGGCCTACTTTGATCTTCCAGGCCTTGCCCTTCATTTGTATAGGTGATCCTTGATCAGGGCAGTAAGACGGAGGTTGGGCTGGGCCCCCAATCCCGTTGTCGAAGGCATTCGAGTTCTTGGGCCTAATTTTCCTGTTGAGAGATTTTATCTTGTGCGTGTGAATGTGCTCTTGGTTTTTCTGGCATTTACATGGTAACATTCGAATCAGCAAGACACGCGATTGATTCATCGTGTTTAACTCTTGATATTCATTGTGCACTACCATTTCTTGACAGTTACATGGTGGCATTTGAATCGGCAAGACGTGTGATTCATTCCTCGTGTTTAACTCTTGATATTCATTGTGCGCTACCATTTCTTGGCAGTTACATGGTGGCATTCGAATCGGCAAGACGCGCGATTCATTCCTTGTGTTTAACCCTTGATACTCATTGTACGCTACCATTTCTTGGCATTTACATGTTGGCGTTCAAATCGGCAAGATGCACAATTCATTTCCTTGCATTTAACTCTTGATACGCATTATGCGCAAGCATTTCTTGTCATTTACATGGTGACATTCGAATCGGAAAGACGCGCGATTCATTCCTTAAGTTTAACGCTTGATACTCATTGTGCGCAACCATTTCTTGGCATTTACATGGTGGCATTCGAATCGGCAAGACTTGCAATTCATTTCCTTGCATTTAACTCTTGATACGCATTGTGCGCAAGCATTTCTTGGCATTTACATGGTGACATTTGAATCGGAAAGACGCACAATTCATTCCTTGTTTTTTAGACCTTGATACTCATTGTGCTCAACCATTTCTTGGCATTTACAAGGTGGCATTCGAATCGGCAAGACGAGCGATTCATTCCCTGTGTTTAACGCTTGATACTCATTGTGTGCAACCATTTCTTGGCATTTACATGGTGGCGTTCGAATCGGCAAGACGCGCAATTCATATCCTTGCATTTAACACTAGATATGCATTATGCGCAAGCATTTCTTGGCATTTACAAGGTGACATTCGAATTGGCAAGACACGGCATTCATTCCTTGTGTTTACCGCTTGATACTCATTGTGCGCAACCATTTCTCGGCATTTACATGGTGGCGTTCGAATCGGCAAGACGCGCGATTCATTTCCTTGCATTTAACTCTTGATACACATTGTGCGCAAGCATTTCTTGGCATTTACATGGTGACATTTAAATCGGCAAGACGCGCGATTCATTCCTTGTTTTTTAACTCTTGATACTGATTGTGCTCAACCATTTCTTGGCATTTACAAGGTGGCATTCGAATCGGCAAGACGCGCTATTCTTTCCCGCAATTAAAACTTGATGTTTCAGATCGCTTGCAGTGTGCGCGATCGTTTCATGGCATTTGCATATTCTTGTTGAATTCAGCAGTGTGCGCGATTCATGTTTCTGCATTTAAAACGAAGGGGGTGATTCTCATTAGACCGCTGCGGGTATTCTGTGTTTTACACTGGGCTGGCGGGCGACCGCCAAAAGGCCGCCCGCCAGCCCAGTGTAAAACTACCTTCCCACGAGGACGCCGGCTCAAAATTGAGCCGGCGGAGTGGGAAGGTGCGACGGGTGCAGTTGCACCCGTCGCGAATTTCAGTGTCTGCAAGGCAGACACTGAAATTCTTTTTGGGGCCCTCTTACGGGGGCCCCTGCAGTGCCCATGCCATTAGCATGGGCACTGCAGGGGCCCCCAGGGGCCCCGCGACACCCCATACCGCCATCCTGTTCATGGCGGGAGAACCGCCAGGAACAGGATGGCGGTATGGGGTGTCAGAATCCTCCATGGCGGCGCAGCTTGCTGCGCCGCCATGGAGGATTCATTTGGGCAGCGGAAAACCGGCGGGAGACCGCCGGTTTTCCACTTCTGACCGCGGCCGAACCGCCGCGGTCAGAATGCCCAGCGGGGCACCGCCAGCCTGTTGGCGGTGCCCCCGTCATTTTAGCCCTGGCGGTCTTGGACCGCCAGGGTTAGAATGACCCCCTAAGTGTTAAAATTCTAGATGTTACTTTATATGTGCATAATAAGTCCTTTAATAAAACTCCTATTGTGTTCCAGAAAAGTTCAGATACTTTTATTGTCCTCATGCTAAAAGGCCATGTTTGATTTTGAAAACATAATTCTAGAGGGTTCTTATATTCCTAGTCAAGGTGT